>NW_020173198.1:3801509-4167276 GCF_003031525.2 Neophocaena asiaeorientalis asiaeorientalis
CCTCTTTCCCCACCACTGCATTCCTTGTCACTGGATGTTCAGTTCCTACACACCTCTCCATTGTCCTAAAGTCTTTTATCTCTCTATCTTCTTGTGCCTTCCTTCCTAGTTTTATCACTTGCTCTGACATTCCAAAGTTGTCCTTTACAGCACTGTAGGTTTAATCATTTGTTTGATATCACGTACACACTAACAAGTTCTTAAACTTGGATTACACAAGTATTCAATTTTTCTGATTATGAACATCACGAAATCTTGAAGAAGGAATCATAATTCAAGTTTGCTTATTTAATCCCCTTAGGAAATAACTTACACTTTTCAAATCAGCCCCACACCATCCAAGCCCCAATATCATCTTTTTTTTTTTAACACCTTTATTGGAGTATAATTGCTTTACAATGGTGTGTTAGTTTCTGCTTTATAACAAAGTGAATCAGTTATACATATACATATGTTCCCATATCTCCTCCCTCTTGCGTCTCCCTCCCACCCTCCCTATCCCACACCTCTAGGTGGTCACAAAGCACCGAGCTGATCTCCCTGTGCTATGCGGCTGCTTCCCACTAGCTATCTGTTTTACGTTTGGTAGAGCACTGTTGGTGGGAATGTAAATTGATACAGTCAGTATGGAGAACAGTATGGAGGTTCCTTAAAAAACTAAAAATAGAACTACCGTACAAACCAGCAATCCAACTACTGGGCATCTACCCTGAGAAAACCATAATTCAAAAAGAGTCATGTACCAAAATGTTCATTGCAGCTCTATTTACAATAGCCAGGACATGGAAGCAACCTAAGTGCCCATCAACAGATGAATGGATAAAGAAGATGTGGCACATATATACAATGAAATATTACTCAGCCATAAAAAGAAATGAAATTGAGTTACTTGTAGTGAGGCGGATAGACCTAGAGTCTGTCATACAGAGTGAAGTAAGTCAGAAAGGGAAAAACAAATACCGTATGCTAACACATATATATGGAATCTAAGAAAAAAAAGGTCATGAAGAACCTAGGGGCAAGATGGGAATAAAGACACAGACCTACTAGACAATAGAATTGAGGATACGGGGAGGGGGAAGGGTAAGCTGTGACAAAGTGAGAGAGTGGCATGGACATAAATACACTTCCCAATATCATCTTGATCCCTCTCTATTCAGCAGTCAGCTCCATGGAGAAAGTGGGAAGAAGGGTTCTAAAGAATGTTAAGCACATAATATGCACCAAACACCTTTCTTATCCATTACAAACAGGAGTTCTGGGGCAGGACGGTATGGGTTTGAACTTTAGTTTAGCCACTTCCTAACTTTGTGAGTTTGGAGAAGTTAATTTGACTCTTTCATACTTTAACAACATCATTTCTGAAATGGGAGCAGTAACAGTAACCCTGCCTCATTGGGTTTACATAGAGGTAAAAATGTACATAAAGGTTTAAAGGGTACATAAATATACAGTGGAACAGTACCTTGCATATACTCAGCATGTAATAAGGTTCTGTTGCTAGAATATTGGGATACAATTTTTCATTCCTTTTCACAAGTGAGTAACTGAGGTTCCAAAAGTTGACACCCTTTGTTCCATGTTCCCCACAGCCTGTGATGTTGCCATTACACATGCATGTGTGATGCACACACACGCAAACACTCATTCCTTATGGATGCCTTTAATCCTTTGCTTGAACACCAGTGATATCACTGTCTCTAGGTCAACTATGTCCTTACTATACAAAACTGAATACTAGAACGCACTCCTTATACCTGAAGGACTTTCATTAACATGGTGAATATGTCTTTCTTTGACCCCCAAAGACCAACAGGTGGAAGTTACTAGAAACTAACTTCAGAAGAACAGGAGCTGGGGGAGTCGTATTTCTAAGACTAGTTCTTCCCAGTTGCTGTCTGTCGTTTCCAGCACTGAAATATGAAATCATCTAAAAGAAGTGAGAGAAAGGATAGGGAGTACAGAGCCAAAAATGTGTCATAAAAGCCAGGTAGACCTAAGCGAGTTATTGGAAGACGAGGTACATAGCTGAACAGGTGCCAGAGAACCTACAGAGTTCAGGGTAAAGAGCAGAGGACTATATGACTTTGCAAAAGTCGTTTGATCTCTCTTAAACCCAGTAAAATGCAAATAAACAAAATAAAATCACATGTAATTAGATAGAATATATCCAACCTATGCATTTAAAAACTGTTCACATTTTACTTATTTTTATTTTTACATCTTTGCCATAGGGTACATGAACAGCCCCTTGCCGCCTTCTTTTTTTAAACAACTTTATTGAGGTGTGATTGACATTTGAAAAGCAGTATGTATTTAATGTATACAAATCAATGAGTTTAGGGATAGGTATACACCCATGAAACCATAACCACCATCAAAGCCAGAAACATATCCATCTCCTCCTAAATGTTCCTCCTGCCTGTTTAATCATTATCATTATGATTATCGTTATTGTTAGTATTTTTTTAGTGGTACGAGTGCTTAGCATAAGATCTGCTCTCTTAGAAATTTATTTTATTTATTTATTTATTTTTTTGTGGTACGCGGGCCTTCTCACTGTTGTGGCCTCTCCCGTTGCGGAGCACAGGCTCCGGAAGCGCAGGCTCAGCGGCCATGACTCACGGGCCCGGCCGCTCCGCGGCACGTGGGATCTTCCCGGACCGGGGCACGAACCTGTGTCCCCCGCATCGGCAGGCGGACTCCCAACCACTGCGCCACCAGGGAAGCCCAGAAATGTTTAAGTATATAATACAGTATTGTTAGCTATAGGCACTGTGCTGTATATTAGCTCTCCAGTATTTGTTACCTTGCACAACGAAACCTTGTACCCTTTGACCATTCACCTCAATACTTCCCCATTTCCCCAGCCCATGACAACCACCATGCTACCTCTGCTACTTTAGATTCCACATATAAGTGAGATGATGCTGTATTGGTCTTTCCATGTCCAGCTCATTTCATTTAGCATCATGTCCTCCAGATACAACCATGTTGTCACAAATATCTCTGCCTACTTCTTGGCACCCCTATTATTGTGCTCATCTCTCACTAAACCCCATTTTTCTTTGAAAATGTCTAGCTTCTCCATGCTTCAGAGCCCTTGCATTTGTTCTTCTCTCTATCTTGAACTCTTTTTCTCCACCTCTCCTGGCTGGCTCCTTCTCGTCACTCAGGTCTCAGATGAAGACTGTCCCAATCATCTGTCCTCCACATTTCCCCATTCCTTTCCTCCACTGCACTCCTAGAAACCTGTAAGTTCTTTATTCTCTTATTTGCTTAGCCACTAAACATTCTTTTCCTTTGGAGCAGCGGTCCCCAACCTTTTTGGCACCAGGGACTGGTTTCGTGGAAGACAATTTTTCCATGGTGGGGCTGGGGATGGTTCAGGCAGTAATGCGAGTGATGGGGAGCGATGGGGAGCGGGAGATGAAGCTTCGCTTGCTCACCTTCCGCTCACCTCCTGCTGTGCGGCCTGGTTCCTAACAGGCCGTGGACCGCTACCAGTCCACGTCCCGGGGGTTGGGGACCCCTGATAAAGAATGTGAACTTTATGAGGACAAGGTCATTTTACATTTACTTTCTCACAGCCTGTCCACCTCCTATTATGGAATCTTGCACACAGTGAAATCTTAATATATAGTAAAAATAAGAATAATAAAGACTAATGGAGTCCTTACACCTCCATGATTCTAAGTGCTTTTCACATATTAAAAAATTTACCCTCACCATAATCCAAGGAGTTCATTGTTGTTGTTATCATCATTATTCCTATTTTATAGATGAGATAGTAAGCTCAGAGAAGTCAAATATCTTCCCCAAAGTCACACTGCCACAGAGTGCTAGAGCTGGAATTCTGCCTCAAGAAGTTTAGTTCTAGAGCCCAAGCTCTTAGCTACTATCCACATTCTTACCCACAATTGTCTTGATATTAGGAATGAATGAATGAATGAATGAATGATTATCCTCAGGATGATTGCGGGTCCTAAGACTCAGACGGTCCTCTCTGACTTCCCAGCCACATTTGCATGGGCTGGAAAAACTCATTAAAAGGAATTGGCCTGGGGAGGGTCAGGCACCAAGTGGTCTCAAGGCTTCCGGGTCCGTTTATTTTTCTAGGGAAGCACACCCACCATGGCAAGCTGATTCATCAGGGCCAAATCAACACTGTGTGATGGGAGGACTGCAATTCTTGCAGCTGTTGTTGCATTATTAATGACTAGGGTCAGTCCTCGGGGGCTTGACTGTTTACAAAGCGTTAACTTCAGAGTTGCCATGGGAAATTCTCGGTCCTTGCTCCTTACCCTCTGAAGAAGTATGGGAGCAGAGTCAGAAACTGCTCCCAGACTTTCTTCTTGTTCCTTTTACCTTCCAGATAGTCTTTAAACACAACAAGATTCAAGGACCGTGTGAGTTTTTGTGTCCATATGTGGGAGGGTCCGCTTTGTCACCTTTCACAATTGTTTCCTAAATGTTTCCAGAACACAGGTCTGAATGTTGTGAATGGGCCCCGGAAAAAATGATCTCCTTTCACTTTCCGGTCTTAGCAATTTTATTCCAATAGTGTCATCGATATTGATTATGTGTCTACTCTCTGCATGATGGTAATACTAATAACCTGTATTTATACAGTCCATGTAAACCCTCAAGTCTGCAAGGAAACTTGAAGGTCATCAACTCTAACACAGCAGCCCCCCCACTCCCCTGCCATTTACTCTCAGCATTGATTTCATCTTTTTCAATCCTCACAACCGTGGAAGGTAAGTTAGATTTTTGGTCCTCCTTTAAAGATGGAGGGAGGCAGCAGGAATGACTTACCCAAGGTCACACCGGCATAAATGACAGAGCTGCCTGTAAAGTGACATGTTGTGATAGGCATGAAAATTTGCTGACTCTACCGGGTATGTATTGGTTAGCTTTTGCTATGTAACAAAGCTTCCCTAAACTTAGTGGCTTAAAACAACTGTCTTTCGGTTACCATGGGTTGGCAAATTAGACTGAGATCAATGGGGTGTCTCTTTGGGTCTCACCTGGGCTCATTTGGGCATCTGTGGTCAGCTGCTGGGTAGCTGAGAGTCGCTGGCCTACGATGGACTCAGCTGAGATGGTTCATCTCTAACAGTGTCACCTTCAGCAACCTAGCCGAGGCTTTCATTGATGACTGGTAGAGTCCCAATAGGGGAAATAAGCTACAAAATCTCTTTTCGCCTAGGCTCAGAACTGGTATAGCATTGCTTCTGTCACATTCTATTAGCCTAAGCAAGTCACAAGACCAGCCCAGATTCAAGGGAAGGGTTACAAACCCCACCTCTTGATGGAGCTGCAAAGTCCTCTATTGAAAGGTTATGAAAACAGGGAAGGAAGGCACCTATGACCTTTTTAAAAAAACATCTACAGGGTATTACAAAAAAACCTTTTTTAATTTTTAAAAGACATAATCCTTACATGCAAGACATTTATAGTCCAAAGATTTGATACCTTTGAGCACAATATATAAAAATAATTCACATATAAAGGTTGAATTTAATGTATATAAATTATACCTTAATAAAAAAATGAAAAAGAGCCTTAGAGACAGATCCTTCTCATCTATAAATATATTAATATTTATTTCACCAGAAAACTAGTGTTTTAATGTACCAACACCTATTAGCCCAGTTGGAAAAATGTCAGTGGTTTCTTATTCTCTTCTCATAAGGGGCTAAAGCCATCAACTTTGGAAGGCTAGTGAGTTTTGTACTGTTTTACTCAACTCATGACTAATTTTTTTCAAAAACAAAAGCTGTAAGATCTCTGCTGCATATGTATGTCTGTCTGTGTATGTGTATATATATGTATGTCTGTCTATGTGTATATATATGTATGTCTGTCTGTGTATGTGTATATATATGTATGTCTGTGTATGTGTATATATATGTATGTATGTCTGTGTATGTGTATATATATGTATGTCTGTTTGTGTATGTGTATATATATGTATGTCTGTTTGAGTATGTGTATATATATGTATGTCTGTCTGTGTGTATATATATGTATGTATGTCTGTGTATGTGTATATATATGTATCTTTTAGATGTGTGATATTTTTCTGCCTCTGGGTGGTATTACCAAAATTAATTTATAAAGAGTTGTATTTAATTGGTTTAGAATTAAACACTTATAAGTTAAGTATTCCTAAAGTTCTCAGTAATATAATGAAAACTAACCCAAATGCTTTTCATGAGGTTTACATGGGCTGGGAAAATACTAATTATTAAAGCTTATTTAAATTTGTTGGTTTAATTAAAATAGGCATGTCTTAGAGTTATCAACATTAAATTAAAAACTTTTATTCCACCTGGGTTTACTAGTCAAGTAAGCTCATGCTATCTCTCTTACAAAAATCTGTCAGCAAGAAAAATATATTGGTATGATAAAATTTTCATATCATAATTGTTAAAAGCAAATAAATTATACAGATATAAGTAAGATGAGAGATTTTAGGTGCAATAATTATGATTTATGATATGTGTACTTAAAAATAGCTTTCAAAATCTTTTGGTAAGTTGACACTTTAGGATTTTGCTAAGTTAAATTAATGATGAAAACTTATTGATGTCTAGATCATTTTCAAATAAGATAAAATATTGAACATTAATTACTGAATATAAGTTTATCTACTTTGGGCTTCCTATTACAGAGGAACCAAAAGATAAATTTGGGTTTGTTAGTAAACATGTCTTGTGCTTTATTGAAAAGGTGTACTATGAGAAACATATGTGTCTAGAAATTATTTTAAAAATACTTATGAGTCTGCCTTTGCCTCCCCCCCATCATCTTTTGTCTTTCCCTGAAAATGGTATTTAAGGTGATGGCTTTGGCCGTTTGGGGGAGTTACTATTTTTCTGGGTATCTCCCATGTATACATGTTATTAAACTTTCATTTGTTTTTCCCCTGTTTATCTGTCTGGTATTACAGGAGGTGTCTCAGCCAAGAACCTAGAAGGTTAGATGGAAAATTATTTTTCCTCCTCTACATTTCTAATGTAGCTGGATTCCTATTGGGTTTGGTCAAAGGCAGGCACTGGCAGGATATGGGATAGCAAGGAGAAAGGAGACATGGGACGTTCCTCCCTTTCTACTCTGTGCAGATGGTTTCTGGGGCAGGAGCTGTCTACCTTCCATGGCTTCAGCTCTTCCCAGGCACATCCTCATGGTTCCAGCTTCTGCCAGGTGCCCCTTCTTTTTACCTCTCTGGCGCAGAGTTGGCAGTAATTTCCTGCTGTATCTAATCTCTGGGTCACCTTATTATCTTATGTTTGGTCTCATCATCTCTTTCATCTGGGTAAATAATTCCCTCCATTACATCCTTTCTGTTTTAAATACTTGAAGTCATTTCTCTCTTCCTGCTTAAATACAGACTGATCATTGTATCATCATCCCGGAGATTTTTGTGACCCTCAGTTTGAAAAACATGGATCTGATTCTTGACTCCTAGTTCGTCATGAATTCACGTGTGCAGTCTTGGCCATGGCAATAAATAGCGCGGTTTTCCCAGTTGTAAGGCAAAGGTGTTCAGAGGAGTGGTCACTAAGGGCTGCTATCGTGCTAGAAGCCTCCTTGCGGGGCTTCGACGCATTTTTTCATCATTAGTCTTACGAACACATATCTGCATTCTCCTCACCACCCGGCATCTGATTGTGTAGTTTCTCTAGGTGGCTGAGCCAATTACGAAATACGCTGAGCTGGATCCAGGCGGTGGAAAATGAGTGGAGTGGCTGAGCAAGGTGGAGACAGCCCGCTCCTCCCATGCCTTGGGGAACACCAGACAGCCAGAGCATCCTCGCCCCACACATACGAGGCCTGCCCCACACTTGGAGGCGTTACCGGCTCTTCACTCAGCCACCTTAAGGCACACAGCCAGCAGCCCTGCTGGTTCCGTGAACATCACACGTTGAAAAGCCTAGAAATAGGAACACTCCCCTGTCTGAGTTAATTAAGATTTCAGCCTCCAGCAGATGCTACTGTCACTGTGGAAAAAGAAAAAAAAAAAAAAAACCCAGTTTTCTTTTTCCCGAGCTCTTCCTTCTCTTCATGTAGATATGTTCCCTTGAGACACTAATGGAAGGAACACTGATTCTGACTCAGTTTTCACAGACCATCACAGCAACCATGGGCCACCTATAGTCATAACAATAACATTAACGACAATAATAGTACTAGCCATCACTTCCTAAATGTCCTCTATGTTCCAGGCACCTTGTCAGGTACCTTCAAACTTAGCACCTCATTTAATCCTCTCTCTACAACCTAAAAACTAAATAAATTCCAGGTTCCACATTTTCAGCAGAAACTGATCTTAGGAGTAGTTATGTCACTGCTGAAATGCCTGTCACCTTACCAAGTAGAATTTTCCAGACCCACCTTGTCTGAAATAAAATGCACTCAATACAGGCACACATACACAGATGTATTTTCACCTCATCTGCTTTATTTGTTGGCATAATTCTCATCACCACCCAACATCTATGTTCATTTTTTATCATCCATCTTTTCCTATTAGAAGGTAGATTCTGAGAATAGAGTCTATTATTTTCACTCTTTGTATCTCCAGCGTCTAGAACAGCAACTGACACAGAGTAGGTGCTTGATAAATATCTGTTGTATTGTTGCAGGAAGGGGGACCTCTTCCAGGGCCCGAGAGTGGGCTCTTGTCTAACACTCAGTAATGAACTGTCCGAGGAGACACACGTGCTGACGAAGCAAGAGACTTGATTGGGAAGGGGCGCCCGGGAGGAGAGCAGCAGGTAAGGGAACCCGGGAGAACTGCTCTGCCACGTGACTCGCGGTCTCGGGTTTTATGGTAATTGGGTTAATTTCCCGGGTGGTCTCTGGCCAATCATTCTGACTCAGGGTCCTCCCTGCTGCCATGCGCATCGCTCAGCCAAGATGGATTCCAGGGAGAAGGATTCTGGGAGGTTGGCAGGACATAGACTGGCATCTCCTCTCTCCTTTTGACCTTACCCAAATTCTTACAGTTCTGGTAGCTTGTTAGTTCCGCGTTCCTTACCAGGACCTCCTGTTGTAAGATAACACATGCAAGTGGCGACTATCGTGTCTGGCCAGGGCAGGTGGTATCGGTCAGTGGTTCCCCCTAACAGTATCAACACGTTAAATGATACACTCATGTCCCTCAGAGCATTTATTATTATCTGGAATTATTTTAATTATTTATATGATGACAGTGACCATCTGTCTCCCTGAACTGGGATGTTAGATCCAGGAGATCAGAGGTCTTTTTGCCCTTTTGGCTCTCTACTGTATTCCTTGTGCTTAAAACAGTGCTTTCCACCCAGCAGGTGGTCAATAAATGTCTTTTCAGGACCCAGAGCTGACAAGGAAGAGAACTGGCATTGAGCTCCTTGCTCTCCTTGATTCCAAATGCCCTGTTTTTGTCCTCCAGCATCAGATTAGTCCTCAGATTTCCTGTATCACAAACATCCCCGCAACCTGAATGAGAAGAAGGTACCAGCTCCATGCCCTTCCTGACAGAGAACTCCAGAAAGTGAGATCTATTCACATAGACCTTTCTTGACCTTTCCTAGTCTGTCTTCCCTTCCACCACCTGGGCACAACTATGGAAACAGGGCCCAAATCGGGAGACTGGGATGTGAACCGCAACAAACACCATTGTCTCCCAGCTTTCGAGTGAGAAGGTCAGTGGAGGGACTGCCTGGAGTATTAGGCAGAGAAGAATGAGTCCAGGCATATGCCTGATAGGATAAATAAGGAAGAGAGCTGTTAGTTTATTCACAAACGTTCACCGAGCACTGACTCAGTGATAGGTCTTATTCCAAGTGCTAGAGATCAGTAGGTGAAAAGGAAGATATTGTCCCTGCCTTCACGGAACTCGAATCCCCCCACTGTGCCCAAGGTCCCAAAGCCAGGACCTTAATGCAAACCCACCTGATCTCCAAGTCCACGCATTTCCATATTATGTAGATAGGGGAGCACATGTACATACTTTTGGAGCAATAGTACAACCTGAGGATCAGAAAGACTGAAAGATGTATGCAACTTCACACAGCAAATCAGTGCCTAATCCAACTTCACCAATACCAGGTGTGGTCCTACTGAGCTAACACTGCAGACCTAGGGCAGAATGAGGCAGGCGTGGTACGTCGAGGAGAAAACAAGTCACCTCTCCTCTCTTCCCCTTTATACTCACTGAACTAAAGCAATTCATTTAAGGGGTTCTGTCCTTGACAATCAGGGACATGTCTACCGCTTTATTCTCTGTTGGAAATTGGAGTGGCCCATTAAGTGGGTTTTTTTTTTTATCAAAGCTTTTTTTTAGTGCCTTGATCTTGACATACTATCTCAGAGTGCTGCTGCCCTAGTCAATGCTGCATTTCCCCATAAATCAAAGAGGCCAGGATCACTCCTCAGGAAGAGGTCTCTCTTCTGGGAATCTCAACGCCCACTCCTCCTCTTCTTAAGCTGAAGCCCACTTTCATGGCCCCCCAGACCTCAGTTCAGATCAACCCTAAAGTTCGTTCAGGTCATGGTCTCTTTCTTCTAGGTTCCAGGACTTAGACTCTGTAAAGCCTACATGGCTTCATCACACCCTGGGATCCTCCTCTAAGTCAGGCTTGACTTACTCTCCCCATTTTCCAGGTAAGTGAACTAAGGAGCCCTGCAGTTTCCTGCATGATCTAAGGTCAGACATCCAAGAAGCTGGACAATGATTCTAACCCATACTTACTTTATCCTAAAAGTGCTGACCAGAGCCAAGTGTAATGGTAAAAGCCCTCTACATCTTTTTTCAAAATTAAACTTTTGCGATATTTGTAGAGTCACATACAGTTGTAAGAAATAACACAAAGAAGATCCCACACATGCTTGACTCAGTTTCTCCCAGTGGTAACATCTTGCAAAATAAATAGTGCGATGACACAGCCAGAATATTGACATTCCGCAGTCAGGATACAGAACATTTCCATCACCACAGAAATCCCTCACGTTGCTCTTTTAAAGCCACATCCACTGTTCCCCCAACCTTGACCCCTTCCTTATCCTCTGGCAAACACCAATCAATCTGGTCTCCATTTCTGCAAAGCTGTCATTTCAAGAATATTATACAAATGAAATCCTTTGTTTCATTGATTTTCTCTATTTTTTCTGCTTTTAATTTACCAACTGTGCTTTATACCTTTATCATTTTCTTTCTTTTTTCTTTCTTTCTTTTCTGCTCTTTTAAGGTTTATTTTGCTTTTCTTTTCCTGAATTCTTGAGGTGGGAGTTTATTGATTTGAGGCTTTTCCATTTTTTCTAATGTATGCATTTAATGCTATAAATTTCCCTCGGTACTACTTTAGCTGTTTTCCACAATTTTTGATATGTTTTATTTTCATTTTCATTCCACTCAATTTATTTTTATTTCTGTTGAAACCTTCTCTTTGATCCATGGATTATTTAAAATTGTACTGTTTATTTTCAAACTGTTCAGAAATTTTTTGATATTTTCCTGTAACTGACCTCCAGCTTGATTCCCTTGTGATCAGAAAACATAGTCTGTGGTTATTTGAGTATTTTTACGAATTCCATTTTGATTTATCTGTAGTGCTTTTGAGAGTATCTCCTTGTGTGGCTTTTTTAGTGATTGGTCTCAATATCACCTTTCATATACAAAATTTATCACAGTTTTCTAATGTTGTTATTTTACCAATTCAAGTGAAATCTTACTCTCTCTATCCTCTCCACTTATAATATAATCATCTTAAATGTTTCCTTTACATATATTTAAAACCACATCAGTAGGGCTTCTCTGGTGGCGCAGTGGTTGAGAGTCCGCCTGCCAATGCAGGGAACACGGGTTCGTGCCCCAGTCCGGGAAGATCCCACATGCCGTGGAGCGGCTGGGCCCGTGAGCCATGGCCGCTGAGCCTGCGCGTCCGGAGCCTGTGCTCCGCAACGGGAGAGGCCACAACAGTGAGAGGCCCACGTACCGCAAAAAAACCACATCAGTGTTATAATTTTCTCTTCCCTCAACAAATACAACTTTGAAAACTCAAGAAGAGAAGGAAAATCTATTATATTTACCCATATTTTTGTTTACTACCTTCTTTCTTTCTTCCTGATAGTCCAAGATTTTTTATTTTACAGTTTTCTTTCTGTTTAGAGACCTTCTTTTAAAAGCGTTTAGAAATCTTCCTTTTTTAGGCAGATCTGCTGATAAAAAATTCTCTTAGTTACCCTTCGTCTGAGAACGTCTGGATTTCTCCTTCATTCCTGAACGACAGTTTCACTAGTTAAAATTTTGAGTTGACAATTATTTTCTTTCAGCTTGAAAGACAATGTTGTACCACGTCCTTCTGTTCTCCTTGTCTGATGAGAAATCCTCTGTGCTTCAAATTATTTTCTCCTATAGAATAAGGAGGCATTTCTCTCTGCTGTCAATATTTTTCCTTTGCTTTTAGCATTCAGAACTTTGACTGTGATTTTTCTTGGTGTGATTCCTTTGGATTTATCCTATTTGGGATTCACAAATCAGCTTTTTGAATCTATAGGTTCATACCTTTTGCCAAAAATAGGAAGTTTTCAGCCATTATTTCTTCAAGTGCTTCTTTGGCCCCATCTTCTTCTGGGACTTTCATGACATATATTAGAACCTTTGTTAAAGCCCCACTAGCCCTTGAGGACCTGTTCATTTTGTTTAGTCATTTTTCTCTGTGACTCAGATTTGGTAATTTCTCTTGTTCTGTCTTCCAGTTCACTGATTCTTTATTTCCTCTCCATTCTGCTGTTGAGTCCATTCATTGGGCTTTTTAGTTCAATTACTCTAGTTTTCAGATCTAAAATTTCCTTTTAGTTCTACTTTAGAGCATCTGTTTCTTTGCTGAGAGTTTCTTTTGTGTGTGTGTGTGTTCATGATATGTTTGCAATTGCTCATTGAAGCATTTTTTTGTGACAACTACTTTAAAATCTTTCTCAGATAATTCTAACCTCTTTGTCATTTTCATACTGCCATTGATTGATTGCCTTTTTTCATTTAAGTTGAAATTTTCTTGGTTCTTAGAGTCATGAGTGATTTTAATTGAAACCTGGACATTTTGGGTATTATGTTATGAGAGGCTCTACATCTTATTTGGACTTTCTGCACCAGCTGGCTTTCTGTGACACTGCTTCAGCAGGGGAAGGGGCTCACCACCTCCTTACTGCTGGGTGGGGGCAGAAGTCCAAGTTCCTCACTGAATCTCTGTGGAGAGCCAAGTGGGGGATGGACTAGACTTCTGCTGGTACCTCCCTGGCTGAGAGGGGCAGGTGTGCCTTGTTGTTGCTCCCCAGTGTTCACCACTGACACCACAGGGTGTGGCCTCACTGCTGGGCAATGGTGTAAGCCCTGACACCACCCCAATGGGGAGAGAATCAGAGTCAGAAAAGGAGATGTGAGAATGGAAACAGAGGTTGAAGTGATGTGATTATTGGCACTGAAGGTGGAAGATGGAAGAGGTCCATCAGCTCGGGAATCCAACAGCCTCTAGAAGCTGCAAAGGCAAGGAAACACAACTCTGCCAACACCTTGATTTTAGCCCAGAATTTTAAGATAATAAATTTGCATTGTTTTAAGCCACCAAATTTGTTGTAATTTGTTACCGCAGCAATAGGAAACTAATACAATGCAAATTGCTGATATCTAATAGGCAATTCTTTAACAAGATTACGATGAAGACTGAATGCATTCATTTATTCAAGTTATTGACTACCTACTATGTGCCAGGCACAGTCTTAAGTGTGGGAAGATGACAGAGTGGGTGGATTTAAATGTGAATTGAAGGCTTCCCTGCCCTCCAGACACTCACAGTAAGGAGGCATTGCACCCATAGACAATGGTCACATGATGCAATGATTATCAGTGTTTGTGGAGAAGTGGAGTCTACCAAGATTTGGGGGCAAAGAGAGAATTCATCTTTGCCCAGCACTTATTCCTTTATAAAATATTCTGCTTATAAGCTGATTTAAACCAGATTTGAAGGAACTTCTGGAAGTGTCCTGGTATTGTGACCCAGAAACTAACAACAATGCATCAGAAACACAGTACAACCCCTGCTTGTTTTCAGTCCTGGTTCCTACATCCAGTTGCTCTTGAGCACATTCCAGGATGATAATAGGAGCATTTACTTTTCAGGGCTGTTATGAAAACTAAATGAGTCAGTTTGTGTAAGCACTTAGAACAGTACATGACATATATTAAATGGAATATATAAGATTGCTAAATTAAAAGAAAAATCCTGAGTCAGACCCCAAATCAGAATTTCTGGGAGCAGTGCTTGGAAATCTGCATTTTAACCTCTTGCATACTCAAGATGGGGAACTGCTGTGCTAGCCTACTCCATCTCGCCCCTCCAAGCAAGGTAAGCATTCAACCACTCCACATGCTTTTTGCTTTTGTTGTGTTTTCTACAGAAAGCCTTTATGAAGTTTACTCTGTCAACATTTTCTTTCCCAGACTCATGAACTTTCTTGCAACCTGGCCCAAACTTCATTTGTTGCAAATTTACCCATTTTTATAAATGCCAGAAGTTGGCTCTTTATAAGGAAAGATCAATGAGAATTATCTGTATGTTCACTGTGCACACTTAATCATTTATTCACTCATTCACTCATCCAGCAGCTATTTAATGAGTCAGGCCCTGTGCCAGATACACGTGTGTGCATGCAAGTGTGGTGTGTGTGTGTGTGTAATTACATTTATTCTGGAGGAGGCAAAATCTTTAATAGTAAAAAAGAAGTCAACCAATCAAATGTACATGTGAGGGGTACAGAGAAAAAGGTATTCCAGGCAGCCAAAGACAGTCTTTCATTGAGAAAACTCTCCAGCCTCAACTTTTCTCTCCTATGGGTGAAGAGAAAAACTGTGCCTTATCCCTCAATTCAGCACTGCAATGCAGGGCATGACAAGGCTATACTCATAGATGCAATAGTGGCTGGCACCTGAGGAAACAGAAATTCCATATCAAAATTCATTTATGGTGCAGGGAAGAGCTGCACGGAGGAGGCTAGCATCAACAGGAGGTAGCAGGACAAAGTTCAGGGAGTCCCAGCCGGGTACCAAGGTGGCTACAATCATGGGGCTGGGAGCCAGACAGACTTGGGTTCAGACCCTGATTCTGCCAACTACTGGCTTTGTGGACTTGGGTGATTCCTTAATAAAATACAGACATATAGCAAAATACAATAGAAGTAAAATTGTACTTCCCCTAAGGGATCTGGGAGGATTACTGACATAACACTTATAAATATTTAGTCCAACCCCTGGCACATTGTTCTTTAAAGAAAAGTAGTTGTTAATATTGGTGTGTTTGGGGTTGATAACGGTAGAGCTGGGTATTTTTGTTTGTATCTGTTTTGTTTTTATTTTTTGTTTATTATCAGAGTAATGAATGTAATACAAGTTCATTAGCAGGTAAGAAAATACTAACTGCTTATGTTTCTCCTTAGCCCCTTTACCTGGCCACCTAAGGTACCTCTGCAGCCCACCTAGGACTCCACTGACACAGCTAAAAACCAATAATGCAAGCAAATGAGGCCTTCGTGATTGGCTCAAGAAGACTCTGAAGTCTTTTAAATAAGTCTCTCCCTCTCTCCTGTCCTATTAGGATGGGGTGGCCTAAGAGCCTCATGACGGAACTTCCTTAGGAGGTAACTGTCCTTCCAATCCAACCCCTGACCCTGGTTCATGGACAAGGAGTTTCTAGGGATTGGGCAGAATGTAAATGTGCTGCTTGACCTGTCTCCATAGAGCCTTCAGTGCAAGGCGAGCCTTTCCCTGTCAAGTCCTGGAGGATGCATAAGGCCTTTTTAGAGCTCTATAAAACACCAGCAGTTTATAAACGGTGGTCTCGGAGGCTGTTGAGTGCCACGATCTCCCATTCTTCACATCTGCCCCATTCTGTCTGTACTATACGACATGCCGATCATTAGAACCTATTAGGGCAGCAAAACACTCTCAACGAAGTCATGCAACAACTGGTCACCGAGCACCTACCATGTATCATTTCCTTAATAGATAAATAGTGATGGATGGGAATTAACCAAAAGCAGCAAACCTTTCTAGAGAACACCATGTGAATATGTAAAGATCAGAGAGGAAGCATAGTGTAAAATTAAGGTCAAGGACCAGAGCCAGAGCGTTTAGCTCAAATCCTAGCTTGGCCACCCACTTCCTGGGTGACATCAGGGTGCTGACAACCTCCATGTGACTCATCCTCCTCATCTATAAACATGCACCACGTTATTATCATGAAAGAATAGTGTATATTTCACAAGGGTGTTGTGAAGACCAAATGAAGCTCCCTTTGGCATCCACATGTTTGATTTTATAAACTCTGCTGGCGAATGCCCTGACACAAGATATCTCTGGCAACGTTGCTCTTGTTTCCAAAAGTTTTAATAACACGGACACCCGTAGGTTCCTGAGCCTCAGGCTTGGGGAGAGAAGAAAAGAAGGCAAAGAATTACAGAAGGTAAGAAGAAACAGCTCTTGGAGTCTATTAAGGAGTCTCCACATATAGCAAAGAAATAGGTATTTGGAAAAAGAAGAAATCAATGTGCTGACTGAATCACTCGATCGGTTCACTCACTCACTAGTGCACAGCCTTGGCTCCTGGCATTTGGGAGGAGAATGGATTTTTATTGCTTAATTCCCTGTAAGTGAAGGACTAGTGAATTGTAAAATCCTGTTGCTTAACATGTAACATTAAGTATTGAACTAGCAAAAAAAAAAAAAAAAAAATCGATTCCAGGTTTGGTTGCTGATTAGTTTTTCTCAGGGAATTCAGAGTAAAGTGCCATTATTGTTCTTCTCTTTAATTCATAAAACACTGTGCATGAGACACCTAAGCAAACGTTTGCTATCTTAGAGCACAGTTCGTACTCAGTGGCCAGCATGTTACAGACCCTTCACGGGCTCCCTTATGATATGATCCCAGCAGCTTCTCTGGGTGAGCCAGAGTTCTGGAGAAGAGGGCTCCTCAGTGTGGATGTGCAGAGATTCCACTGCTTTAGAGAAATTCCAGCTTCTGGGGTGCTCTCCTTTGAGCATCAGTCCCCTGCTGTCCCCAGTCTCAATTAACTGCATGTCCGACCACTTTACCCAGGCATTCAGGGCAATAAAACCTCTACCTCCACCTGCAGGTGGTGTCTACAATTAGTTTGTCTCCATAAACCCTGCATTGCCGTACTGGGAATGTCTGACCCCTGTCTGCCCATGGACCTGCAGTCCAGCTGTGAGGCAGCCTCCTCAAGTCTACTTGATGTGATCAACTCTTTGTTTCTTATTCAGCCATCCACATCGAGAAGGCAGAAATCAATATTTCTATGATATTATTTTTTTTCATTTGTTTACATTGATACAGCAATGATTTGGGGCTAAAGAAAATATACCAAAGGCCAAATTCAGTCACAGTTCTGTGACTTTTGAGATAAGACATCCTACAACCCAAGAGCTCCCTTCCTTCTACCACTGACTCTTCCCTATTCTTGAAGTATCTCTACCATAAGTGTACTGATTAACTTCATTTTTTGAGAGATTCTACCTTTCCAGGTCTCTCTTTTTAAAATTGCTTGTATAATTTCTAAGTTACTATAGCCACATTGCTGCTTGTGCTCGTCTGTTCTAGAGAATCCTTCTCTTTCCTCCTTTCCTTCTTTTTCCAAAAAAAAGATTTAAGTGCCGAGTATGTCCCAGACACTGAGTTTGAAAAATGAGTCAGAAAGCAAACTTTCATCTTGAAAAACTCAGACAAGTGGAGTAGATGGACAGACTATCAGGGCATTATGATACAGCATAAGCATGATAGGATTGAAAACCAGAAAAGGAATCTTCAACACTACCCTAGGCAGGGCAAAAAAGGCTTTGCAGAGAAGGTAACATTTGAGGTGAGTCCTGACAGATGAGAGGGAGGAGAAAAACAAAGGTTGAAAAGAGGTCATTCAGGAAGGTAAGGTAAGATACATTCAAGAAATTGCAACTCACTCATCATGAGATATGACCTAGAAATTGGCAGGAGACAAGGGAAGTAGGCAGCGCCCAGCTCAAGAAGGGTCTTGTTCTCCACACGGAGATCTGTTTTTGATCCTACCTGCCAATCTTGATCCTACCTGCCAATGGTAGGGCCATCTGTAGGTTCCTAAGCTGAAAATGAACATGTTCTTAAGCTGAGAATGAGCGTGGTTTGCTTTGAAGAAAGTTCCTTCTGGCAGCAACATGAAGAGTGGTTTGAAGGCAGGGGAGAGACTGGAGGCAGGTAGACAAGGTAAGAAATAACGAGGGTGATCTGAACCACGACAGCAGCAGTAGGGACGGAGAAGAGGCAATAGATAAGAGGTGAATTTAGGAGGAAGTGCATCCTCCCAGTGTGTAGCAACTGCCCCAATCCAGGCTGTCTTCCCTTCTCACCTGGATCACTGCAGCAGCCTCCTTAGTCATCTCTGCTTCTAGTCTCTCCCTCTCCAATCTGTCTTCTACCAGAAAGGTTATTCTAAGAATCAGTACTTTCAAAACTGTTTACTCCCTATCAGCTATAACAGTGGCTCTCAAGGGAGTAGAGGCGGATGTCTTCTCCCCAAGATGACATTTAACAAAATCTGGAGACACGTTCTGTTTTCACAACTGGAGGCAGGGGGTTGCTACTACCATCTAATGAATAGACATCTAGGATGCGGCTAAACGTCCTACTATGCACAGGACAGCCTCCTACAACAGACTCATCTGGCCCAAGATGTCAATGGTGCTGAGATACCCTGAGCTGTGGTGTAAAATCCCAAGCTCTCAGTATGCTATGATACAGTCCCAACTTACTTCTTTCTCTCCAGGCTCATTTAATTTCCAAGGAGCTTTTTAACACCTCTGTGCCCTCGCTCATGCTCTATGCTTTACCTGGAATGTCTTACTTCTCTACCTGAGGAATTTGCTCTCTTCTTCCAAGGTCTGTTTCAGATAGCCTCCTCTCTGAGATCTTTCCAGTTTCCTTTGGACAATGTTAATATCTACCTTCCTACACCCCTGAGACATAGTCCTATGATAGGACAGCTTCCCCTTTTTTTATTTTTCCTATTTAAAAAATATTACATTAAAATGTTCAGATTACAAAAATACGTTGATTGAAATAATACAATATAAAATTGTATCTATGAAAATCCAGCATTTCCCTGTTTTCTCACTTCCCATGGTTTTTTCTCCCCATTACCCCCCAACCCCTCAACGTGATAGAATGTACGCGACTCTTCTTCTAAGTCATACAACTATACATCACCATATGTATGCATATAAGGAGTTTTCTTTGCTCTTTATTTATGCATTACTATGCAACTTGGATTTTGTGCTTGACAACCTTACGAGTCAATAGATATAAATACAATCTTTTTATTAATTTACTTATGCATATATATGCAGATATATGTAACAAACCAAAAAGGGATCATAGCATAAGTGGGGAGTTCTATTCGTCTATTACAATGATTTTTGGGGGGCCCACTCCAAAAATCCCATAACCAGGTAACCTGTGCTAACAAAACAGCTGTAAATTCTTCTCTTTCTCTATTTCATGTAACTATTTGCAAACTTACACACACACATGCGCACACACACACACACACACCTTTTTTGTCATTATTAGCTTAATAAAAATAGTGTCATAGGAAACACATCTCTTTGCCTTTTGTTTCTTACTCAACAATACCTCATAGAAATTCTTCTAACTCTTATAGCTATAATTCATTCTTTTAAGCAGCTGCAAAATATTCTAATATATAGATTTTTCAACTCTTTTTTGTCACTGGCACTTATTTTTGCCACCCCATGCAATGTTGCTATAAACATCCTGGTATATGTGTCCTAATGTATTGATGTTTTTAATACTAAGGGTTGTATTTCCAGAAGTGGAATTGCTAGGTTGAATAGCATGTGTACTTTTAATTTTAAGAGACATTGCCATTTTACTTTCTAAAAGGACTGTAAAAATTTATACTTCCTTCAGTAACTTTTGAGACAAGAATTTTCCCCTTATGCCCACCAGGAATAAGTGTTAAATTTTCCAGTTTTTTTTCCAAACTCTTGAGAGCAGAAGGATATTTTGTTGTTACATTGATTTAAATTTTCTGACTGTGAATGAGTCTGAACCCCGACCTCACATCACATAAAAAAAATAAATTCTATATCCCTGCCAAGACTGTACAGGAATATTCTTAACAATATTATTCAAAATAGCAAAAAACTCTCCATCAACTGGAAAATCAACCGACTTATAAATAAAATCTAAATTAAAATATTAGAAAACAATTGAAGAGACTACACTTACAAATTCTTAAGATAATAAAGCCTTATGAATTGGGACAGGATACACAGAGACTACGGAGGGATATATAGGCAATTTGATTGAATATAATTTGATGATGTTTATATGTCAAAACATATTTTAAACAGAGTCAAAAGACAAATATAGATTTGAGGGACATTTGTAATAGAGATGATATGAAATGGCTAAAAATCTATAACAGTCAATGAACTCTTACATATTGAAATAAAGAGGCCAGTAATAATAGAAATATTGACAATGCCTATCAAATCACAGAAGAGCAAATCCAGAGACAAAAAGGAATTTTAGTTAATCATAAAGTGAGTACATGATTATTGTGAAAAAATGAAATCGATAAACAGTACAGAAGTATCTAGAATGAAAAGTTAATCACCTCCTGTATGAGACAGAGTGTTGGCAGGAAGCAGAAGACCTGCTCAAGGGGTTTAACTAGAGACAGTTAAATGAAGGTGCAGTAGGAAGAGGTGTGGGCAGGGAAAAGGAAATCAACAAGGGGTGGTGAAATACTAAGGCTCACCAGCAGCAAGAAGCTCTTGATGCCCCAGGTGGAAATTGGCCCGGAAAGAGTTTCTAGATCAACAGCTGGACCTGTGGAATCACAGCCATCTGTCAGACAGAAGCTGTGACCACAGAGGGATGGCAGGCTCTGCCAGAACCACAGCAAGGCAGGCAGGGAGTGGGGGAGGACAAACACCCCTTCCCCTCTCTCCTCCTGACCTCTGATATAATGTCGCTGACGCCCATTAGCCGAAACCAACTGGAAAATAAAGGGCAAAGGAGTCTTGAGAATCCAGCGTGTAGAGGCCAACCTCCTGAGGCACAGAGTAGGACAGGAAAGGGTGAAGATGAGTCAGGTGACAGAGGCAAACAGAAAAACTAGCTTCCTTCTTACCACTAACCCTAATGCCCAGAGATAGAATAATGATTACTGATGGTTTGGGATTTATTCTACTAGCATGTTTTCAATGCACATTCCTATCACCCAAAGCTAATATATCTGATATTTAAATAACTTTAGTGGATCCATAAAGAAAGAAATGAGGAATATACAATAGAAAAGAAGGAGCATAAATTAACTGTTCACAAATGAAGAAATACATATGGATAATATAAGGCTAAAAGAATCATCTTATTTTACAACCAAATACATGCAAATTAAAACAACAACAAAATGTCATTATTCGTCTATCAAATTGACAAAGAGTAAAATTGTATATGGAATGCCTCTTGTTGTCAAGAATGAGGTAATACTTTCACTGATGGTAGGAGAATAAACTGCTTTATCCTTCCTTGAGGGTAATTTGGCAAGACATATCAAAAGGCTTATGAGGGCTTCCCTGGTGGCGCAGTGGTTGGGAGTCCGCCTGCCGATGCAGGGGACACGGGTTCGTGCCCCGGTCCAGGAAGATGCCACATGCCGTGGAGCGGCTGGGCCCGTGAGCCATGGCCGCTGAGCCTGCACGTCCGAAGCCTGTGCTCTGCAACAGGAGAGGCCACAACAGTGAAAGGACTGCGTACCGCAAAAAAAAAAAAAAAGGCTTATGAAAGTGTTTATATTTTCTCCCCTAGTAATTCTGCTTGCAGGAATTTATCCAAAGGAAATATTCAGAAATGTACATGTGATATTATCACAGCATTATTTACAATAGTGATTTTTTAAAAATATAAATATTCACAGTAAGAGATTTGTGAATAAATTATGGTATGGACATACAATGAAATACTATACAGCCGGTAAAGCGTGTTGTAGAGAATATTTAGTGACACAAGATAACGCAGATGGTATTTCATTAAGCAAAATAATCTGAATGAAAGCCAGGATATATTGTATATTCCATAACCTTAATTTTATAAAAAACAGAAAGTGTGTGTGTGTATGTATACATATGTAGTTCCAGTTTGTAACTACTCAAGGTAGCTACTATTGTGTTGGCCAAAACGTTCGTCTGGGTTTTTCCGTAACATCTTGGCCAACCCAGTATCTATCTATCTGTATATAGATACAGATATTACATCTGTTATATCTGTATCTACACATAGAGAGAGGAAGGCTAGACACTAGAGGGAAATATACTGAATATTGATAGAGGTTCTACCTGTGGGGTAAATATACTTTATTTTCCACAATGAACATATTCTATTAAATATGTAAATTTTGTGGAGACAGGCATAGGTTTTCCACCAGTCAAGTCATCTTCTATTTGGCCATATGCAACATCCACTTCTCCTTCATATGTCCACTGAGTTGATAAGTATGTTAAATTCCCAAATAAGATGTATAAAATTCCTAGAATTTGAAGAAGAAATGTCAGTGTTCTTCCAAATACACTGGGATGCCAAGCTCTATGAGGTTAACTCCTTGCGTGATTTTCCTATTGATGCAAAAATAGTTGGATTTTTAAAAATCTATATTCTGGAAGAGGAAATAAAATCATCCTTTTGCATGTAATTCAACCTCAGAGTTCTGTGTACTTCTGGCTCTCTAAACTGCGATTGCCAATGGATAAACTGTCAAACAAAAAGGATTCGTAGGAGAGAACTTGGATGAGAACATCCCTCTGTGAAACCGCCTTTAACTTTGTGGGTCTCAGTTTGTAAGGACTCAAGAAGGCTGTGTGCAACCACACATACATGGAGGAGACCGTATATCCCAGGCTGGTGTGGCATGTTCCACACAAGGCAAAGTTTTCCATCAAAACATATTTATTGCTACTATGCTAGTAGAAAAAGTTCCTTCGAAAAGAGAATCTAGTCATTAGGGTGTCAGAGTTCCTACCATATATATTTCAAGACCCCAACGACTGATCATGGTCAAGTGGGCACCAATGACTAATCTAAGTATCACAAAGGCTTCTTTCTGGCCAGTGAAGTGCCGGAGCATGGGAATCGGTTGGGTGGGACTGAGAACCGGCATCTTTAGACCTCCAGGCCAGCTGGAGAATTGAGCTGGGCCAATCAGAGCAAAACCCACAGACACCAGGTTTGGAAAATGGAGCCATTGAAACTACTATAGGCCTGGGAAGCAGAGTAGCTCTCGCACTTCATGAGCTGAGCCGCGTGACCTCCTTCTGTGGGAGGGCCACATGCCCAGCACCTGTCTTCATCCACATCTGGTTTCCCTGCAGCCATTCCTGGGCCCCGGACAGCTTACACCCTGGAGCTGGTGGGCGAGAAGACCGACAACAGTAGAAAGAGATGTGTCCCCGCAAAACATGTACGTATGGCGATACACAGCCCCCAGCTTAGCCACTGACCTGGGAATGTGACCATCTCACAGGTTAATAAAATGCCTTGATCAAGGGAGAACTACGGATGCTTGGGTCCCATACCCTGGTGTGAGTCCGTCGGTACTAAAATGTCTCACAGGTGAGGGAGCCCCAGTGTTCTGCTCTCAGCAAATGCAATTAAAGTTTAAATCAATGGATGTTCATTTGATTCCTCTGAGTTTCAATCATTTTGAGTTGGAGGTATCTGTAAGACGTTCAAGCATATATATCCCATGATAGTTGGAGATATAGAAGGTAATGCTTATGATTTCAGGGAGGGGCAGATTTAATGGCGACAGTGCAGGGAGTGGCCCTGGGTGGAGATAGCTAGCTGCGGTGAAGGGACACAGAAGACTTCCTCATTGACTTAAAGGAAGTCAAGTCCCTGTGAAGTCATGATGGTGGCTTGGGGCTTCCTTGGCATGTAGAGTCTCAGAGTAATGGTAATAATTGGGGTGGAGCCGAAGACCATGACTGAGGCACCAAAGTCTTTATTCACCTTAGGGAATGTCTAAAGGTGAGATGGCAGTGTGGGTGGCGGTGGAGAGGATGACACAGCAGTTGGTGCGAACTTAAATGGGACAGAAGCCTTTACATAAAGATTGAAGAGTGATAGGAGAAACAACAAAAAATATATCAAGAAGGGGAAAAACAAAGGAAGAAAAAAAACACCCTTAATCTTACAACCCAAAGAAAACTACGACTTGTCTTATATCCATCTATCCACTTTCCCAGATACATTGGCTTTTTTTTCAAAAGTGGATTCAACAATATATCATTAGCATCTTTCTGTAGCAATGCTTGTTACATTTTAGTTATTTCTGTTAAATGAATTTACTTTCATTGTTTTCAATAATTTCTTAGTGTGGAAACATCACCATGTTTTTTTTTTAATCTGAAAAATATTGTTGTGATAAGAACAAATTGTAAAACAACCCCCTTCACTTCCTTAAAAAGAATAAAAATCCACTCACAACCGGACACTGTCATTGAACGCTCTTGGGTCTTACAGGCGGAGTCTCGGCTGTTACGGATGCTGTAGCTCATAAGCTCTCACTGGCACTATAGACTCTCTGTCACTCAGGCCCAGAGATCATTCTCCTTGATGTGACTCCCTTCTTTCCAAGGTATTACTTTTCTGAGAATAATCTAAAAGTGCCCCCCCATCCCCTAAGCTTTGGCAAGATAGTATCTGTGTGTCATTTTTCTCCTTTTATGTAGTTTAGTTAACAAACCTGAATGCTTACTCTGTGCCAATGTTCAAAGAATTTTACAAATTTACTAACGTATCCTCACAACAGCTCTATAATGTACATTTTAAGCATGGGGAAACTAAGGCTCAGAGAGGTTACTTTGCCCAAATTACCCAGATAAAAAGTGGCAGAATGGAGATAACAAGGCAGCAAGGTTCTTTTCCCTTCCACGTAATTTTGTTGATGGAAAAGAGTGAAAGCTATCGTACAAAAGTAGCATAAACTGTACACTCTGAAATGTGTGTGTGGTGTGTGTACATGTGCACGCTTGCAGAAGAGAGTAATTTTTTTTAACCCCTTCATCCTTATTTTCTTGAATGAAATAATCACCAGCCAAGACAGTGATGGAATCTAAGGGGCCAGCAAGCTGTAACTTTTACAGTCTTGCTTCATATAAAGGAACCACATCTTTTCTGTCACAGTGTCTGAACTTATTAGGACATAAACATTCAAACCTGAGAGAAAAGGTCAATTTTAACTAGAGAACAAAAGAGGTGTCTGCATTTGAGGGAGGGCAGACTTTCACAGCCTCAGCTTCCCCAGTTTTTCCCCACCTCAGGGATGTTGAAAATTCAGCCATGTTTGTAGGAATCCAATTACTCCTGCAGATTACACAGAGATTATCGAAGTTATAAACAGCAGAATATTTGCAGAGATCAATGGAGTACAACAAGGCTCACATTTAATGGGAGAAATAAAAGGACGGGAGCTTCCGCAGCCAGTGACTGAGGAATATAATGTCACATCATCAGGCTGAAGGTGAAGATGTAACTGAAATAAACATAATAGCACGATGTTCTTCAGCTCTTCTGCACTTCGAGAGCGCAGTTCTGATTTCATAGCTGAGCAATTCATTTGTCTTAAACAGCATACGGTTAGGAGGGTGTTTTTATTATGTTGCCTCTCCATGAGGTTTGAATTCGGTAAGATAGTGGCAAATTAGGTCGCCTTTCAGCAAACCAGATGATGACAGGTTGTTTGCAAAATCTCTGCATCCTCATATTCCCAGCCAGAGATTTAGGAGCTGAAGCCAGATGCAGGATTCTACAGTGGTGAGAGGCGTGGGCTTTGATGCTGGAGAGATGTGGTCTCTGGGCTACATTCCCCCACATGCTCGTTGGGTGACCTTAAGCAAGTCACTTGACATCTAGTTGTAGGCCACCTCTTCTGTAAAGTTGTGTCTTTCTGGGAATTAAGTGAGATAATATATTGTGGGCTCATAGCCGTCATTCATTGACATTATCTAACACTTGTGCCAATATGATTTATCAAACTCATCCTCCATGACACCTCTTCCAGGAAGCCTTCCTTAATATCCAACGCCAGAAAAGACTTTCCCACTCTGAGTTCTCTTTGCGCTTAATTTTTTATTAACAATTTTATTGAGATATGGTTTACATACCATAAAATTAATTGGAGTTTTGTGTAATTTAACGGTTTTTAAAAACTTACTGAGTTGTGAAATCAACACCATAATGCAACTTTAAAACAGTTTTATCATCCCAATAATATTCCTCATGCCTGTTTAATCTCCCTCCCACACACAGACCCATGGTATGTCCGGACAACAAAATACTATTCAGCAGTAAAAAGGAACGTGATACTGATACATGCAACAACCTGCAAGAACCCTGAAAACATAATGCTAAGTGACACACACACACACACACACACACACACACACACACATTGTATGATTCCAATTATATAAAATGTCCAGAAAGAGGTTTTCCATTTTACCCTCTTTTGACCTTTGATTACTTTGAGTCCCTTTTTCCTTTTAATTGACTTGAAGGAGGGAAGTCAAATTCATCACTATTTCCCCCATGACACCTAATGAAATGCCTTGTAAAGTGCTCAACTAATTTTTAACATCTGTTGAAAAGTTAGATCAACAGGAAACCAGCTAAGCTTTTTTACCTATAGAAGCAGCGTGAGTGCTGAATTTATGGGTATATCCTCTTAACATCAAGAAGGAGCACTGCTTTTCCACCGAAGGTCACCTCCTGGAGGAAGGACTCATAGTGGGACTATTAACCCAGCAGCTGGAAACTATGCCTATGTCTTGGGGTACCACTGCTGTAGATAGCTACCATTTCTGGAGCTCTTCCCATGTATCAGGAAGCGTTGGGTGATTTCCCTTCTGTTTTAACTCTTACGACAGCCTACGAGGTAGGTATTCTTACTGTTATTACTGTTCCCGTATTGCTGGTGAGGAACGTAAGGTTCAGAGAGGTTAAAGGACCTGCCCCAAATCACACAGTCAATAGATATAGAGACAGACAGACAGACATGACAGACATGACTTAACCAACTACCGCAGATGTTGTTTCCTTAACTCCCTACAAAAAGGAAAGAAAATGGTGCTGGACTAGTCGCAATGGCCAAGACATGGAAACAATGGCGTACTACTTGGCCATAAAAAAGAATGAAACAATGCCGTCTGCAGCAACATGGATGGACCTCGAGATGATCATACTAAGTGAGCTAAGTCAGAAGGAGAAAGACAAATACCATATGAAACCGCTTCTATGTGGAATCTAAGATATGGCACAAATGAACTTATCTACAAAACACACTCAGAGACATAGAGAACAGACTTGTGGTTGCTGTGGGGGAGGGATGGAGTGGGAGTTTGGGATTAGCAGAAGCAAAATATTACATATAGAATGGATAAACAACAAGGTCCTACTGTATAGCACAGGGAACTGTATTCAGTATTCTGTGATAAGCCATAATGGAAAAGAATATGAAAAAGAATGTATATCTATGTATAACTGAACCACTTTGCTGTACAGCAGAAATTAATACATTGTAAATCAACTATACTTGAATAAAATAATTTTTTAAATGCAAAAAAAAAAGAAAAGAAAGAAAATGGTACTAGAAAAAGCACTTCCCCAGAATTAAAATTCTATCCATGACTTATTGGTAAAAAAACAAACACAAACCAAAAAACAATAGTAATATCTAATGCTTATATAGTGTTTACCATGAGCAGGCATTATCCTAATGCTTTACAAATATTAGCTGTTTAATCCTCATGGCAACTCTGTGGGATGACCACTGCTATTATCTGTACTTTAAAGATAAGGAAACTTAGGCACAGAGATGTTAAATCACTTGCCCAAGTTCTGATCTCTAGGAAATGAGAGCATTGAGGTTTGAACCCAGGCAGTCTGGTTCTAAAGTGTGTGTCCTATCTTGTCCTCTTAAACAATAAGCACTTCAGGAGTGGCATTCACACCCCTTGTTCCTCAATCCAAGCACAGGGCATGACCCCATATAGATAATGAATACTTGGGAAATTTTCCTAGAAAAACATTGTGAAAAGGCAACTATTCACATGGGAGGGAATGAAGATGGCATCCTCTGGGCGTCCCTATGTACAGCCTAGAGGGCTGAACTGAGTCCGGTGGGTGGGAAAGAATGTGCTGATCCTAGAAATCAGGAGACTCAGTTTCTACATTTAGTCTTGGCACTAACTTGCTCTTCATCCTTCATTTACCATTCTTTTATTCAACACATGTTAATTCAGCACCTACTATGTTCCAGGCACTGATCTAGGTCCTGGGGATACAGTCATGTGCAAGACAGACCCGATCTCTGCTACTTGCAAAGGAAGAACAAACAATGATTTAGTAATCACAAGGGTGATGAAGGTTATGAGAGGGCAAATATATGATGACTAGAGGGTGAAAGCAAGTGAATCTCCCTGGCCAAGGGTTCCAACAAAGTCCTTAATGAGGAAGTGGCTTTCAGATGAGGCCTTAAGGAGAGCAAAAGAGGGTCAGAGTGAAGATGAGGGAAGTGTGGTCCAAGCTCAGAAAATCAAAGGGACCTCGTGCCAGGTCTAATTGTTTATGTCCTACTAACAATACTGCTGGTCATTAAGTGGAACCCTAAAAAAAAGATGGTGCATGTGTTTATTCTGCGAAAAAAAGAAGAAATAAAGGATCTTTTCTTTATTATCTAGACATACAAATATTAAAAAGCTGCAAATCACAGTAATTAAGACCTTCATGGACTTGGGCTTGAATTTCATCTCTTAGTGTTAACCACTTTTCTTCTCTGAGCTCCTTTATGACAACTGCAATCTAGAAGCCGGGTTAGAACTGTATGGTTTCTTCCAGTTTGGTAATTTAAAAAATCTCATGTCTCTAACTAATCACAGCTACAGCCAGTGAGGTCTCTTTTGGATCCACAGCTCAGATTTCATTCTCCCCCTGCTGCTCTAAAATCACTTTGCGATTTTAGATGTTTTATCTAAATTGGCTATAATTCTAAGCAACATCTAGGCACTAAAGTGTTGTTTGTAGGTCAGGCCTCCATCCTGAAGCAACATGGTGGCCTTACCATCACCTGTAATTCCCTAATGGCCTTATCTTCTATAATTCCCACCACATTGCAATGGATTCTGGAACAAGGGCAGAAATTACATGAATATAGATCAATACAGATATAGATATAGGCTATATACTCATACATACATATATATATATCTCCATACACACACATGTATATATATTGACATTACATGTGTAAAATGAGAAATATATGTAGGTTCATTATAGAGTTAATAAACCACTTGAATTTTTCAGCCATTCTGTCTGTGAGCTCTAACCATGTTTCGGAAGTGGATCAGATGAGGCTTAGACAATGGCAAGAGATGTAGAGACGCTCATTTATCTTTCAAAGAAGCCTAGATGGCTATGAGCCCAAGCTGTTGGTTGTTCATGGTCACCTGGAAGTTTCCAAATTACTCACACAAATGTGTTTGGACCATGGAAATCTTCATCTATAGTTCAGCAGGCAAGACACTTGGGACTTGGGATACTCAAAGCCAGCCAAGAGGTAGAGCCAGGCTCTGGGTTATTGTACAATAACAAAGGGTCCAGGCCAATAACAGAAGCACAGGAAGTAGGACCTGACCCTTGGGTCAAAAGCTCCAGGTAAGTTGGCTGATTTTCAGAATTGCAATTCATTCTTTGCAGAGAGAGAGAGAAAGCTTAGACACAAATGGTGAGAGAAGAGTCCAGATAGTAAAGCAGACCATACAGGGACCTTGCAGGAGACTATGTCTCAGAAGCTATGTGGATACAGGTTCCTCTCCATGTCTGCAAATACCAGTTCTCTACCATAAAAAAAGTGAAAAAATAAGTCAACAACTGAAAACACTTCTGCAACATGAATAACCAAGGAAGAATCCATATCACCTACAAATCAAAGAAAAAAAGAAAAAAACTACACAACAGAAAAATGAGCTTTGAAAGGGAAGGAAATATGAATAGCCGATAAATATACTATTTTAACATCATTATTAATCAGGAAATTTTTTTTTTTTTTTAGCTGTACGCGGGCCTCTCACTGTTGTGGCCTCTCCCGTTGCGGAGCACAGGCTCCAGATGTGCAGGCTCAGCGGCCATGGCTCACAGGCCCAGCCGCTCCGCGGCACGTGGGATCTTCCCGGACCGGGGCACGAACCCGTGTCCCCTGCATCGGCAGGCGGACTCTCAACCACTGTGCCACCAGGGAAGCCCCAGGAAATTTATTGAGATAACTTTCTACCTCATGAGACTGGCAACATTGAAAAAGAAGTCTAATATTATCATGCATGTTGAGGATGTGGAACAATAGGACTTCTCGTTCATGGCTAGTGGGCGTGTAAACTGTTACAGCCACTTAGGAAAGGGTCTATCCTTACACGATAGAGTTAAACATGCATACTGTCGAGGCCGAGCAATTCCATTTGTAGGTGTACATTCTAGAGAAACTTTTGCGTATGTGTACTGGGAGACAAGTTCAATAACGCTCTACAGCAGCAGCATTTGTCATAACAAAAGAATAAATATTCCAAGTGCCCGTCTTCAAAGGAATGTATATATAAATTATGGTGCATTTGTACAGTAGAATGCGATGGAGCAATCAGAGTGAACGAATTGCAAAGCAGCATGCATAGATCTTCAATTATAATTTTAAGCATAAAAAGTAAGTTATAAAAGAATGCATTCCCTATGATTCTTTGTATATTATCTAAAACAGGAAAAAGCAGTGTTTGGGAATGCATACCTCTGTGGAAAATCTATAAAGTAAAGCAAAGAATGAATAACAGAAAATCTGAAGAGCATTTTCCTCTAAAAAGGAAAAAAAGAGGTGATCAGAAAGGGACACAGGGATGACTTTCATAGTTCTGATAATGTTTAACATTCTATTTCTCAAGCGAAGTCATAGATACATAGGTATTTGTTTAAATGTTATTTGAAAATACACACATCCTTCTCATGTACTTGTATAAAAAGATATAGTTAATAAGTAAAAGATCATTTAAAATGAAATACAGTTATGAGGCAGTAAGACTATTTCCAAACTGTCATCAAGATGGCTGTTGTATAGTACCTGCCAAGGAAGGAGATTAGCTTAAAAATGTATAATTGGCTTAAAAATGTATCTCATAATAACATCCAGAAGAAGATGGACAAGGTGAGATTTATCCCACAGTGTTATGTGGACATTCAGCAATTCCTTTTTTTTTTTTTTGCGATACGCGGGCCTCTCACTGTTGTGGTCTCTCCCGTTGCGGAGCACAGGCTCCGGACGCACAGGCTCAGCGGCCATGGCTCACGGGCCCAGCCACTCCGCGGCATGTGGGATCTTCCCAGACCGGGGCACGAACCCGTGTCCCCTGCATCGGCAGGCGGACTCTCAACCACTGCGCCACCAGGGAAGCCCCAGCAATTCCTTCATAGTTATGAGTTTTCTAGGACAATTTTCCAAATCCAATATTTGCTGAAAGTGGTAGGAAGACTATTCCTACTATAATCCAGCCACTCTCCTAAGTGTCTGCATAAAAATTATTTCCTTTAATCTTCACAATAACCTAATAGGGTAGGTACTAATACTAGACATATTTTACCCATGAGGACACTGAAACTAAGATGTTTGTTTAAAACGAAGAATCTATAAAGTGGTAGAGGCTGAACTAAACTAGATAATATTGGACCCAAGTTCTTTGGTCTAAATCGTGCTAAACTGTCTCTTTGAGTTTCATATGATTGTATTTAAACATAAGAACCTGAGTTCAAAAGTTTCCATTTACTCCTCTTTTTTTTCCCCAAAGGAATAGATGCATCCACCCTCCTCTCTTTTGAATGTCTTACTTTAAGCGCTAGCTATATATTTCATAGAGCACCAAGTGATGAATTTTGGTGTATGATTCTACTCATGTTTCCTCTGTCTTTGATGGTAATTCTGAGATACAATGTGAAAGGCAGACTGAGAGAGGCCTCCTGCGATTTCTTCTAACAATCTATTAATAAAGCTATTATTATGAATAATAAATTTCTCTTTATTAGCTTTTCATTTGCCAAAACTTTTTTTGCCTTATTTAGAAGATATAAAAAATAAGTTTTTATCCCCCTAATTACTTATATTTCTAAGAATTTAATCTAAGAAATATCCAGACAAGTGTTTTATGGTGTCATTTTCAGTTGTCCAGCATCCATTCGCTTTTTTCTGACTGAAGCCCTTGGATTTTTCTTTGGGAAATGATTCTTTCTCTTTGTGATTTTGGTAGGACTGTAAATAAAGATGCCATGTGTTCTCTTGGCCAAATAGTGGGCATGGAACAAGGTAAACCTTATGGACCCTCTTACCCAGACTTCAGTGGAGGTGACTCAAGGTCAGAAAATAGTTGAAGTTGATTCATGTCCATGCTACTGACCTGAATAGACTTTCCATTAGCTTCTGGTACTTGGGTCTTCAGAGCTTCCCAGATACATCTCCTTTCTGATGTCTAGTCATTTCGCTTGTGATTCAATTTTGTAACTTACCTCAATCATTCCAGTAAATTCTTTCTCCCTTCAAGCTAGCCATGATTGACTTCTGTTCCTTAAAACTGAAGGATCCTGGTTGAACTATTATCCAAAAATGTATTACAAGACACTGATCATTGTATTGTTCATAATAGTGAAAAAAGAGGAGATGTCTACAACACGAGACTAGTTTACATAAATGAGGATTTATTCGAATAATGAAGGGTACTACAACTATTCCAATTAGTGATGTAGTTTTATATTTACTGACTTGAAAAATGTTTGCAACATATTGTTAAGTGAAAAAGCAAGTTACAGAACAGTATTTATAATATGATTCATTATACAATGTCATTATACACCAACCTATTAACAGTGATCACTCCTGGGTAGTGGGGTTATGAATGTTGCATTGCTCCACTGTATTTGCTAGTTTTTCTTCAATGCGTTTGCAACTCTCAAGAGAAAAAATGTATTATTTTAATGTACGCTCATGAACAGATACATTTTTCTGGAGGAATTTTTAAGCTACATATCTAAGAAATAAAAATGAGAATGCCAAATCTACTATTCCTAAGTGTTTCAATAAAGCTACCGTTTTTCATGGGACAGATTTCTGCTCCATGTTTTTTGCAGCCTAAGTGATGGGCCAAATCAAAAACAGTGAAAAGAACTTGAGAGAAAAGTATCAATGGCTTAAAGAAGGGAAAGAAACTACTGGTCAGCTTTATCACAAATCATAGTATGATTAGTTATACTTCAAAAACCAGTCAGAGTTGTATAGTGGGAAAATCACTGAACTGGAATCAAAAGAAATGGGTTTTACCCCAGATCTGTCACTAACTAGCTCCATATCACTGGGCAAGTCACTTAACCTTTTAGTCCTGCTCATACATAAAATGAGAGGCAGAAATAGATTATCTCTCTAGAGTCTAAGATTCCTCAATTTATAAAAGGGTATAGAAACTCATTTCCGTGTTCAACCTGTTGCATTATTTGTCTAGCATCTCCTCTGGTTATAGCACCTGTTGTTGAAGTGGGAAGCCAATCTCAAACCCTCAGGTGTTTAATAAATCAGACATAGTAAGTTTGTTCTGGCTAACGGAGAGTCAGTGGTTGGTTCAGATATCACTGTGTGCACCAGGGACATTTCCAGGATGGATTGGGAAAGAGGCACTTCCTTTCTACTAGAATGGATTAAAACTGCAAGATAGTTTCCCTTGAAGTCATCTTTGCCACCAGAAGAGGAGACCATGGATGAAAATTATACCCATAGAGAGGAAAGTAAGTCAATATGAGAAGAAAGAGAAACCCTCATATTATCATTTGAACAACTGAATCTAGCCATTCCCGAAATCATTATGATAGCTAATCAATTAACTTCCCTTTTAGAAAGCTTAAGCCCGTTTAAATTGGGTTGCTGTGATGGTTAATTTTTTACGACAACTTGACTGGGCTAAGGGATGCCTTGATAGCTGGTGAAACATTATTTCTGGGTGTGTCTGTGAGGGTGTATCCAGAAGAGATTCCCATTTGAATTGGTGAACTGAGTAAAGCAGATTGCCCTCCCAATGTGGGTGGGCAATATCCAATTCACTGAGGGCCCACATAGAATAAAACGTGGAGGAAGGGTGAAGCTGCTCTCTCTCGCTGCTTGAGTTGAGACACCCATCTTCTCTTCTCCTGCCCTGGGACAGTGATGCTCCTGGTTTCAGATTCAGGTGGAGACTTACATCACCAGTCCTAGCCTCTGCCCTCCTCCTCCCTGCCATTCCAGGCCTTACACCATGAGCTTTCCTGGATCTCCAGCTTGCAAATGGCAGATCGTGGGACTTCTCAGACTCCATAATCACGTGAGCCAGTCCCTGTAATTAACTAATTAATTATCCTATTGGCTTCATTTCTCTGGAGAACCCTGATACCGTTGCCATTGCTAGAAACCAAAAGGGTCCTATCTTTTACTATCTCTTTCTAGGTTGATAAACTTCTTTATGGAGTAAAACTGCAGAACATTTATTCTAAAAGTCAAATCTATAACAAAAAACCTACCTGCATAGGGAGTCACAAATTTCATCCTCATTGTCACAAAAATCTGGGAAGGTAGTTATTATTATCTTCATTTTAAGGAAAAGGAATGTGAGGGGATTTTTAAAATATAAATTTATTTATTTATTTTTGGCTGTGTTGGGTCTCCGTTGCTGCGCGAGGGCTTTCTCTAGTTGCGGTGAGCGGGGGCTACTCTTCGTTACTGCGCGCACTGCAGTGGCTTCTCTTGTTGCAGGGCAGAGGCTCTAGGCATGTGGACTTCAGTAGTTGTGGCACGTGGGCTCAGTAGCTATGGCTCGCAGGCTCTAGTAGTTGTGGCACACTGGCTTTGTTGTTCCGCAGCATGTAGGATCTTCCCGGACCAGGGCTCGAACCCACGTCCCCTGCATTGGCAGGCAGATTCTTAACCACTGTGCCACCAGGGAAGTCCCTTCCTCTCCATTTTGCATAAGAGTGATAAACTTCCATTTTTTTAGCTACTTTTTTTAGTCTCTCTCACTTGCTGCCAAACATAACTCAAAGCGATCCTGTTTATTTGATGGATCTATTGACATATAGAACTGTAAGATTTTAGAGCTGGAAGGAAGTTTTCAGGGCTTTAAGTCCTATATTCACATTTCAGAAATGGGGACCTTAAGTCTTTAAAAGAGAGGACTGTTCTTTTAAAGGTGAATCAATAATCATTTTAGTTATCTCTTTGCTTGATATGATAAATGCCCTTACATTTTAATCCAATGGCATAAATTTCTTGGCACCCAAACTTCTCTGATTATTTGGCCAGTTTGATTTCAACTTTCTTAAGGAATCAATAGGAATAATTGAAAAATAAAACATGAGTTTTTATCTCATATATTCATGAATTTGGATCCCAATTGTATCTACTTTTTGACTCCAGAACTTCCTGGTCCTTACTCAGTTCAATTACTTGTACACTTCAGTTGATAACACTTACTTTATAAAATTTTAAGAAGATGATATAATGAGTTGATGTCTATGAAACACCAGTGTCAAATACATAGCAGGAGCTCAATCAATATAATTTTATTCTTTCATATGGGGAACACAGCTTCACTCCACAGTTTGGATAGTGTGGTATGATGTAATAAATATTTATTTGGATACAACCTGGGTTTTATTCTATTACCCCATCCACTGAGTATTTGATTTTTAACAATACTTAACTTATTAGACCCTTATTTTTCAAGATGCAAAATTAGTTTCATTGTATATCATATAGGTGGTGACAATGATTAGATATAATTTGTCCAAAGACTCTGATATATAGTAGGTGTTCACTAAATAGAAGCTATTATTAATGCTGTAGTTCCATTGCTACTCCCGGCAACATACATTTCTTAATATAACAGAAGTTTCTCTGGATTCACTGCAGTAATGAGAGGAAAACTAAGAATAGTCTGACTTTGGGGTCTTCAAACATTTTTATTATTCTTACTGAAAGGCATGATGGGATAACTCAAGTCCTTTTTAAGTACATTTAGAGGTACATTTAGAAAAAATGATAAATAATTTAAATTAACTTGCCTCTTTTGGTTATAAATGAGGGAAACCCCAATGAACACTGATGTGAGTACCACACACCCCAAAATATACTGTCTACATAATTGAGAAGCCTCAGCCATGGTTCAATGTACATATTTAATCTGCATATTTAATTAATATGTACATATTTAATGATGCCATCATGCACGTGCTCTCTCCCGCCCTCCTCCTACTCACAGCTCTGCCTTCATCTATTTCAGCATTTTTACTAGTTGATTTACCCCCACAAGATGGCAAAGATGTCCACCAGTAGCTATAAGCTTGCATCCTATCAGCTTAGCCACCTATGAAAGAGAATGTCACTTTCCCACCAGTGTTTGAAAATTAAATTAGTAGAGAAGAAGTAGATTATGAAGGGCTTTGTGTGCATATCAAGGATTTTGGCTTCATCATGAAAGCCATAGGGAACCATTGAAAATTTCCAAGTTGGAAATATTCTCTCTCCATAATAGACAATGTAAGAGGGTAGCAAGAGTAAAAGCATGGAGATGAGTTGGAAAGTAGTTGCAGAAATTTAGATGGGTCATTAGATCATGAAGTATAATGATGGCAACAGAGACAGAGAGGAGAATTCTGGAACAAGAAATCGTTTTGAAGTCAAATTGATAAGATATGGCTACTTCTATGGGGAGGAGAAGTAGAAAGAGTGATTCAGGGTATTTCTAAGTTGAGCAAATTAGATCTTAGCGGAGTTACTTGAAACTGGTAATCTAAGAAGAATGTCGGTAGGAGGAAGTGAGGAGTTCACTGGACAACTTGAGTATGACCTGTCTCCACAAGTAGAGATGCTCATAATTGGAAATATGTCCAGAGCATTGTAGAACTGTGGAGACCAGAGATACAGTGTGAAAAAGAACCGAGGACAATTCACAGAGGCACACTTCAAGTGGATAATTGACAAATTAGAACAAATTCAGGGCAGGAAGCCATGATGATGAGGTGCCTGAGAGTTATTATCCGGTGGCCAGGTATTTTATCTGTCTGTTTCTTATTATTATGGTGAATAATTAAAGTATTTCAATGAGTGCAGGGCTTTCTCAGCAGTTCTAAATACTCAATGAAAGGAAATTGTTATTAAGAATCAAAGAAGGGGGCTTCCCTGGTGGCGCAGTGGTTGAGAGTCCGCCTGCCGATGCAGGGGACACGGGTTCGTGTCCCAGTCCGGGAAGATCCCACATGCCGCGGAGCGGCTGGGCCCGTGAGCCCTGGCCGCTGAGCCTGCACGTCCGGAGCCTGTGCTCCGCAACGGGAGAGGCCACAGCAGTGAGAGAGCCACGTACCGCAAAAAAAAAAAAAAAAAAAAAAAAAAAAAAAAAAAAAAAAAAAAAAAGAATTGGCTCTAAAAAACAAATAATATGGCAGCTGGTAACGGACCAAGTGATGCACTAATGCATGTATATCAAATCATCCTGTTGTACACCTTAAATATATGATAATTTTGTCAGTTATACTTCAATAAAGCTGGAGAACTACCTTAAAAGTCATTAAAACTCTTTCCAAGGGATAGAAAAAGAAATTTTCTGCCTACAAAAAAGGCACCCTGAGAACACTCCCCACGACTTAAATAACCCTGCTCATGCCCTTTGGGATTTTGTAGAAATACATTTCAAAGGTAAAAGAAAAGCAATATCTAACAATGTGCATTAGACCCGGAGAAAATTGAAAAATATAACGTCAATTGTCCTCTATTTGCAACTGAATACCTTCTGCATAAGCCTAGTGAGGCTTGTCAGGCTAATGAAATTTGGGACTTGATTGCATTTCTATAGAAAATGAATTAGAGATGAGACTCACAGAAAGTTTAGTACTGGGAAATGCCTCAGAGATATTTGGTACAACCCACTTACTTTATAAATGTGAAAGTGAAACCCAGAGAAGTCAAATGACCTCCTCAAACCCTGGAAGCTAGTTTTAGTAAAAGAGTAACTGCTAGAACCAAGTCAACTTGGAGATGTCTGTTCTCTTTCACTCTGTAGAAAACACACCACCGCGGCTGGTGCCGATCTGCAGGAATGGGATACCCTTCCAATGAGGGTCACACATGAAAAAGAAGATAACGATTTGATCTATTTGTAAAGGGTTAGCTTTCCTTTTCTCAGTTTGCAGAGAAATGTGAAGCATTCAAGTTTTCTCTAAAAATCAGTAATAGGAAACACACTCTTTTCGTAAGCAAGCATTTAAGAACTTGTTTGGGCCCCTGAGAAAGGCAGAGACCAAACAGAGAAGACAGAAGATCAGAGAGAGGAAAAGATACATGTCAGGATGTAATAAGGAATAGGAAAGGTAGAAGAGGAAGAGGGGGAAAAGTAAGAAAAGAAGTAGAAAAGAGCAGTAAGAGAAGACAGGAAGTAATAGAAAGAAAAAGGGGAAAACTCAAACGGAAACCATTAATCCCAATATTAGGAAGAAAGTGAACAGATAAGGTGAAGCATACTCCAGAATCAGAGAAAGAGCACATTGGTGTACGAGGTGCACTTACCGGATCCTGTAATATTGTATGAAGAGTTATTGCTTGGCCATACATCAGAGAAATGACATTAGAGAAAATCATGGCCAGTTAACGCTATCCTTTGGACAGTATTTTCTATTTATCATTAAGAACAACAGTATCTACCATTTTTAAAGCTCCTACTGTGTACCAGGTGCTCTACAAGGGTCAGTGCTAACCTTCAGAATATGTATTATCATGTTTCCTGACAGAAAGCGAAGGTCTTGAGAAGTAACTTGCCCAAGTTCACCAGGAAACAGCTTTCTTCTTTTCATTGAAAAGTGTTGTTATATGAGGAATAAGGCTAGTTTCTCCCCAAATAAATCAAGAAGATTTTACAAGTTGCAAAGTAAGAACTTTGATTTTAGAAATCCTTTTGTTCTGTAATTCAGCACCAAAAACAATTCTCAGAACATTTTGAGCATTCAAACCACATTTGTTGAATGAATAAGTAAGTGGACGGCTGGGTGGATCCACCAGTATTTGTTGAGAATTATGCCTCCCATACTGGACACTGAAGATACAGAGGTGACTAGATATGTAAGCAATTATAAGATATTTTGATGAAAGTTGAGGCTGTAATTAGAAAACCCAAGTAAACCAAACAAAGATGCAGTTTCTAGGGTCCTAGACCCTGAATTGTAATTTCTTGGAGGTGGGAAGATCAGTAATCTGTAGCATAAAAATTTCCCCAGGTGACTCTTATACACATCATTGTTGAGAACCACCACTAGGTTCTGGGTTTCTTAAATTTGCCCAAAGATAATATCCCCGAAGGATAAGCATACAAGTCCAGGGTCCCAGCCCAGACCAAGAGAATCAGAATATCTTGGGTTACTGTCTGTGTCTTCCTTTGCTGGTCAGCTAGGGCTTGCTGGGTATGTGATAAATTGCAGAAAACGAATAACAAAATTGTAGGGGTGAGTATTGCCCAGTGTACTGAGGACACAGCCCTGGTTGCGATTTTCTTCTTCAAGATGACCCCTGAACAAGAATTCCTAATGTAATTACCGTAATCATTAATTAGAAACTTTCTCTCTGCAGAGCACTGGGCTTAGATCATTCATTCAAACAGCATCTCATTACATTCTCACCGCAACAGGAGGAGGTCAACATTCTTAGCATACTTTTGTTAGAAATGGGGAAAGCGAGGCTCCAAGAGCTTGAGAAACATGTCCAAGGTCACCCAGCTAGGTCTGACAGAGCCAGAATTCAAATCCAGGTCTGACTAGCTGGAACTCTCCATCAGCAATTACTATGATCCTTTATCAACCACATTTTTGCTTATTCTGCTCCCAGCCTCTCACCTGCCTGGATTTCCAAATTTTCCCTGGTTGCCATACAACAAGCCTCCCCAGGAAACTTTTTCCCCCAGGCTAACTATGACCTTTAGCTCTTGATAAGATGTGCTAAGGTATCTCTGCTTTGGGGTGAAGCTAGACTAACAGCGGAAACTGGGAGGCTAATTAGGAAGTTGTAGGATCGTAGGTAAGTTTTGTAACTGCAGACAAGCCCTTGGTTATTTAATCTGTCAAATAGGGATACTGAAGTATACCTTGCTAGGCTGTTGTGGGAATGAACCAAATAACATAAATAAAGAGACTTGCACATGTCCGTCAGGGCTCTGACGGATATTAATTCCCTCCCCTTCTCCGACTGCTGGAGCTGAACTTTGCACTAAATCTGAGTGGCAGAAAGTTCTATTGTCACCAGGAATTAGCTTGTGAGTGCAAGAAGACTCATGCTCATAGAATGCTTTCAGATCTATTTTAAGGGCATTAAAGACAATGACCTTCCTCTCATCCATCTATATCCCTGCCCCCATCACAGTGCCTGGGGCTGTGTCTGGCATATAACAAGTATCAAATGCTATTTGAATGAAAGACTTTCCTATGAAAACATGGCAAGCCTGGTCACATTCACCATCTATCTTAAGTCTCCTTGCAAGTGTGGAGAGTTTAGCCTAAAGGTTTAAAGCATGGAGGCTAGAGTCAGACCAATTGGGATTAAACCCTTTCTCCTCCACTTACTATCTGTGTGACCTGGAGGAAGTTACAGAACGCCTCTGTGTCTCAGTTTCCTCATCTGTAAGATGGGGATGAGATACCAACCAAATCATAGTGTTGTCATGACAACTTAGTGAATTAATAAAGTGTTTAGAACAGTGCCTGGCAGATGGTACATGTGATAAAAAGTCAGTTGTTATCATTGTTATAATCATCCCATCTTATGGATGAGAAAGCTAAGGCTCAAATGATTTGTCTGCAGTCGTAAAGTAGCTCTGTGGCATGACTGCTGTCTTGGACATCTAGCCATAGGCTCCGGCCATTAATGTGGGCTTCTCAAGTTTTCCCTTGGGATTGGAGAAGTGCTGCGGAGGGTGGAAAGCAGGAAAGGAAGGCAAAAGTCAAGCATTTTCCAGAAGGGATCAGCTTACCCCTTATCCCTGGGGAGCTTATAGCTCTCCCCATCTTCCTCGACCTCCTACCCCCATACGTACATTTCAAGCTGCTATTCTCATAGTCTGCAAGCAACGGGATGCCAAACACCCATTGAAAGAAATGCCTTGCGCTAAGCACCCATGGTCTCAACACAGCTTTATTAAAAACTAAGTCGCAAATTATAACACTCACTGGGGAAGACTTGCTTTCCTCCCAATTACAGTTAATAGAAGAAAATTAATGTAGCAATTAATGTGGCTGTCCTTACAGCCCAATGTAATATGTGCAGGGACACAGCTCCCATTATAACCACGGCCTGATGACAGAACCAGGGCCTAGAGCTTAGCAAAGTTTTGCTTTGCCTGTGTTTAAACTCTCAGGTCATAACTTACTTAAGAAACACACAAAAGAAGAGATTATTTAACATTTTAGAGGTTCCCATGAGCCATAAATCATATTCACACGTGCCGTATTTGTTGAAAAGGACAGAATACATTCAATTTTACAGTATATTAAACTTCATCTAATTTGAACGTAAGAACAGGCCAGCAAAATAAACGACCAATTTCTGAAGCAGAAATTACCATTTGGTTGGTGCCATTACAGAGCTGCTGGTGTTTTATCATGTTCTTAACATAACATTGCTTGTCTAGCGATGCATAGTTATAATGCTATTCCAAATTAGAAGGCGGTGAAAGAGAAGTGCATGCGTTTTTTTTTTAACAGGTGTCATTTGTCAGATGTTATTCGGAGGGCTTTGTGCTGATGATAATATGCAGATTAAAGGAGAAGCAAATCGGGAAAAAGGAGCCGCCAGGAGGAAAGAAGTCCCCTCTCTTGGGCTTCTAGGAGCTCCAGCTGTCAGGGAGAGAGCGATGGCCAGGTGGCCACAGCCCCCAAACACAGATAACAATAATTAATTTGCCCTGACAACTTCCAGGGAAAGGGAGTTGGTGGTGTTCGACAAAAAGAAAAATGCCACCCGGAATTCCAATGTGGGGTCTTAGCCTGTACAGTAACAACGGTAATAACCACTGGCAGGTTGCCGGGTCATCTACGAAACGTTTCACATCCATTATCAGGCTGGATGGGCAAAGGAAGCCCCAGAGGTCGTCACCTCGTTCCCTGATTAAACCTGTGTTAGAGGGGATTAGACCTAGGGTTGATAAAGTAAAGGAACTTGCTGGGGTGGTCACAGGTAGGAAAGGCAGAGCAGGGATGCAAAACCAGGCTGATCAGCCTCTATCCATCAATTTAGCCATTCATTCGACAAATGGTAAGCCGCCAGGCTCTGTGCCAGGTTTATGAATAATACAGAGCTTGGACCCCGACTCTCTGGAAAGCTCATGGTCTAAGGAGGCCTAAGCTGAGCACATGAGTTAAATGAATGGATTTGGAATTAAACTGCCTGGGTTTGAATCCCAGGTTGTCACTTAAAAACTGTGTGACCTTAAGCAGATTACTTAACCTCTCTGTGACTCACTTTTCTTCTCTGTAAAGAGGACACACTAGTAGCACCTATAGCACAGACTCATGAAAGTGAAATCAGTTAAGCTGCACCTGGACAGCGCCCAGCTCACTGTTACTTATTATCTGCTTTACCTCCAACCTGTAAATTCCCTGTCACTGGCTAATCCAAGTCACCATCATCTCTCACCTGGAGTTCTCTGCCTCTGACCTGGTCGTCCAGGCTCCTCGGTCAGTTTTGCATAGAAAACCCCCGGGGGAAATCTGTGGAGAGAAAATCCGATCATGCTGTGCCTTCTTCCCACTTCCCTCTGGATGAAGTTCAAACTCCTTATCCTGGCTAAAAAAAGGTCTCCACAATCAGACCCCTGTCCACCTCTCCAACATCTTTCTCTCACTACCCACCCTCTCTAATCTATTCTGCTCTCCACCATACTGAATGACTAACCACTCCAGAGTTTTCTAACCCGTCTCCCATTTCTTTGACTTTGCAAAAGACAATCTCTCTTCCTAAAAGTCTCATTCACGTTTAAGCTTAAAGAGCCCCTCCTCTGGAAAGCCAACCCTCATGCTCAAGACTAGCTTAGATGCTGCCATCTTTGCTCCCTGAATTTGGTTCCTGGACCCAATTCCGTGTGTGTGGGAAAGCTTCCTCAAACCAGCCAGCAATTCTCTACCAGCATGGTGTCCAAGAATTCAACTCAACGCAGCTCAGTTCTGACGCTATTTATCCAGAGATAGAATCAGATTCCACAGGTTAAGGGCTCAGCCCCACAAGACCACCCTCAACTTCAGATGCCGATCGCCAGCCCAGGTTGTCACCTGTAATTGGTCCCCTCCCTGGGTTCTATTACTTTGCTAGAACAGCTCACAGTACTCAGGAAACCCATTTACTCACTAGATCATCAATTTATTACAAAGGATATTAAACGGTATAAATCAACAGCCAGATGAAGAGATACACAGGGTGAGGTCCTGAACAAAGGAGCCTCTGTCCTCATGGATCTTGGGACTTGATACAGTGGCACTGAGGCAGGAGATAGACGGGCCCCAGGCTGAGCAGCTGGAGTTTGTCCCCCGTGGAAGAGCTGATTCCCGCCCACATAAAAGACAGAGACCATATATTTCTCATTCTCAAGGTCAAGGTGACCTTCCCGAGTATACGTGTGCAGAAAGCCTCCTTGGAGGTCAAAAAGGGAGCGATGTCAACCTTCCCATAGGCCTCTTCACTAGAACCCATCCTGGCTAAGAGATGTGCACGCAAGCATGGGAGGATCCTGAGATAAACCAGATACGGACTCAGAACCAGGCAAAGCAAGATGATTGGCCAAAGGAAACCTGGAAGAAATGCCCCATAAAAGTGATACAAACTACCACGAGGGCGCAACTTTCTCTCTGAGTCCACCCATGTATCTATGTATCCACACGTACTCTTTTCCCTCCTAATAAACACCTTACTTGTTTCACTACTTTCCATTTCTTTGTGGAAATTCATTTTCTGCAAAGCCAGAGGGCCAGAGGCCTTGTCACTGGCCACTGTTCCTGGTGGTCTAGTGGCCCTCACTGAAGCAGACTGACTTCAAGCTCTGGCTGGGGAAATGAAATCATGCTTCAAGCCACTGCAGGCCGAGGCCACTTGAGATCAGCACATGGAAGGGCTCTGGTTTCCCAACCCGGAAATTCTCAGAACCCCTGCTTTTGGGTGTTTATGGAGGCTTCATTATATAGGCACGATTTGATTAACTCATTGGCCATTGGTGATTGTTTCAACATCTAACCCCTCTCCCCTCCCTGGAATTCAGGGGGTGGGACTGAAACTTCCAATGCTCTATTCGCAGTTGGTTCCCTTGGCAACTAGCCTCCAACCTCAGGTGCTTTCCAAAAGTCACCTTCATGACATAAACCCAGCTGTGGAAAGGGCCTTGTTATGAATAACAAAACACCCATTTCACTTTTATGGCTCTGAAGTGTTTTCAGGAACTGAGGACAAGAGACCAAATATGATAATAAAAGATGCTCTCATGGCTCTTATCACTCAGGAAATTCCAAGGGTTTTGGGAGCTGTGAGCCAGGAACTGTGGATGAAAACCAAATACATATGAGAAATATATTTTGGTCATCTGAATGACCAAATCAGTGTATTTCTCATAAACCACAATACCACACTCCCATGGCACCTTGTGTTTCCCTTACCATAGCTCTTCTTATACCATAATAAAATTATTGGCTGTCTTGTTTATTCCTCCCAATGGAGTATGCGTATCAATAGAGTTGGGACTGTGTCTTTCAAGTTCTCCGCTTATATCCCAAGTATCAAGCACAGGACCTGGCACAGAGAAAGTTTGCAATATTTATTCGTTGAGTAAATGATTGAATAAATGAGACCCAGCAGCCTCTGAGCTTGGACCTTGACCTCATCCTCTGTAACACCCACAGTAAGGTGAGGAGGGGCTCAGGGCTTGTGCTGTGCCAAGGTGTGCCAGGCTGAATCAGGGGTCCCTGCAAGCCTCGGATTTTACGCCTCCCAGGTCACATAGATCATCATGCGGCAATGTGGCTCCCAAGATGGGGAACCTCCTAAACTCATAGCTCTCTGCAAAGGAGCCCCTGGAATTAGGCATAAATCCACTTCTTGACTGAATAAGCAGACACCCCACTGCTCAAAATGATTTACTAAATTACAATGAACAATGGTAGGCTTGGGAGATGCGAGCATGGACCTGCTTAGCAAGCAGACCTCCTCTAACCATATGGCTTCCTCTGCCTCTGCCCCTCTATGGGACTTCTCTCTACCTGCTCAGTACAATCAACATTCATGGTGTCCACACATCATGCCAGGTTAGGTGCTTACACATGTATTAGCTCATGTAAGTAAGTTTAATCTATCCAACAACCCCAGAAACTTCGTATCATTTTTTTCTCGCATTTTTCAGGTGAGGGAACTGAGGTTCAGAGAGGTTAAGAAACACCCAATATCACACAGCTAGTAAGAGGCACAGTTGAGATTCAACCTGCAAAATATCTGTCAACAAGCCCAAGAATATGTCTACTGCAGACTAGTTTCTCCGTTGTAGTGTTTCTTCTTTTCATCCATAAATACCTCTTTCCACTTCCTTTTTTTTTTTTTTTTTGCGGTACTCAGGCCTCTCACTGTTGTGGCCTCTCCCGTTGCGGAGCACAGGCTCCGGACGCGCAGGCTCAGCGGCCATGGCTGACGGGCCCAGCCACTCCGCGGCATGTGGGATCCCCCAGGACCGGGGCATGAACCCGTGTCCCCTGCATCGGCAGGCGGACTCTCAACCACTGCGCCACCAGGGAAGCCCTCCACTTCCTTTTTTTATGCTTTTTCTTTTACTTTTTTTCCCCAGCTTTACTGAAGTGTCATTGCTATACAAAAAACTGCATATAATTAATGTGTACATTTTGAAGAGTTTGAACATATATACAGTCAAGGTAATAAAAATATCCATCACCTCCCAAAGTTCCCTTTATTGTTTTTTGATTGTTTGGGATGTTTGTTTGTTTTTGGCGGTAAGAACACTTAAAATGAGATCTACCTCCAGCACAGTTTTAAACGCACAGTACCCTATTATTAACTATCTGCACTATGTTGGACAGCAGATCTCTGGAACTTTCCCATCTGTATAACTATGACTTTATATCCTTTGAACAATAACCTCCCATATTCCCTCCCCTATCCCCCCATAACCACCATTCTATTGGCTACTTCTTAACGTTAGATTATTTTAGATGTCTTATATAAGAGGAATCATGCAGTATCTGTCCTTCTGTGACTGACTTATTTCACTTAGCGTGATGTCTTCCAGGTCCATCATGTTGTTGTTTTTCTTTCTCTTCTACTTGCATGAGTCAGGATAGGGTAGGTTATGCTGAAGTGACAATACCCCATATCTCAATGGCTTAATATAACAGAAGCTTTTCTGTTTTTTGTTCAACCTCCACATTTAATATAGTCAAGCTCCAAGTCTTTACTCCACATAGACACTCAGGCACTTAGGCTGACAGTCTCTGCCCTTCTATAGGGCATCGCTTGGAACGCAGGGTCATCTTGATCACTAGGCAGGAAAATAGAGAGAATGGAAAGTTTAGCACGGGCGATTGATGGCTTTGACTGAGAGGTACACCTGACCCTTCTGCTCCCAAGCCACTTGATAGGACATAATTAGTCATGTGGTCCCACATCCCCACAACAGGATTCAGAAGTACAGTCTTCCATGTGTCCTAAAGAATATAACATTTTATCGATGAGTACTACACCACATGCTTCTCCCCCTCTTCTTGTTCTCATTCACTTACAGAGATGAAGCAAAGCACACATGATCCCTGCACTCAAGAAGCTTACTTTATGAATAGGGACACATATATTAATTCAATAAGTGTGCAAGTAAACCAGTGTCCAGTTCTGTGAAAGATAAACAAATGGCTTTACGAAAATCTATAACAGAAGTGTGATCTAATCTGGCAATAAGGGAAAGCTTTTGTTCAAGTGAGATTTTTGATGGCAAGCCACAGAATCCAACTCTGGCCAAATTAAATAGAGAAGGAATGTAATCAGAGGATATTGGGTAGATCACAGAAGTGATTCTACACAAGCCCTGATTCTTTCAATTTGAAATCTGGGACACGTACTTTTGTTTGGCGAAATAATGTCTCTTTTGTGGCTCAAAGAAATTCTGGAAACAAAAGTATCTGGCTTCTACAGATGCCAAAAAAGAGTGACAAGTGTCCATTGCAGCTACTCTGAGAAAGTAATAGTGGAGCTGAGATTTAAGGGAATAACAGGATCTAACAAAAGGAATAGGAAAGGGAGCAATAATCGTATACTTTCCTGTCCCCATCTAAAAAATACAATTACATACAAAAGTAGAGAAGATAATACAAAGAAACTCCACGTACCCATCTCTTTGCTTCAACAATAATGAACTCCACGTGGTTTCATTTATACCCTCATCCACTTTTCCCTGCCTGTGTATAATTATAATATACCTACATATCCCAGACACCATGCAAATAGTTTATTTGTATATATATTATTTATTTTGATATCTTTATTGGAGTATAATTTCTTTACAGTGTTGTGTTAGTTTCTGCTGTACAACAAAGTGAATCAGCTATATGTATACATATATCCCCATATCCCCTCCCTCTTGAGCCTCCCTCCCACCCTCCCTATCCCACCCCTCTAGGTCGTCACAATGTATATATAGTTATTAAAAAATAACAACTTATTTAGGAAAACAACATAACCCTGATGCAATTATCACACCTAAATATACAATAATTATTTGATATCACCAAATACCCAATTAGCATTTACATTTCCTTGATTGTCTCAAAAATTGTTATTCAGTGCAATTGATCTGACTCCAAATGAAGTCCATATCTTTTGACTGATTGACATGTCTCTTATCTCTCTTTTAAGATGTAGGTCTATCCTCTATATATTTTCCTTGTAATTGATAAGAAGGCATTGACACAAAGTCAGATATAGGCATAGATACGAAAATGACCTAGACATAGTTATAGGCAAAAACGTAAATATAGACAGCTAGAAAAAAAAACTGAGTCACGTGTTCCCATAGTTTGAATTATGCCAATTGTTCCTCTATCTCTTGTATTTCCTATAAATTGGTGTAGACCCAGATGCTTGATCAGATTCAATTTCAAGTTTTTGGAAGTACACCTCATGGGAGATGTGTACTTCCATTAGAAGGCACGTCATTTTTGGTTGTCTTCATTTTTATCACGCCATTGCTAATCAATGACTAGACCAATTATTTCATTAGGGATTGCAAAATGGTGATGTTTGTGTTATACTATATCTTCTTTGTTCGTTAGGTGGGATGCAGAGCTAATATAGGAAAGTCAGGATAAATGCTTAATTCTTCCCTTTATTTACCAGTTTTCAAAACAATGAATTGGTTCTTCAGCATTTTCCAATAGGTTGTTTATTTTTTTAGAATCATCATGAACTCACGAATTTAAAAATACTTGATGCAATTTAATTTATTGAAGTTAGAATCTTTTTTTTTTTGCTCTAGTGGTCCCATTTTTGGCCAGAGGGATCTTATCATGTTGGTTTCTGAGTCCTTATCTCAACCCTACAACTCTCTGATAGCTCTCTTGCTTTCTAGAAAAACAATATACTTCAGGCTTATATTGCACGTTTTCTACCATACTCCTGGATTTAGCTATTTTGCCAATCAGCCTTGGCTGCGCTGAGTGAGAAATGGTATTTAGAGATAATAATATGAGCAGTAGAAGTATTCATTGTCAATGAGTTGGTCATTGTTTCTAGGCCTTTTCAGTGGGCTCCCTTCATACTTATTCATCCTCTTCTTCCAGACCTTCTTGACATCAAAGACTATGAGCTTTTACCACTATGAAAGCAGCTCTTTTGCCCCTTTCCCATTTGCCCATTTCTGTTCCCCTGTAACCTTAAAAGAACCTAATTATAGGAATATCACTAGGCAATTTAACCTAACGCTTGACTTACGCTGTCCTGAATGCACACCATGCCTCGTCTAACCTGTTGATTCTTTTCCCAGAAAAAATAAAGTAAGAATGAAGAATTAAGTAGTTAGAGAATGCTTAGCCCTCTACCCTCAACAGCCCCCTAAGGAATCCTGCGGGCAGATCACCCAGGCAAGATAACATCAGAAGAGACAGTCAGCCAGTCTGCATGCAGTGGAGATTGGTGCAGAACCGAACTTCTTGCCTCCGTGACTCACTGAGATTCTTCCCCCCATTTTTTTCCTTTAAAAAGTGTCATGGCTGAGCAGAATCTTGGGAATTGGTCTCTGGACACGAGCCTACCTTCTCCCCAGATTGCCAGCCTTTCTGATTAAAGCATCTTTCCTTTCTACTGCACTTGCCTCTTGAATTATTGGCTTTTGAGCGGTGAGCAGCCAAACCTGAGTTCGGTAACAACGGCTTGTTGCTGGAGTCTAAGCAACAGTCAGTAGCAAACGTAAAGGCTCGTGGTGAAGACATTGCAGGTGGCCAACCATCGAAAGCAGACCCCCCCCCCCGACTCCCCGGCCAAAGGATTCATTCCTCTTGAGTTGACAAGAAGTTTGAGCACAGTGTCCTTCTTCTACCAAGCAGGGGGCTGGGGGGAGAGCCAGGAAAAGCCTCAAGTCCCTGGTTGGGAAGTAAGTTATTCCTCAGCTCTTCTCTGCACCTCTACCTCCTGATCCAACCCTCCCTCATCACTCACAAATCTATTATAGCAACCTCAGAACTCTTTTTCCTGAAGTCTATAATCAAAGTTCCAGCCACTGTAGCTGTTTTAAAGTATCAGTGAGATCCTACCTCTCCTTTACCCAAAACTCTCCAAAGGTTCCTCCTCTTTCCCAAAGTAAAAACCAAAATCCTCGCAGTGACATATAGGGCTGCTCCTTGTCAGTGTCACCACCTCTCTGGGACTTGTTGGACTGCTGTATCCCAAGTGCCAGCCATGTAGAAGATGCTCAACGAACGTTTGTCTAGTGAAGAGTAAATGAGGCAGAAGTCCCTTGCAGGGCAGTACGCTGAGATTGACATGATAGGAAATGGCTCTCAATGATCCCTGCCTCCTGACGTCCACAGCTTTGTATAATCTCTTCCCCTTGAGTGTGGGTGAGACCTGTGACTTAATTCTAACCATTAGAATAGGGCAAGGGTGATAGGATGTATGTGATTATGTGCATATGATTATGTACTAAGATTGTAGTGTTCATCTTGCTGAGGTCTCTCCCTCACACCCTATTGGCTTTGAATGAGCAAGTTGCCATATTGTGGGCTACCTATGTTGAGAGGTTCACGTGCCAGGAACTGAAGGCAGCCTCCAGCAATAAACTGGCTTATAATCAGTCTTATAATCATAAGGAGTTGCCGTATTCCAACAAAGGCAGTCCGTTGCTGATTGCAGCCCCAGCTGACACCTTGACTACAGCATTATAAGCACCGTTATGAGTGGAGGTCATAGCTAAGTCATGCCTGGCTCACAGAACTATAAGATAATAAGTGTGTGTTGCTTTCAACCACTAAATTTTTGATAATGTGTGTGCAGGAATAGAAACTAACACAAACAGGCTAATACTCATGGTCTGTTATCCATCACATGGAAGATTCTAGGTCTAAGATAGTGTATCAGTTAGCTTGTGCTGTGTAACTAGACATTGCAAGAACTCAGTGGCTTAAAACGACAGCATAGTTAGTTTATGACTCTGGCTTAACTGTGGTTTAACAGTTAACCCAAGGGTTTCTTGTGGTCTGGGCCAACAGGATCCATCTCTGCTCAAGTCTCCCATGCATCTTTGGGTAGCTAGCATTCAATCATATTTTGAGCTCCTACAATGAACCAGGACTTATAATTAATTCTTCCATTTATACAAACCACTCTCGCATTCTGATGCATAATCTTTTTTATACAACTAGCACAAACATACCTAAGCCCACGCGTGCGTGCACGCACACACATGCACACATACACACACACACACACACACATCTTATTCTTTTAGACCCCCTTATCTTTTTACATTTTCTTTCATGCTAGTCAAGTGAATCCAAAATAAAAGAAGCCTTTCAAAATTGCTACTCGCATCCAAACTAGCTCTGTGGAAGAGAAGAAAGCACTTGCCACACAAAACGTTCTGGAAACCAGGCTTCAGGGGGTAAAGGTAAGGTGTCCACTGTCGGCCACAGAGGAGTCTGTGCTATGTCCCTTTTCATGGGAATCTGAAGAAGAGATAAGATTTTAGTAGGATCTTCAACTTTTTATTTTCTCTGGAAGAATTGAAGTTCTGGTTTCCCATGAGAATTTTGTGATGGAAGTAAGTATTGGGATTACTTGAATGAATTAATTCACTCAACAGAGAGGTATTCATCCTACATGCCAGGCACTGTGCTGGGTGCTTACCGTGGGTAGCAGGCAGAGATCTGCCCTTATGATGCTTATTCTCTAGTGGAGTGAGATGGATGTTTCATAAGTCAACACATAGTTGTATTAATATAAGACACTTTTAGAGTTCAGTAAGTGTTATTTTGGACATAAAGTAGGGTACAGGGGTAGAGTGTGACAAAGGGAGACGCTAGTGTGGTTGCTTTCTATAGGGGGTTCTTTCTGTGTTTCTCGATCCTACCCAGAACCCATCTGTGAAGCAAGGCAGCCCAAGCAAGGAGACTTAGATCTCTCATGCAAGTGGGAACCATGGTGAGAAGAATGGCAAAGGTGAAACAGATACAGCTAGGACACGTGCCTAAACAAAGCCCAAAGTCACGGATCAAAATTTGGGGATGATGGGGGCTTGGGAAACAGAGGAATCCCAACAGAGATTGTCAATCCTGGCTTCCTATTGGAATCACTGGGGAACAATTTTTTTTTAACTTCTTTTTGATGTGGACCATTTTTTTAAAGTCTTTATTGAATTTGTTACACTATTGCTTCTGTTCTATGTTTTTTTGTCCACGAAGCATGTGGGATCCCAGCTCCCCGACCAGGGATCAAACCCGCACCCCCTGCACTGGAAGGGAAAGTCCTAACCACCGGACCACCAGGGAAGTCCCTCACTGGGGAACTTTAAAATGTAACAATATTTGAGCTCCCGGCCCCAGTGAATCTGATGCCATTGGTCTCAAGTGGGACCAGGGCATCAGCCTGTAATAAAGGCTCCCCTGGGAATCTTAATAGGATGCCATGGATGAGAACCACTTGGTCAAGGACCACCCCAAAGGTTTCATCTCTCTTGCCACAATCCACGTGAAATTCTGAATTCTCAGCTTGCTTCACACACCCTTTTCTTAATTATCCTGTTGTTGATCTTGTTTCCCTGACTCCAGCAGTGACAGACTCCAGAGTTCTAGCCTCTTCTCTCAGGAAGTTTTCCCTGTCTACTGCAGCCTGATGATCCCAGCTTTCAGGCATAATGTAATGCAGCATCACGAGGGAGAATCACAGCACGATGGAAGAACGCAAATTCTGGTGTCACAGAGGAAGAATGCAACAACGTGATGGAAAAGCCAGCAGGGGAATTCAAAAGATGCAGTGCTATAAAGAAATGTGGTATAGGGACAACAAGGCTACCTATTTCAAAGACCCTGGACTAGGGTAGCTTAATCCAGTACAGTGGTTCTCAACGTGAGATCCCCAGACCAGCAGCATCGCAATCACCTGGGAACTTGTTAGAAATACAGACTTCATACCTCTTTGAAGCTACTGAATTAGAATCTTTGTGTGGGGAAGGGTGGAGTACAGGAATCTGTGTTTTAGCCAGCCTCCGGATAATTCTCAGGCGAACCCAAGATTGAGAACCATTGTCCTAGTGGATGTTCAAAATGATGGCCATGCGAAAAATTAAATTATTCTTTGAGAAGCTGAGGCACGTATGATGCCTGTCAAACAGATTTCCACCAACCCATCTTCAGTCTACAACCCCGTGGGTGTGATAAAGATTCTCTCCTATTTACTTGACCTATTCTCAGTTCTTCTGTTCATTCATAAGAAATTACTGAGCACCGGCTTCATCCTGAGTGCACAGTGCCTGCCCTTTCTTAGTGGGGGGAGAGCTGTGAACAAATCGTGACAACACAGTGCAGGAGTCCGTAGACCTCGACCATGTCTTTGAAGCCCAGCAAAGGGAGGAGCTGCCTGCAGCACCAACAAGATTCCCAGAGGAAGTCTGCTTGACCCGGGTCTCGCAAGGGGGCAATCATTCCCAAGACTCAGAGTGGGGCCCGGGACCCCGGGCAGCAAAGGGCAGAGACAGAAAAGAACACTGCATCTCAAGGCACAGAAGGCCCCTCGAACGTCAAATGTGGCCAATTCCAGAAATGGAATGAGGAGGCCTGAATGCTGGGATCTGGTGTACACAAGAAAATGCTTTTAATCAAGATTCTGCTACAGTTGAATTTTGCACAGGGAAAGTATAGACTGTTCGGTCTGGGCCCACCCTCTCCTACCATCGGATCCTTCAGTAAAACCTGTCAGTTCCTGAGATCAATATTTCTGTTTCTTCTCCTCAGCCTGTCTCCCAGTCTCTCTTATCACGATGCTTCAAACAGGGCCTGTATCTTTCTCAGCTCGCACCTGTCAGCGCTTGCTAGAGAGAGGTAAGAGTCTGTTATGGAAAGTGGGCCAAGGCCTCAGAGGTGCCTTTCTTGCAGTGTGTGTGTGCGGGGAGGGTGGCGTGCACACGTGCACAACTTTGGAGCAGAGAGAAGAGGTCATGACAATTCCAGGGACTGTCATCATGGCACATTTCAGGGCAAGAAAGCCACTTAAAAATTATCTTTCTGTTGTAAGGGAAAAAATATATATATATAAAAGAATGTTTATATATGTATAACTGAATCATTTTGCTGTACAGCAGAAATTAACAAAACATTGTAAATCAATACTTCAATAAAAAATTAAAAATTATAAATAGTGAAGGTAAAAACAAGTAAGTGACCCCAGAGAGTTCAGTGATTTTTCAAAGTCACACAGAAATACTCATGTGGGTAGACAGCACGGAGTAATTAGATGTTCCCAAATTTAACTGCCTATTAAAAAGTCCTGGTAAGCTTTTAAAAAAAATAGATTGGGAACCCCCCTCACACTGGTGGAACTAAAAGTTTTTAGAGAATCTGTGTTTTTTATAAAGCTACCTAGATATTCTAGGAAGAGTCTAGAGTCTGAGATCCATGATATGGGAGAAAAAGCAAAAGTCTTGGCATGTGATTTATTAGCATTATTTTCATTCCAAGTTCTTAATTCATACTGGCAAAAGCCAAAACAGGGATTTATTCTTCGTGAAACTAATTCCAGGATTAACAGTTTCAGGCATGGCTGGATCCAGGCGCTTTGAATAATGTCATCTGCAATCTCTCTTCATCTCTCAGCTCTGCTTCATTCTCAGCTGGGTTCTTCCCACCAGTGGCAAAAATAGTCACTAATGTCTCAGAGTTTGCATTTTATCTTTTTAGTGACTCTGGCAGAACAAGAGCATCTCTCTTACAACTCCATCAAAATTATCTGGATTATTGCCCTGCCAGTCCTATGCCATGTGCCCATCCCTAAGTCAATCACTGTATTGGAGAAATGCTCTGATTAGCCTGGCCTAAACCACATGCCCAACCCTGGATTCAAAAATTTGTGGAACGAGTCCTGCAAGATATTCACTACACTTGGGTCCAAGTTTGGGGGCCATAAGTGCTAGAAATGGGACTAAAACTCAAGTTTCCTGAGTAGGGTCTTCCATTACAACACAAGGAGGGGGCAAGATGCTTAAATATCCTCTTCTATCATCATCACATAAGACCCTGCATTACCTCTAAGTGTTGTCTGAGTGATTGACTCCTGGCCCCTTTAAATAGACACAAACACACACCTCAGAAAATCCCAGCTTTAGATGCAGCCTCCTCTCCTTGTTTGAAACAGATCACTGGTTGCTCCCCACTATCCATTCTGTCCTATGTTGCCATTTCAGCTGGACACATTCCCAGCCTCCCTTGCAGCTATGGGTGGTCACGCGACAGTAAACTAGCCACTGCCAAACTGATTGGGCAGAGGATCCCCTGATCTCTGGCCTCCTCCTTATGAGATGGGAGAAGGACAGAAATGGGGCAGCTGATCTGAACCACAGAGGAAGCTTCGTGTTTAGGGTGGCAATTCAACCTGCTCAACCTGTCTACCACCTGTACCCCTCGACTGTTCTGTGAGAGAGAAACGAAAGTCCCTTTTGTTTAAGACACTTTAACTGAGTTTCTCTATTGTAGAGGCTCAGCCTTATCCTAACTAATAAGCCATCCTTGTAATTCATCCAAATCATCTCCCTTTAGCCACTTCCGACCTACTGATCTCCATTCCATCCTTCCTGGATTTTCTAATCCACTGACATTTTCTTTATCTTAGCTCACAATGTGCCTTAGGACCCTGGCATTGTAGGTTCATTTTCCAGATGGGAAAAATAAGGACCAAAGTTATATGACCTTTTAGTGTTGGAGTGAGGAACGGAACATAGATCCCCTGCCACCAGCTAGTTCTTGGAATTCAGAATTCATTCCTAAATAATTTCTAAATAACTTCACCTCAAGAGATGGCATTCCCAGACATGGACATGACATTCTCATGAGAATGTCAGGACTCTTCAAAACACGAATAAAAATCTCTCCCTATTTAATACATGGGAAAATGAGACCCCAAGGCAAAATCAGCTGATTTATCTAATGTTCCCTTTTGAGGCTTTTCCACACAGTGATTTAGAGCAAGGGGTTCATCAGCTGGGCCTAAGGGGTTTCATGAATGAGAAAAGAAGAGAAGGAAAGAGGGGAGGAGAGGGAAGGTGACGGAGGGAGTGGGGAGAGGAGGAGAGCAGAATAAGAGAAGGCGATTACGGATAACATTGTAGTGAAAAATCTTTGTACATATAGATTTTTTTCTTTTCTTGAATTACATCTAGAAAATTTTTTGAGGACTTACATATTGGTATATATATGTGTGTACGTGTGTTTGTATGTATATATATGCATGTATATGTGTATATGTTGTGTGTTTGTGTGTGTGTGTGTATATATATATATGCTTTTAACTTTACTTTCTTAAAGGAGGGTATTCATTTCTATTGCTTTTTACATATTATATAAAATGTATTTTAGTATCCATAAGCAGTGTGTCTGTGTAAGTGTGTGTGCGTATGTGGACACACACACACACACAGGTAAACCACAAAGGTGACTAATTGGATTATTTCCCTTCTATTGAGAAAGAACCTTTGTCTCCTATGATTCATTACAGTTTAATTTTCCTGTCCTAATGACGATGGTGATCATAAAAACTGCAATAACTATAATAAATTAGATTGATTGAAAGCTTACTGACACGTATTAGGTCCAATGCTAAGCTCTTTTTAGGCCTTTTTACATCCAATCAGGGAGGTACAATTATTCATTCCAGTGTAAAAATCTAGAGACTGAAGTAAATAGAAGATGAGTAACTTACCAAGTTGGCAAGGATAGAGCCAGAATAGGACCCCATATCTGAGGTGAAAGCTCTACTACGGGAAACAAAGAATAAAAACCAGAAAAAGCTTTGGCCAGGTTTTTCCCAGACAGACAATTTTGCAGATGCCCAGGCCCATGTGATGCTTACCTGGAACGCTTTTATGAAGCCAATACCTCCTCTCCCAGAGGGCACTCCCTAAGTAATTAAGGGGGTAACACCCTCTGTTTGTATGCCCTGGGCATAAGCTACTTTCTTGGTTATCCCTATTCCTACTGTATTTTATCATCTGAAGTATTGGAAGGATAGAGCACAGTAGTCTTCCAATTTCAGCTATTTCTTGCGTATCACCAGCATGATGTGGCATAACTGTGCATGAGCTGTACTATAATAGTAATATAACATGTGAATTAAATTAATTATGTGATATTAATACACTATGAATGCTACTTATTGAATGCTTATCAAGTGCTAACCATGTATTAACTCACTTCGTATTGAATATAATTCTATACGGTAAGTACTACCCATGCCCACTTCTCAAATGAAGAAACTAGAGGCACAGAGAGTTTAAGTCGCTTGTCAGAGGTCACAGGGCCGGTACATGGTAGAGCCTCCCTTTTAATTTTTAGACCCAACTATAATAATCTACCTGTATTTGTCCTAATCCAAATAAACTTGTTTTCTTTTTGAATGACCTATCTCTCTTAGTCTCACACTAAACTCAAGATCCATGAATCACAGTTTTGATAGGTTGGTTATATATTTTTTCTAAAACACATGAAAATAAACACATGGTTATTAAAATAAAAATGATCTCCATAAAGTCAGCTCACCCGCCTGCAGAAGCGTGAGTGCCCCCTTTGAAAATTCTGATGAGCAGAGAGACCCCCCAACTTTGCCTTAATGTCCTGCATTGAAACCCTGACCCTTCCACTTGCTGGGTGAATGAATATGGTGGTCTCTTCATCTTCTTGTACTTGAGGTTCCCTGAAGCTTTTCTTCTGTAAAATGGGAATTGGAGCACGTACCTCTGTGAGTGGGGATGAGGAGGGATAATATTTATATGAGAAACATGAAAACAGCCAATACCATGCTTAGCACAGAGTGATTTAAAAAAAATGCTAGCATATTTAGTACCTGTTCTGTGCCCAGAAGTAAGGAAGTATATATATGCCTTTTGAATACACACACACACACATACACACACACAAACACACACACACACACACACACAAACATACATTCAAATCCTCAATCTCATAACAGACCTGCAAGATACACATTGCTATTTTAAAAACAGAAAAATAGAATCTGGGAAGCTAAGAAACTCATCCATAATGACGCAGCCGGTAAGTGAGGTAGTCAGGACTTGAATCTGAGTCTGCTTGTATCCAGAGATTGTATTCTTTATTATTTCCAAATTGCATTCCATTCATCCTTTATATATATTTTCAACATCACAAATGGGCATAATTGAGCTGTGTTCCAGACACCAAACTAGGCACTGAACAGAAAATAAGAAGATATGGGGCTTCCCTGGTGGCACAGTGGTTGAGAGTCTGCCTGCCAATGCAGGGGACATGGGTTCGTGCCCCGGTCTGGGAAGATCCCACATGCCGCGGAGCGGCTGGGCCCGTGAGCCATGGCCGCTGAGCCTGCACGTCCGGAGCCTGTGCTCCGCAAGGGGAGAGGCCACAACAGGGAGAGGCCACAACAGTGAGAGGCCCACGTACCGCAAAAAAAAAGAAGATATGTACTTTGCCGTTGGGGAGTGCAAAATTTGATGCCTGAGACAGAAGTTTAATCAAATAATCACAGTGCTGGGTGGTAAGTCCACAGGATGTTTTGGGGCCCAGAATTGACAGCTGGGCTATCAGAACTGGACAGAGACAGGAGCTGGGGAAACATTACTCAGGGTTCTTTTAGCTGTTTGCTTCCTAGGCTGGAAATCAGATGGTCTTTACTGGGGTGGGGAGAAAGGGCAGTTAGGGGTCTCTTCCAGCCGATGGAGGCAGGACCTAGTGCAGGTGGCGGGCGCTGGCATCACCAGCTCTGTTCCTACTTATCATCTAACTGAGGGAAATGCATTCAGCTAATGTTATAATGCTGGTCACCTGCCTGGGGAGAAGCAGCTTCAGCCCAGAGAACAGAATGTTGCAGTCTTTCCGGTCCACTCAACAAACATTCACTGCAGGGTTCCATGAGCCTGGCCCTGTGCCAGACCCTGGGGTCTCAGAGATGCTCTGCGGTCTTGGAGGAAAATGTAGCACAGCCAAAACTGAAGCTGCAGTGTTATCTGGGGTCAGGTTATAAAGGTCCTGAGTGCCAGACCGTGGAGTAGGGGGCATATCTTCTAGGTAATGGGAGCTCTGAAAGGCTATTAAACAGAAAGAGGCAGCATCTCTATGCTTTACAAAGACCATTCTGGCAGAATCTTGGAAAATGGAGACACATTGCTGGAAGCCCAGGGGTCAGGGAACTCAAACCTGGCAAGTTCACCTGTTTCAATACTTCCAAAAACCAACAAAGTTGGAAAGAGACCAGATTCACATTTTCTTTACTCTGAGGAAGAACTAGAAGTTGAAAAGTATGGCTGGAAAAAGTCAGGTCTTTTTCCAGTTGCAAATGGTAGAGATCCAATCCCAACGGACCGCAGCCAAAAGAGACTGTCTTTGTTCATGTATCTAAAATGTGCAGGGATAATTCAGCCTTGGGCAAAGCACCATCCAAAGGCTCAGACAGTGTCTTCAGGAATCTGACTGTGTCAGCGCTATCTTCCTCTGCATTAGACCTATTTTAGGCAAACCTTTTCCTCATGTTGACGAGATGGTTGCCAGTAGCTCCAGACCCACCATTATCTCTGAACTTCCAGCAGAAAGAGGGATTCTTTTCCCTACTGTCTCAAAGACAGCTTACAGAACTAAGTGTCATTGGTATAGTCAACCAACCTAAACCTAAATATTCTGGGAGAATGGGTGAAAAATGGTTACAAAAGGAAAATCAGAGTAGTGGTTTTTTGTTTGTTTGGATTTTTTGTTTACTTAGAAAAGAAAAGAAAAATGGATCCTAAGTGAGCAAAATCAATAGATGGTTACATCTATAATAATGCCTCTATTCTATTGATAAGATGGTTCTAAGTCAGTGATTCTCAACCAGGACAATTTTGCCCATCCCCGGAGGACCTGGGGCAATGTCGGAAGATAGTTTTGGTTATCACAGTCTGGGGAGAGAGGTGTCACTAGCATTTAGAGAGTAGAGACCAAGGATGCTGCTAAACATTCAACGATGTACAGCACAGACCCCTGCAACAAAGAGTTATCCAGCTCAGTAAGCTTGAGGAGTAATAAGATATTAACTAAAACTATCACTCCATGAGATAGTCATTATTGCAAAGGGGGAAAGAGTAACTTTACACTGAACGAACCTGGCGGACTCAGCCTTAACCACGTGATTAAACCATTAGGGAGATGAGTAGACATCACGTGCCTCTGTGCATTGGATTCGTGCACTGAGAAGAACACAGCGGTCCTTGGGTAGCATTTCTGCCAAAAGGGCAAAGCCTGAATCTAACCATGAGGAAACATCAAACAAAGCAAAATTCAAGGACATTCTATATAATAATGGACAGGTACTCTTCAACAATGTCAATGACATGAGACGAAAGAAAGACCCAGTGAAAAGAGACTGGATTTAATGTACAATCCAGGATTTTCTTACTGTAAAGACATTTAGGGGATAATTGATGGAATCTGACTACTAAGGTTTGTACTTAAACAATATTATTGCATCAGTGTTAATTTCCTCATTTTGTAAAAGATTAAACAATAAATAAGGAGGGGAAAAAGTAAGTTGTATAGAATATATACATATGTGTGTGTATATATATGTTTGTATATGTGTGTGTGTGTATATATATATATACACATACACACACATATACCATTCTTTAAAAAAAATACAAATGTATAGAGATAAATTTTCTAAGCACAAAATAAAGGTGAGAAGCATCAAAAAGAGTCATCCAGCCTGAAATATTGACAATGCTGAGACTGAAAGGCCCTGGGATAAGTGATAAAGTGCCTTGGAACATAGAGAGCTCCTCAGCAGGAAAGGTAACCAAGCAGAACCTGCTTGGCCATTCGTCCAGCAATGCTGCATTAAGGATTTAAGGTCTGATGAAAGGTCAGACTACATCAGAATGTCTCATCTCTTAGCTCCTCTTTGGCATGGCATACAGGCTGCAGGGATCCTACAGGTGGCAGGTAATATATAAGTCATAAGCCTATGCTTATTTAGACTACACATTATCCTCTGCTCTCACTTATACACGAATACAGATTGGTTCTTCCTCATGAAGGAAAGCATCTCACCAACCAAACTTGGGAATCACTGACTTATTTTTGTAAGGCGCCTCTAGTCCTGACATATGATTATTTGAGACATTGAGACCTTAAAAAATGAAAGCAATTTTGGGGGGACAAGTTTAACAAGGGGAGACTGCAGGCCCTTAGAATTCATTCACTTATTTATTCATATATTCCTTCAGCAAAAAATTTACCAAGCACTATTCTAGGTGTTGGGAAAAAATAGGAAATAAGATATATTTACCCAACTCTCATGAATATCCAGGTTTGATAGGAGAACACAAACAAATAGAACAGTAATTATAAAATAGCACTAGGAGTATTTTGATAAAATTGTATAGAATGTGCTCTGGAAGCACAGAGTAGTGTTTGCTGAGCTCAACTTGGGTTCAGGGAAGGCTTTCAGGGAGGTGACATTTAAGCTGAAGGTTATGAAGGAGGTATCCAGGGAGAGTGAGGGAGAAGGGCCAGGCAGAGGAAGCCGCATGAGAAATGGCTTGGAGGTGAGAAAGATCCCAGTGGTAAGCCTTTGCCACCTTCCAAGTCGGCACCACCACGCGCCAGGCTGGGAAGAAGAAGGTGCTGGATTTTCTAGCTCTTTGGGTGAACTGGCCAAGAATCCAGTTTAGGGCCTGACCCATCTGTCTTGATGTTTCCAGCTCTCCAGAAGTGAATAATTTCCCACTTGCTTCTGGGGTGACATTTTTCCTCCAAAACCATGATCTGTAAAATTAGACGTCTCCAGCAGCAATGTTCTCTGAAGGGAAGACTGCGTGCTCTGAGCCCAGGCTGGAAGATGTGTGTGTGTGTTTCTGTTTTCTGCCAGGAGAGCTGGACGGAACCCAGACACAGCCAGAGACATTTGGGAGGAAATAGAGGGTGTGAAAGACACTGGGTTTTCATATGGGAAAGGCTTACATCTTTGATGCCTTGGGTATGAGAACATTCAGAAGGCTATTGAGGGGTTGAACTAATAATAAAAGAGAATCCTGCATATTTAAGAATTTTAATATGGCAAACAAGACCCTTGATGATCCAGCTTCTCTCTGCTTCTTCATCCTCCTGTCATGTCACTTTCACTGCCCCCAGACACACTGAAATCCTTTTACATCCTTCAAGCCACCATATTGTCCCTCATTTTCAAGTCTTACTCTCCCTGTGCAAGGAATAATGGAAGATTCTTCCTCTGTGACTTTACCAAACCAAATGTCCTCAGCTCAAACAGCCTTTTCTGGCCTAGCCTACCTCTCAAAGCGATATTACGTTTTATATGTTCATCTGTAGTACACTTACTTATCCCAGTGCCATCTTTATTATATAGCACTACAATGGCTTTTAAATTTGCCCATCTATCCTTGTATGTGTAACTTGCTCTCCACATATATCTGGCAAGTAATAAAGTGCCTTATATACATTTTCAATAAATATTTGATGAATAAATGAGTGATTGAATTAGATGTGGAAGAAAATTTAGAGCTGATGAAAAGCACACCCTCATCTTCCATAGGAGAAACTGAAGTCTTGGAGGTAGTAAGTGAAAACCAGGATTCGGTGTCAGCCTTCCTTGTTTCCACCAAGGCCAGGCCAATTTCCACTGCAAAACTATAAATTGGGTATGAGATAAATGCTCCCAGGGAATTACCATTTTTTGTTTGTTTGTTTGTTTTACTTTTGGGAGCAAGGGGCAGGGCAGTGTCTAATAATGGAAATTTGAGGACGAGGCTGGGTAATAAAGACCTGAATAATTTACTGTGGGTGCACCTGTGTGGAACCTTCCTTCGAGGACCAGGCATTTAGCTCTCTGCCTCTGTTGGTCTTTGACATTCATGACCCTACCATCCCCACTTGATCCCGAATAGGAGCCCCAGTGACTCCACCCATGAGATCCACCCTCCTCCCTAGGGACAGAAACCACTGGCAGTGTCAGCACTTGGCTTTTCCATCTAGAATCAGTCACCTTCCCTCATCTTAGACCCTACTTTTTATGCCTAGAAATCTGGATATGGGACAGTAGGAATGTCTATGTGAAGCCTCCTTTCTAGAACAGAAATAAACAGGAATTGCATTAGTGTCTTGCAGAGAAACAGAATCAATTGGATATATATGTATATTTATATATGTATATTTATTTATGTATATAAACTATATACACATATTTTATATAGACATACTATATAAAGACATACATATATACATATAAAGAAGATAGATTAATTAATTGATTGATTGATTATGAAGGCTGAGAAGTCCATACCCAAGAGAGCCAATGGTATAGTTCCAAGTCCAAGTGCCTGAGAAGCAGGAGAGCTTCTTCTGGCATAAAGTTCAGTCTGGGTCTGATCTTGTGTTTCCCAAGGCAGAAGACCAGCCTTGTGCCAGCCCCAATATAAGCAGAGAAATATATATTATAAATTTAACAATTGGTTATAAAGGAGCTCAGCCTAGTTGGATAAGACGAACTGGACTGGGCAGTAACTTTGGATGATACAGAGAAAAAGCCCATTGAAAACCAGACTGAGGAGTCTAGTTGACCCAACCCACACTAAAGGGCCACTCAGTGCAGGTTCTTTAGCACCAGATGCCAAGGGACTGTGAGTGGCAGTGATGGGCATCCATTCTGGGCTAAAGCAATTTACGGTTGGTGTGTATCCTCAATACGTCCCTTTCCTTCATGTAGTATATTTGTGGCCTACATTTTACACATGGTGTAGCTACATAATAGTGGAGGATCACCTGACCCACATTACATTTCCCTCAACAATTCGTTATACAATATTTCAAAAATACAGAAAGTTGGAAGAATTGTACGGTGAACGCCCATATACCTATCGTTAACATCTTATTATACTTGCTTTATCACACATATCAATCCTTTATCATCATTTAATCCATCCACCACCTATCTGTTTTTTGAAACTGCATCTGATTTAATAAGAACAATTAATAAACCTCGGTGGGGCTGAGCCACTGAGATTTCAAGTTTTTCTGTCGCATCAGTCAACCTCAATTATTCTGACTACTACACATGATCCATTCCTGAAATCAACCTTTTTCTGAAGAGTTTAGATACTCAACAAGCTATGGAAGTTTCTCAGAGATGGATGTCCAGCCTCTTTTAGCTGTATCTAAAAGAATGGACAGAATTTAACAGGTAGGAAAGGAGGAAGCTCTATATATCCATGGTCCTTGCAAATAAGGTCTAAGGGGTCTGTAAGTGGTAAGAGAACTTTTCTGCATGAGGGCTAATCAAGCAAAAAGAATACTAAATACCTTTATCAAAAGAAATTATTTCATGGTATAAGAAAATTCAGTGTAAATCTCCTTTATCATTTATTTAGCCCTCCCCCTATCTTTGAAAGGTTTTTATACTCATTTTGACATGAAAATGTTTTTATTGAGGTAAAATTCACGTAACACACAATTAATCTTTTTAAAGTGTGGAATTCAGGAGTACTTAGTGTGTTCACAATGTTGTACAGCCATCAGCTTTCTCTACTTTCAAAATACGTTCATCACCCATAAAAAATCCTATGTTCATTAATTACTTCTCACTCTCCCCTCCCCTTCACCCTGGTAACTTCTAAGCTGCTTTTTTCTCTGTGGCTTTGCCTAAGGGTTTAATATCTAGAATCTGTAAAGAACTGTTACAACTCAGCAACAAAAAGACAAACAATCCAGTTTTTTAAATGGGAAAACAACTTGAATAGACATTTCTCCAAAGACATACAAATGGCCAACAAGCACATGCAAAGATGTCCAGCATCATTGATTAAGGAAACACAAACCATGGTGAGATACAACATCACACCCCCTACAATGTCTTTAATTTTTTTTTAAAAAAAATGAAAAATAAGAAGTGTTTATGAAGATATGGAGAAATTAAAACTTTCGTACATGGCTGGTGGGAATATAAACTGGTGCAGCTACTGTAGAAAACAGTTTGGTAGCTCCTGAAAACATCAAACGTAGGTTTACTATGTGACCCAACACTTCCGCTCCTTAAGTATATACTCGGGAGAAATGAAAATATATGTCCACACAGAAACTTGCACATGAATTTTTATAGTAACATTATTCATAATAACCAAACTGTGGAAACAACCCAAATGTCCATCAATGGATGGATGGATGGATAAACAAATTGTTGAATGTTTTCTTTTTCTTTTTCTTCTTTTTTTTTGCGGTACGCGGGCCTCTCACTGTTGCGGCCTCTCCCGTTGCGGAGCACAGGCTCCGGACGCGCAGGCTCAGCGGCCATGGCTCACGGGCCCAGCCGGTCCGCGGCATGTGGGATCTTCCCGGACCGGGGCAGGAACCCGTGTCCCCTGCATCGGCAGGCGGACTCTCAACCACTGCGCCACCAGGGAAGCCCGAATATTTTCATTTTTAAAGATAAATCTCAGAAGCTGTTTTTCTTTTATTTATCTTCCGTTGACTGACTCTGTGATTCTCAGATACTTAACTGCAGAATAAGGTTTGTTCCACCATAACTTTCAATATTGCATTATTTTGAAGTAAAGTATGTATTTCCAATTGCAAGTAAAGCAAATAGCAATGCTTTTAACACTCACAAAGATGTACTCCTCAATACACGTTCATTGAAATTTCCTTTCATTAGTTACATATCTATTATTGGTATTAACCATAAGAACATATTTAGAAAATAACCCTCATCAGTCTTCCTATATCAGAACAGAATCACTCTTTGCTTTTCCCAGTAAATTTTTAAATTATAAAATGGAACTTAGAGACCACTAATTCGTGTATATCTGAGACTTAGTTATGCTTCTCAGGTCCTGCATAATCTAGTGCCTTACTAGACTACAAACTAGTCTATAAACCAGTCTATAAACTCATCTTGTTTCTCTCTACACCTTGATCAAAATACTCCAGTCACACTGGGTTCCTGGGTTAATACAAGCTCAATTTCAAGTCCTTTGCATCTGCCAGCAATATTTTTCCTCTTGCAAGTCCCATGGTTTCCTTTCTTTATTCAGGTCTCAGCTCACTTTTGAAGTCAAGGAATCCTTCCCTGACTGCCTTCTCCACTGTGGCCTCCAATCTGGCTCACTTTCTTTCACATTCTTATGTTTAATTCCTTATAAGAAATTTGGCACTCTCTCCAGTTACCTTGTATATTCATTTGTTTCCTTTATTTTATACCTCTCCATAATAGAATGTGTGTTCCATGGGGACAACAAACTCCTTTCACTGGTCTATCCTCAGTGTCATAATAGTTCCTGCCATACAGGGAGCTCCCAATAAATATTTGTTTGATCAGTGAGATAATTAGGCTACCACTCTTAATTCTAGAAGGCTTTTCAAAAGAGATGACATTTGATCTGAGCCTTTACAGTAGAGTAGAATTTGTTGTATATGAACAATTGCAGAATCCAGAGAAAACCATAATTTGAAAGGATACATGCATCCCAGTGTTCATTGAAGCACTACTTACAATAGCCGGGACATGGAATCAACATAATGTCCATCGACAGAGGAGTGGATAAAGAAGATGTGATACGTATATACAATGGAATATTACTTAGCCATAAAAAGAATGAAATAATGTCATTTGCAGCAACATGGATGGACCTAAAAATTGTCATACTGAGTGAAGTAAGTCAGACAAAGAAAGACAAACATCATATGACATTGCTTATATGTGGAGTATAAAAAATGGTAAAAATGAACCTATTTACAAGATAGAAATAGAATCACAGATGTAGAACACAAGCTCATGGTTACAAAGGAGAAAAGGGAGGGGGGGAGGGATAAATTTGGAGGCTGGGATTGACATATACACACTATTATATATAAAATAGATAACTAATAAGAACCTACTGTATAGCACAGGGAACTCCATTCAATACTCTGTAATGACCTATATGGGAATAGAATCTAAAAAAGAGTGGATATACGTACAGTATACGTATAATTGATTCACTTTGCTGTACAGCAGAAACTAACACAGCATTGTAAATCAACTGTACTCCAATAAAAATTAATTTATTAAAAAAAAAAAGAACAATTGCAAAGACCTGGAGGAGGAAATGAGCATTGATGGGTGTGTGGAGAGGCACTCTCTCCAACCACCTTTAGTATAGCAGTTACTATGTGCCAAGCAGTGTGCTAAGTGCTTTACCAACATCACCTCAATTAATCCTCATAACAGTCTTACAAATATGGCAATATTGTCATTATGTTTTCTAAATGAAACAAATTCTCAGATTGAAAAAAAACTTGAATAAAGGATCCAGTGGTGATGTGTTGGGGTGCTCTTAGGTACTGTGCCTTACTGATGTAGTGAATAGGAGGAGTGGGAGATAACTGGAAAGTAGGGGGAATTCGTGGTTGAAGTCTTCGTACTCCAAGATAAGAAATCTGGATCCATTTCTATCAGGAATTAGGGATCCTTCTAAGGTAAGGGAAACATAACCAGATTTGCATATTAGTCATATCACTGTCCAGTGTGAAGACGGATGTGAGGGGGAAGAGATAAAGTTAAGACGTAAAGAAATTAGAAAGTTTAGGAGAGAAAGAAGATAGTTTTGTCCAAAATAGTGGTAGTGGAGGTACAGAGGAGAGCAGGGATTTCTGTGATTTGGGGGAGAGGGTTTAGACTCATGAAGAGGGTTCAATAGCTAGTTGGATAAATAGGGAAATGATCTCCCTAAGAGGGAAAAATAAAGATGCTCAGCCTCTAAGAATCAGACTTTAGCACACAGCTGGAGTAGTACATTCAGGTCTAGTTACTCTCTCTTCGTGAAAGGCAGAGCCAAGCTGTCACAGGTCCAGAGGAGTCTGCCAGCCCTGTTATTTCAACTCAGTGAGAGGAGCCATCCACCCCTTTGCTCAAGACACACTCCGTCCTCTGCCTCACTTCCCACACTAATTAGTCATAACGTCCAGCCTCTTCTCCCTCCACCTAAATCTCCTAAATCCCTCTACACCTCACAGTCTCCATGCCACCGCCATAGACGGACACGATCGCCTCCTGCCCAGACAGAGGGGTTCCCGCATCCTCTCTTGATGCGCTTGAAATTAATGCCTTTCAAGAGTTTCCAAATGTTCTTACCTCAGATCCATAAGATGATAAACAAGGACCTGCATGATCTCTGCATTTAACTCTGCCTACCTCTCCAGCTAATCTTGATTTTTGTATATTTTGGTAGAATTTCAAATTTATAGAAAAGTTGTATGAACGCCCATATTTTCACTTAGATTGATCACTTATTTCCATTTTGTAATTCCATTTGAATTACATCTTCTCTAGATAGATAGATGATAGCTAGCTAGATAGGTGTTAGATAAGAAAATATGTATAGAATTATTTTTTCTGAGAAATGGTGTGCTTTTTCAGTGTGTATCTCTCAGAACAAAAGCATTCTCTTACATGTCCAGCTATCAAAATCAAAAATTTTAACACTGATTCAATACTATTATCTAATCCTCAGCCATATTCAAAATTTGTCAATTCTCCCAGTATATCCTTTTAAGCTATTTTTATTTTCTAGTCCAGGATCTAATCCAGAATAAGGCATGGGATTCAGCTGTCATGTCTTTTTTTGTCTCTTTTAATCAAGAACAGTTCCATGCCTTTGTCTTTTTCTATCTTGACATTTTTGAAGCCTGAAGGTCAGTTATTTTGTAGAATGTCCTTGATTCTGAGTTTGCCTGATGTCTCCTCATGACTGGATCTGAGTTAAGGATTTTGTCAGAACTCTGCAGAAGTGTTGTGTTTTTCTCAGTACATCATATCATCAGGAGGCCCATCATGTCAGGTTGCCCCAGTATCTGCAATGCTAACTTCGATCAACTGGTTAAATTTGTATCACTAAGTTTCTCTTTCTATAAAGTTTCTATTTTCCCCTTTTTTTAATTAATAAGCATCTTGTGAGAAAGTATATAAATATCGCATGTCTCATAAAATTTTAGCCACAAATTTTATAAATCATTGATAATCTTCTAACGCCATCATTCCTTCTATATTTATTAGTTGTATTTTCTGTAAGGAGGAGCTGCCCTTTCTTCTAGTGTTTATTTAGGTATTTATTCATCAATTTATGACAGAGATGATTCACTGATTTTTATTTCATTTGATGGATTAGAATCCATTTCTATCATCATTTATCTTGATGATCAAATTGTCCCTTATTTGGCCAGGGGGTGGCCGTTTATTTATTTATTTATTCATTCATTTATTTTATTGAAGTATAGTTGATTTACAATGTTGTGTTAGTTTCAGGTATACAGCACAGTGATTCAGATATATATATAGTTTTCCAGATTCTTTTCCCTTATACGTTATTACAAAATATTTAGTATAGTTCCCTGTGTTATACAGTAGGTCCTTTTTGGTTATCTATTTTATATATATTTTATATGTAGATATATATAGATATATAACATATACTATATATATATTTTATATATAGTATATGTTAACATATGTGTATATGTTAATCTTAACTCCCCTTTGGTAACACTCCTGGGCATATATCCAGAGAAAACGCTAATTTGAAGAAACATATGCACCCCAAAGTTCATAACAGCACTGTTTACAATAGCCAACACATGGAAGCAATCTAAATGTCCACTGACAGGTGAAATGGATAAAGAATATGCGGTACATATATATATATATATAATGGAATATATATATATGCGGTACATATTTATATATATATAATGGAATATTACTCAGCCATAAAAATGAATGAAATAATGCCATTTGTGGTAACATGGACAGACCCAGAGATTATTATACTAAGTGAAGTAAGCCAGACAAAGATAAATATAGTATGATATCGCTTATATGTTGAATCTAAAAAAAAAGATACAAATGAACTTATTTAGAAAACAGAAATAGACCCACAGATATAGGAGGTGGCCCTTCAGGTTGGTTCCTTGACCTTTCAATATGTCCCTATCTTTCTGAGCAAGTTATCACTTACTGGCCTTTTTTCCATTCTTTAAGTAGTACAAGCTCTTCTTTCTGCATTAAGGCTTTGGGGCATGTTTGTCCAGCTATCTACATAGTTTTTCCTCCCATATGTTTACCAGATACATAGTAAGAGTACAACAAATGTAGCTGACCAAATGAATAAAAATGTGAAACAAGGAAGCAGATTTCTATTTGAGTTCAGAAGACGAAAATATGGACACATGAGTAGCAATTACAGTGTCAGGATTCTACTTAGTGTAACAAGGAACTTGGGAATGTATTCAAGCAGTTACTTTTGACCTTTTGCCAGTAATGTCACAGAGAGAAACCTTGCTCTATAGAAAGGAGTGGACCAGATGGCCTCTGATGTTTCTTCTGATTCTAAGAACCTGTTTCTGGTATTCTACAAAATATTCTTGGGCAGGCATTTCTAATATATCTGAGAGCCCAGCATGTGGGTGGATTTCTAACCTTCCTTTTCTTCTAGCATTTTCACTAAGATTCCTGGGCAGTTTGATGATTTCAGTTGCAGATTTTCCCATCAAGGTTGTCATCAGTTAAGAGGAGTTAACAAGCATACTCAGGAAGAATTCAGTTATAGCAATTTATTCTTTCCAACTTTAGAAGGCATAATTACATGCCTTTCAACATGGAGGAGGGATCCAATCACTTTTTGCCCTAAGAATCAGGGTGGTACAGAGGAAGGGCAACTGAACTAGTGATGAACAAAGTGGGTTTGTCTTACAGATTCACGTCTGCTGGTTAAGGTTTCGGGCTGGTTTAAGATGAGAATCCTAGCTTAACTATCCAAGAAGTGTGGGAAATTTATAATGCTCCAACTCAGTAAACCTCAATTTCCTCATCTACAAAATGGGAAAATAAAGCCTATCTATCAGGAATGCTGTAAGGATTAAGAGATAATATCGGTGAATTAATCGGCAAAGAGCAAGGCTCATAGTAAGGGCTAAATACATAATGATTGTTATTGTTATATAAAAGACCTTAAGCAAGTTGCTTAAGCTCTTTGAACCTTACTCTCTGCATCTATTACACTGAATGATAATTACAAGTCAGCCCTCCGTATCCACGGATTCCACACCTGCGGATTCAACCAACCTCGTATCAGAACCAGCGGATAAAGAGTGCCGACTGTACTCTACCATTTTATGTAAGGGACTTGAGCATCTCCAGATTTTGGTATCCACAGGGGTCGTGGAACCAATTCCTTGTGGCCACAGAGGAACAACTTATCTTACAGGGTTTTATTACGTTTTCACTGCACTAGGGCATGTTTGAGTTTCGAGCATACAGACAACTTCTAAGTAAATGCTCTGAAATGTTTGTTAAAATTTAATCTGATATATAGCGACTTATACAAGAGTTTAGAGTTTAGCAATATGATGTTTTTTAATCAAATCCTCAGACCAAAGATTGGCAAAGTATAATTTTTTCCATGCAGCCTTTACATTTACAAATTTATACCAGCCAGGACTTAATTGAAAAATACCTCTTTCTATTTGGCTTCCAAAATACGAAAGTAGCTTAAAAGGCTGTGACATTTTAAAATATTTCTCATCTCACTGAGAAAATATTTTTCAGTGCAAAATGCTTTGGGCTTCTTATTTTTACTAATGAGACTGTATGGATGACAAGAATTGCTTTTGGGACAAGTCCAGGTTGACTTGCTCTAATCAACTCCTTTTTTATTTCCTGGTCTTACTCTGTCCACACACAGTGCCCTGGATAAGTCACCAGACAACTTGCAATTAGACTTTGGGTTCTGTATAGCGTGGGTGCCGTAGGTATTGCAGGTGTGAAACAGTCCTCTCCTCCTGTACATCATTTCACATGATTTATCACCCCCCTGAAATGTCCATCCTCATTGCCACTCTACTCGTGCCCGTCCTCCTGTAAAACTCCTACTCTGGTTTCAAATCCAAGCTCAAACAATTAACAGTCTCTCCATGGTTTATCAAACTTGGAAAGGTGTTTCAAGTAACCTGTTTGAACGGGCAGGAGAGACTAGTAGAATTTCCAAGAATAGGGATAGATCTGTATTGGGAGGAGGGAAAGAGGAAAATTTTATGTTGGGGGGGGTGGCCCAAGAAAACAAACTCACCATCTACACAATGAAAGGTCAAAAAAAAATCTGAAGTTGATAAAAAAAATAATACAATGAGCGTATTACCTTAAAATATGGTAAATACCACCAAAAGAGCTAACAATGATGATGATTAAATGTGAAGACAAAAAGTGGGGGGAATGATTCAACAAAGACTCTTGCATGGGCTTCCCTGGTGGCGCAGTGGTTGGGAGTCCGCCTGCCGATGCAGGGGGGGCGGGTTCGTGCCCCGGTCCGGGAGGATCCCACGTGCCGCGGAGCGGCTGGGCCCGTGAGCCATGGCCGCTGAGTCTGCGCGTCCGGAGCCTGTGCCCCGCAACAGGAGAGGCCGCAACAGTGAGAGGCCCGCGTACCCAAAAAAAAAAAAAAAAAAAAAAAAGACTCTTGCATTATTTTATACGTTTAAAAATCCATATTCCTATATTGTTCTGATATGATAAATTAAATCATTTCTCTCATGTCCCTGGGTAAGTCATTCCTGAGTGACTCTGAAATCCCCGGATACAACACCACATTGTTTATAATTATGTTTGTTTGTTTGTTTGTTTTTCGGTACACAGGCCTCTCACTGTTGCGGCCTCTCCTGTTGCGGGGCACAGGCTCCGGACGCGCAGGCTCAGCGGTCATGGCTCACGGGCCCAGCCGCTCCACGGCATGTGGGATCTTCCCGGACCGGGGCACGAACCCGTGTCCCCTGCATCGGCAGGCGGACTCTCAACCACTGCGCCAACAGGGAAGCCCTATAATTATGTTTTTATATTTACCTCTTTTATCAAACTGTGAGTGCCTCATTGGCAGGTACTGTACCTTGATTATCTCAGTTGCCCTAATGGGTCCAGCACATAGCAAGTACACAGGAAAAGGTTGCTGAATGAATTCCAGGGAACTGGGGTTATGAAAAGGAACTAAAACTGACATGAAGCTTTCATTTAGAAGTTAATTAAATCATCATATTAGTGAATATGTAATAGCAAACTGATAATAATGCTCGGATGGATAAGTACGCAGTTCTAGGAAACCGTGAAACAAAGGACCTGAGTTAGGCTAGTGAGAATGATAGGGGTGGTCAGGGAGGTCTTAAAGAAATAACGTCTGTGCAGAAAACTGGCATTAATGCGTCAAAATAAATCATAGTCACTTTTAAGAAGGGAACAAAGGAATAGCCACTAATTCAGGCTTTACATTCTGCTCTTATTGCAACTGAATGTTTTGGGACAGAAAAAAGGTGTTTTCAGCCAGATGTTTTCTGAGTTCAAGCCAGAGACAGATTCAGGAGCCAAAATTTTTGGAAGAGAAAGGGGCTGTCATAGGAAATGGTATGAAGCACACCGTGAATACCATTCATCGAAAGGGGTAGGGAAATGGTGTTTACTGCTAAATATGTTGTGATTTCTCCCATTAGAAAAATAAGTTTTGATGCTTCTTCTGCTGCCATATTCTGTCCTATTTCTTTGGTCTCCTTGGCAGTAAAATATATAGTGTTCTACATTTTCTATCTCTAATTCTTCTCTTCCCTTTCTCTCTTAAACTTGCTCCATAAAAACTGCTCTTTTTTAGGTCAATAGTGACCTCCAGGTTGCCAAATCCTGGGATAAATGATTAGCCTTATTAAACCTGAGCCCTCAGGAGCACTTCACATCATCATTCTTGCTTTCTCCCAGATATCCTTTCTTCACTTGACTTTCCTGGAGTTTCTCCTATCTCATTGGTTCTTCTTCTCAGTTTATTTTGTAGATCCTCATCTTCCTTAACCCCTTATTGCTGGAGTGCCAAGAACTCAGTCCTCGGACCTATTCTCTTCTCTATTTACACAAACCTCTTGGGTTTCATTCAATCTCATGACTATTCCTAGTGACTCCCAGTTTTGTATTTCCAACCCAGAATTCACTCCTAATCTTCAGACACATAAATCAGTATTTCTGCTAGGATGTCCAAGAGACATCTCAAACTTACCATGTCCAAAGCTAAATGCTTGGCATACCCAAATTTTGCTGTAAACACGACCTTTCCCAGCTCCCGTGAAGGCATCTCCCACCGGTTATCAGTGTGGAGGACAATAAACATTCATCCTTATCTAACACCGTACAGAAAAATAAGATGGATTATGAACTGAAATGTAAAAGATAAAGCTATAAAATGTCTAGAACGAAACAAGAAAAAAGATCTTTGTGATCTTGTGTTAGACAAGGATGCCTTAGATAGAGCACAGGAACTCAAAATCTCATCTCTGGCAGCAATAATTTGAAGGAACTGCTTATGTTGCAATCACTCAACAAAAACACTTTCTAATTGGGGTTCCCAGAAAGCTGAATAAGCAGTTAGGGATGAGATACAAAGGGGGTATCGTCAGAAGGCTTTAAAGAAAACATCAGCCCCATCCAGATGTCCTTGCCAACTTCATCCTCCCTGAAGGTAGAACTAAGACTCCTCGGGGTTAATCTTGGCTCTAGAGCTGATGTTCTTTTCGCAATTATCCATTCAGTTCAATTAAACAAATACTTAAATCTGCCAGTGTAGTGCTGGTACTGTGCCAAACAGGGATGAGCAAGGAGCAGAATCACCTAGAGAACTGGTTAAAACATAAAATGCTAGAGCACCTCAGACTTCCTGATAATGGAGCTCTTGGGGGGCTCCGTTTGCAATTCCAGCACATTCCTCTGTGATACCGACGGTGTTGCTCCTAGTCTGGGGACTTCACTTTCAGATCCACTGCTTTAAGCTAAGGAATCTGGCATTAAAGATGCAGTTTTTTAAAAATGAAAAGTGCTATTTCAAGAAAAATAAACGTATATAATTTTTTTTAAAAAAGAGCTTGTGATTTCTCGTTCGACCAGTGGTGTGCTGGAGCCAGCTTCTACTGGCTTGCACGAGCTGATTTGTGGCTTGAAATCCACTATGATGGGAATAGTTACACCAGAGAAATCGACAAACTCTATAAATGAGGATTCATTTTTATTTCCTTGAGAGGTCCTTGTTGACACTGACCAACATGCTGTTGAATCAGACACACCTATCCAAGTTCAAATTCTAGTTTTCCTGTATCTGCTAATATGTGAACCCTTTAGCAAGGCACTTAACATCACTAAGCCTCAGTTTCCCCATCTGCAAACAGGCGCACCTACCTCTACAGGATTGTTGTAAAGATTAACTGATAATAACATTAAGCATTTAGTACACGGCACATTTTTATGTGCCCATAACGGAACTATTATTTTATTATTAGTGGGAGCAGACTGAAATGTAAATGCACAATGGAGATACAGTCTGACACATGCCCTCTTAGAAGGATTGGCAGAGTGACATCAGGGTGGTACAAAAGAAGGCTCTAACTTCCAGATTGGAAGGGGATGGTCAGGGACATCTTCCTTTATCACTTCTTTAGAATCCAGCAGGATGGATGTATGGGGGAGGGGGAAGGGAGGGACCCAAGAGCCTGGCTATCATGGAGGAACCTTATGAAATTAGATAGTTAGACTTGATTCCTACACAGTGAAATCCAGGTTCCGCACATCATTAAATAAGTGTCAGCTTCAGTTTGTCATCCTTGATCACATCGAGAGCCCTGTTCCTGTTAGCCTAGACTTCATAGCTGATTGCTGTGGCATTACGGCTGTCTGCTGAAGGCTTTAATAATGAAAAGGAGTGGGGTTTATGCAATACTTCACAGTTTGCACAGAATTTTTGCTTTCGTATCTTATTTCATTTTCACACACAATATGATGAGAAATATAGGTTTATTTGTTCATTTGCCTATTTATTCAGAGACTATTCACTTGGTGCCTACACTGTGCCAGACACTATAAAGAGCACAAGATACTGTGGAACACAACAGATAGGGTCCTTGCCCTCACGGAAAGTGTGGATTTAACCCACTCGTCATTTGTTTCCTAGTTTAATAACTATTGGGAAAATAAAATGTGAGCTCATAATTAGGAAACTCATGTGTCTGAGAAAGTGACGTTTACCCTGATACCTAAAATTTTGGATGAAGGGGAATTAGCCAATGATGTTGGGTAGGAGATAAGGAAGAGGACCCCATGCTCGGGGAGAACTTTGTAGCAAGGAAGCAGCAGAAACTGGGGCTGTCAGTGATGTAAAAAAAAAAAAGGGCAGTGTGGCTAGAGATCAGGAAGCAAAAGGGAAACGCATGACATGCGGCTGAGAAAAGCGCCACGGTAAATTACACAGGGCCTTACAAGCCAGGCTAAGGATCTGGGTCTTTTTCCTAAGAGAATTAAGGATTCTAAGCAGGGAAGTGACATGATCAGATTTGCATTTTTAAAGCTCTGTGTAGAAAAGGGAAACATCTGAGACAAAGACTGGAAGGATATTCTGCAAGACTTGTTGATTCTTTGGAGGTAGACAGTGAGAGAGAGGGTAAGGTCGAAGATGAGTCTTGGGTTTTAGATGTGAAAGTCTGGGTGGGCGGGATGCTCTATTATGGAGATTAACACTGGGGAAGATCAGCTTGGGAAACTGGAGGCGCTGAGGAGGAACTGGGATCATGTGAGATATCTAGGTGGTGACCTCAAGCCATCAGAGATATCTGGGAATGGACCTCAGAGGAAAGATCTGGGCTAGAATGATAAACGTCCAGAGCTTATCAGCAAATATTTGGTGGGGGGGGCCAAAAGTTCGTTCGGGTTCTCCATGCCATCTTATGGAAAAACCCAAACTAAATTTCTGGCCAACCCAATAGATGACAGTTAAAGCCATGGATGTAAATGCTCTCAACTGGGGGCAGGGAGGCCGTGGGAAGAAACAGGGTCTGGGATGCTGCCCTAGGTAATGACAATGAAAGAACTGGACAAGGAGAGTCAGGGAAGACAGAGGAACGTGGTGGCGAGTGTGATGAGAAATAAGCCAAAGAAAGACAATTCTTCTAGATAAAGAAAGTGGTCAGTAGTCCATATCAACTAAGCTGTAAGCAGTAAGCGAAGCCAGGAATGGAAAGAGCTCCTTGGACCTATAGCCAAACAGAGTAATTAGTGACCTCAGGGAGGAATCTTCTGGGGGATTGCCGAAGGCAGCGTCCAGATTGGAGGAGGCGGGTGGCAAATGAAGGTGAAGGAGGGGAGTCAGTGAATTTACTGAGACTTTTCCTGTGAGTTGTTTGCCGTGAAGAGGAAGCAAGAGAAATTTAGCTGCTAGAGTGAGATTTAGTGACGTTTTTGTCTTACGTTTCCATTTTGTGCCCGTTAGGACGTCTTTCTGCATCTGCATCAAGTAACAATGGCAAATTGATCATTCAGTGAATTGAATTTTTTTTCTTTACAGTTTGATTTTAGGCTAATTTCAGTACATTGACCTAGAGCCAAATTCAGAAGTCCATGTCAAGAAAAAACATCAACTTTTGAGTACTTTCTACATGGCAGGCTCCCTGCCGGGTCAGTAGTACTCTATGTTACCACATTAACTCCTCACAAATCACTGGCAAATAGGTGGTTTTAGTCTCAATTTACCAGCCAGGAGACCGAGGCACAGGAAGGGTCTGTAACTTGCCTAAGGTCACCCAGCTGGTAAGGGATGGAGTCTGAATTCAAGTTGGACCTGCCTGGCACCAAGGCCAGGGCTCTTCATTGCCAAGCCTGGGCTTGCTTCCAGCGCATGGGAAAGGTCTGGAATACCTCACCAAAAACTGTCATCCTTAACTGCAAGCAGCAAGGAACTACTTTAGATCCTAGAGTGAGAGTGTGATCTTAGAAAACCATTATTTAAGGCTTTTCTCAGATACCTGGGAAGGGTGGGCTTATATTGGGGAGGTCTTCCTTCTTCTTCTCACCTTTACTTAAATATACTATTTCATCTCTCAGATTTCAGTGTAATTGTCTCTTTGTCACTAAGTGGGAGATTTCCCTTTATGGATGTGGAGTTCCATAGCTCCGTGCTTCACTTCTTTTCAGCACTTACAGTTTTCATGTGATGTTGGGATGAGTAACATCTACCCTCCCCACCCCCATTAGAAGGTTAGATTTATGAAGTCAAGAACCGGGAAGCCTTCCTTTGCTCTAGCACATTACACAGTCCTTGGAACATATTAGTGCTCAATAAACGTTTGTTGAATTAACATGTTGTGGGAGCATCTCACCAGGGTTTCAGGGATGGGATTGTAGCTCCATCACAACATCTACCCTCATCCTGGATACCCTACAATGCTGAGAGTGCAGGATGTGAGTTCCCTGGGGAGCAGACAGTCACAGGGATGGAAAGGAGGAGGTTGGTTCAGGCACTTAGGTCTCGAGATCTGTCTTAGTGAATCAAAGAGGCCAAATAGCTAAGCCATGCTTTTAATCCCCCTGCTGGGAACCCTGGCTGATGAAATTGGCCTCTGGATCAAAAGGACATTGAACTGGAATAATCAGATGTTTCTGCCCTGCTTTATTTTTTTATTTTATATATATTTTTTCGGTACGCAGTCCTCTCACTGCTGTGGCCTCTCCTGTTGCGGAGAACAGGCTCCGGACGCACAGGCTCAGCGGCCATGGCTCACGGGTCCAGCCGCTCCACGGCACGTGGGATTTTCCCAGACAGGGGCACGAACCTGCGTCCCCCGCGTCGGCAGGCGGACTCTCAACCACTGCGCCACCAGGGAAGCCCCTCTGCTCTGCTTTTTAAATGGAAGGGCCTTTGGTGTATTTGGCAGGTTATGGACAGATGTCAAATCAGGCTTGCTTGTCCGTAGTTGGGTTGAGGATCAGGGGACACCATGAACAGGATGTCCGAGTCAGCTCCTCAGCCATCTTAGAATTCTCCCTGGCCCCCCATCCCCTCCCTCTGCCTTCCTCTACACATGTGCACAAGCTCATAATTATGGAGTCTTCCTCATAAATCTCTCCCTAATTCATCCTCGCTTCTCCAATCCCATTGCCTTAGTTCAGGATTTCACTCTTTCTTACCTAGGGTTTCATTTCAACCTGCCATTGGTATCACCTGCCATCCCTTCACGCAGCAGGCATGATCTTTGTCAAACACCAATCTGCTCATGTCACTTCTCTTATAAAGCACATCGGCGGCTCTCCATTGCCCTTAGGATAGAGTGCAAGCTCTCTAGACAGGCCATAAAGTCTCCCCACAATCTAGTTCCATCAGATCCCTCCCACTCCATCTCTGACCATTTCTCTTAAGGAGGACTTTCGCTTTAGTCATGATGTACCTGGCCTCTCCTGATTGTGTACCCTGTGAATATTCAAGTCACCATGCCTACAAAAAAGTCACTTCCTCCACCTAGAAAGCCGGGTAGGTCCACATGGTAAAGTCCTGGTGACTTTTCAGGGCTGCAATCATTTATCCCCTTTGTCCAGTCATCCCCCAAACCTTAGGATAATTCAGTTGTATTCAGCTGATAGGCAGATGAGAATCCATTGTCGGTGAACCCCCTGAACCTTATGCAATGATCTCAGAACTCTTAACACCTTCTGTTGTATTTATCTGCATGTCTGCCTCCCCACTGGACTGTGGGAAACTTGGAGAGGTTCAGGGTAATATAGCCAAGAGGTTCAGAATTCAGGCTATGGTCTCATAAAGTTCTAAGTCTAAATCCCGGTTATGTCACAGTGTGACCCTGGGGGATTTATTTAACTCTCTGCACTTGAGGTATTCTTAATCTGTAAAATGGGCACAATAGCTACCAACTTGTGTTCTTCTTATGATACGGATTGAGTATTGAATGCTTAGCAACATCAACTGATGGGTTTAGCAGACAGCACATAAAGTGTAGAGAGGTAATCAGATGAAAATGTTAATCAAAGATACATTTCATGTCCTTTCATCTTCTCATCCCAACAATACAGTGGTATTAAAGGAGGTATAAAATACTGGGGAGTGAATGAGGTAAGCTTTCATAGGGAGATGTGGGGACCAGGAGACACACCCATTTCTTCTATCTGTACTCACAGGCTAGAATTTCACCACCCAGCTTTGAGTTCTTCTAAGCACAGAGGTTGGAAAGAGATTTGACATTTTCCTAAGCAACCATCATTGAACCCTGTCTGTGTTCCAGGTTACTGTGCTGTATGCCTTCACGTGTGAGCCAGACGTGAGCATTTCCCATTTTTAAACAAGAAAACTGATGCAGTGAAGGTAAGTCAGTAAGTAGCACTGGAAGGGCTTGAACCAAGATCTGCCTGATTCCAGGTTCCAAACTCCAACTTCTGTAGTCAGCAGCGGCAGCAGCATTGTTCCCAACTAGAAAGTTCTCCCAGGTTTCCCAGGCAGCCCTGGCATTTCTTTGCAGAAAAAGATTCAGAGGATCGTCCATTATGCCAATGCTGTTGCCTTGAAACATAAATAGTCACTCACTGTGTTTGTTACGAGGAATGTGCAGACTGGAGAGAAGTGAGACATAAAACCATTATTTCACGCAGAAAGACATTGCCAAAAGGATAGAATTACTTACTATATTAATTCTGTCCTTCAGCCCCCAGCTCATCTCTCTGCATAATGACTTAGTCACAGAATGTATTGTTGGCAACATTTGGGGACATTTCCACTATGATTTTTGAAGAAATTGAATCATCTAAGACTTCCCGTTCTATTCCCTTTCGCTCTAACTACCTCCTCTCTCTTCTGCCGGTCTGTCAACACTTCTTCCTCCACCCCACCCTATTTCACCCTATGTGCAATCCCTATTTCTTCCCACCCACCTCCTTTCCTTCTACTACTCACTCATATGCACTTCTTATTTCCCTTTCTCTTCCGCCAAACCCCTCTGTCAACCCTCCATTTCTTCTCTCTCATTTTCCGTCTGTTGAATGTCATCTTCTACAACAGGCTGGAGGAGCTGACAGTGGAAATTCCACACTAGTCTTAAAAATGGCACTATAGGGAGAGTGCACATAGGGCATCATTTAGAATCATCGTCTAGAAGCATCCTATAGAATCACCCTCTGGATTCAACCCGTAGACCCATCATGTAGAGCTATCATAGAGAGCTATCCTATAAAACCACCATATAGAACCATCACATAGCATCTCAGAATCAGAATGACAAGGCTTAAGACAGCGGGGAGGTAAACAACATCTGTTTACCCCTGTGTTTATGTTTCCATGAATCATTCTTAATCCAAATCATACTTAATGGCAGAACATAATAGGCATTTCCAATTCAGTTAGAAATCCGATAGCTTTCATTTGATGTAGTTGGATGGATCTGCTATGGAGTGTGAAGCCGGACTGAGAAAAACAGAGTTAAATCCACAATATTCCAACTTGGATGATGTTTGCTGTCTTGTGGTCTCCCTTCAAAAGATTTATGGGCTAACTGTACCAGGTGCATAGAGAGTTGTCATGTGGAAGAGGAATCTTCTTCATGGTCTAGTATGATCGTAATTATCTAAGGCTGTTCTACAATTTCTTTTAAATTAACACCAATTCTTACCATCACAAGTTGAACACCTGCTGTGTTGGGCACTGCTCTGGGAGCTTTAAATTTACCACCTCATTTAACCCTCACAGCATCTGTGAGAGGCAGGGGTGAGCATGTCTGGTTCAAAAATGAGCTGAGGGGACTTCCCTGGTGGCGTAGTGGTTGAGGGTCCGCCTGCCGAGGCAGGGAACACGGGTTCGTGTCCCGGTCCGGGAAGATCCCACATGCCGCGGAGCGGCTGGGCCCGTGAGCCATGGTCGCTGAGCCTGCGCGTCCGGAGCCTGTGCTCCGCAACGGGAGAGGCCACAACAGGGAGAGGCCACGACAGTGAGAGGCCCGCGTACCGAAAAAAAAAAAAAAAAAAAGAGCTGAGGAAGTTCAGAGAGGTGGAGTAATCTCCCCTATATTGCAGTGCTGTGGAATATAAATAGTAGTTATAACTGTTGCAAGGTGGACACGAAGTGCTCAAGATCACTAAAACATTGCTACAAATATTTACCGAGAGCTCATAAAAGTAGGCTGAGAAAACTGAGACTTACTGTGTGTTTCTTTGGAAGAATAATATTTTAAAACTATTAACTCTCCTAATTTATGAGTGTAAACAATTTAAAGCCAAATCTGAGTAATTTTTCACATCTTAACAGAGTTATTCTTAAATTTAAAAAGTAAACATCCTGGAGCAGCTAGAAAAACATTAATAAGCAGTGAGAAGAGTGTATGTTAGTGTAAACTAATAAACTAATTTACTAATATAATAATGTAATGATATGCTAATGGATAATATGTCTATAAATTATAATATTAATAAAATTAATATACTTGTTTCAAACGTTATGGGAACTGGCTCAAGAATGGGTAGTTTGATCAAAGAAAATGCAGAGATAGCTCAAGAAGAGACCAATATATATATAAATGTACAAGATGATAAATCTGGCATTTTCCATCAGCAGGAGTAGGGAGAATCTTATTCTATATATGGTCAACCCACTATTCACTTATAAAAATGACAGTAGTAAGAAGAAGAAAAAAGAGAAGCAGAAAGGAGACATTGAATGGTTACTTGAAGGTACAAAACAAAATAAATAAGTGGATTAAAGCATTGTAATGTTACAAGCAAAGGAAGAGAGGAAGGAAGGAAGGAAGGGAGGAAGGAAATAAGGAAAGAAACTAAAAATAATGAAAGATACTCTATGTAACCAAACTTGGTATAGAAAGGAAGACTTCTTTAGAATAACTCGAAAAGAAAAAATAAGGGAATATATTAATAGATATGATTACCTTAAATATTTTCATATAAACTATTTATATCAAAAATATCATAAAACTGAAAGGCCAATTACAAACTGTGAAAACGTTTTTGTCAACTACGTAACAGAAACAGTCTAGTTAAGTTTTTTAATGTCTATGTCTATTCTATTACTATTTATGTAACACAAATAGAATATTCTAAACGTGCAGACCTCTTAGGAATCACTAAGAAATGACACATGCCCTGATAGGAAAATGGGCCAAAGGTATGAACTAGCTGTTTCCAGGAAAAAAAAAAAATCCAAATACTTAATAAACATGGCGTGTTGGATTCCTAGCAGTTAAAAAAAAGAGAGAAGAAAAAGATTGTGAACTATGTTTCACTCAACTTGGGAGTGAATAAAAACCATTGTTGATGAGTGTGTGGGGTAAAAAACATGCTCATACAATAATGAAAATAGGCAAGGGGCTAAAATGCTATGACATTTTTTTATTGTTGAAGATATTATGGGTTTATGTATCAAAAGCCTTAGGAAACATGCATAACAATAAACACTATGCATGATCCAACCCAATGATTCTCCTAGAAAACGTATTCCAAATAAGCAACCAGAGGTATACTGCAATATGTGTGAGGATGAAGATGTCTCCAGGTAAGAATACAGATATTCATAGCAACCTGCGGTAGGCAGCTTTTAACATGACTTTCAATTACTCTGTCTTCTGGTATTTACACCCTTGTGTGACCCCACTGCACTTAGCCACTTGCTTCTATAACAAATAGAATGTGGGAAAATGATGGGCTGTGTCTTCTGTGATTAAGTTACAAAGACTGATTTCTGTCTTGCTGGCACTCCCTTCTCTCTCTCTCTCTCTCTCTCTCTTTCTCTCTCTCTTTTTTTTTTATAAATTTATTCTATTTATTTATTTTTGGCTGCATTGGGTCTTCGTTGCTATGCACCGGCTTCCTCTAGTTGTGGTGAGCGGGGGCTACTCTTCATTGCGGTGCACAGGCTTCTCATTGCAGTGCTTTTCCTGTTGCATGTAGAGCACGGGCTCTAGGCATGCGGGCTTCAGTAGTCGTGGCACACGGGCTCAGTAGTTGTGGCTCGCGGGCTCTAGAGCACAGGCTCATAGCGTATGGGCTTAGTTGCTCTGCGGCATGTGGGATCTTCCCGGACCAGGGCTCGAACCCGTGTCCCCTGCGTTGGCAGGCGGATTCTTAACCACTGCGCCACCAGGGAGGTCCCTCCCTTCTCTCATGATTGCTCTGACAAAGTAAGATTCCAGGCTGTGAGGTATCCCCTGCAGAGGTCCATGTGGAACAGGACCGAGGGAGGCCTCCAGCCAATGGTCAGTGAGGAACTGAGGCACTCAGACCACCAACTCGCAAAGAACTGAATCCTGCCACCAACCACGTGTGTGGTCTAGGAAGTGGATCCTTCCCAGATGAGCCTTTAGATATGATCAAGGCTGCAGCCAAGGAATCGGGGTTCCTTGATTACAGCCTGTGAGACACCCAGCTAAACTATGCTCAGATTCTTGAGCACAGAAACTGTGAGATAATAAATGTAGTTTTAGGCCACTAAATTTGAGAATAAATGGGCCCTTGGAAGAAGCTGATCAGACAGTTTAAAGACACAGGTTTCCGAAATTCCTCCCAACTGAATTTAATCTCTTCTCCCTCTCCAGGCTCTCCCTTCTCTATCTGAGGCAACTTTGACCAGTATGAGAGTTTCTCATTGGCAACTGGGACCTGGAGTCATTATCATGAACCAAAGCAGAGAGATGGCCTTCAAGGCACAGCATCTCCCAGCCCACGTGAGTTTGTTGGCATCTGTCTGCGGCAGATGCTTTGTGATCCAGCCCCACTGTGCCTCCCATGGAGCTCTGCGGTGGATATTGGTCACTACATGTAACTGGACTTCTAGGTCATTCTCTCTGTCATGCAGCTAATTAGCCCAATGGCCAAGGCTCTTCTCCTAGTCTGCTTAATACTGACTATTGCTATAATAACTGACAATTATTAAGCACTTGCTCTGTGATAAGAGCACTGTAGACATAATCCCATTTAATCCTCTCCACAAATGTGTGAGGTAGGTATGGCTATGAGAAAACTGGGGTTCAGGGTGGGCTGAACTCATTTAGTGTCATAAAATCATGAAGTGTCAGGATTGAGATATGAGCCCAGATGTCCTTGGTTTCAGGACTTTTTATTTGCTTTTCCCCAAGAAATCACATTTTGATTTCCTCACTTTTATTCCTCCTCCCTTCCTATCTCATAGTATCTGATTTGGGGTGCTTCTTGGTTTTTGGAAACACATTGAGCAGAACTGTTTCCTGACCCATACAGCCTCTCTATCCTTGCAATGCTAGCCTCTGAAATTGAATCTGCCCCTCACTCCCACATTACTCCACTCAGGCCTTGCCTTCCTTCTCCCTCATCCATGCTACCCCTGCTATGAAATGATGGAGGCCAATTGCAATGCAAACTGTAAAGTGATGAGTACACGAGGGTGACCCTATGGATGATATGGGACACTCAAATCTTCTGCTCTGGGCCTGGGGCCCTGTGTATAGCTTGTTGTGCAGTGAACAACCTATACAGCATATGAGGTGGCCCTGCATCCCTTATTGTAGGTTTCAGGGTCAAAAATCCATTGGTTTCCCAGCCAAACCTAGGCTGCATAGCAGAATCACCTGACATCAGAGAGAGAGAGAGAGAGAGAGAGACATCCCCAAGTCTCACTCCAGACCCAGAGAATGGAAATTGGAGAGCAGAACATAATCTTTATTTTTCATAAGCATTTCATAGAATTTTCAAGAAGCCTCTCTATGGTCAGACGTTTCCTCTTCCTAAATGGATTATGTCTATAGCACCATTCAGGTGATTATACAGGTGAAACCCAGGTCCTAGGGCTGTTTGCCCAGGAGACGAATTTCCAAGTCTCTCCTGCATCGTCCAGCCTTCATCACAGAGGATGGAATTCCAGGCATGGTTAATGAATCTGTGGGAGGTTGTGTGAAAGAATGTGGCATTTTATAATTGGGGGTTGCCCACTGAGCCATCTATTGGCTTTACCCCTAAGCTGATCTTGTTTGTGAGCCCAGGCAGGCCTCAATGATTTAATCCATGTAACTCAGAGACTGTAATAGTGTATTAAAGCTATGTTACAGGCTTAATTGTGTTCCCTCAAAATTCATCTTAAAGTCTTTATTCCCGGGCTTCCCTGGTGGCGCAGTGGTTGAGAGTCTGCCTGCCGATGCAGGGGACATGGGTTTGAGCCCCGGTCTGGGAAGATCCCACATGCCGTGGAGCGGCTGGGACCCGTGAGCCATGGCCGCTGAGCCTGCGCGTCCGGAGCCTGTGCTCCACAACGGGAGAGGTCACAACAGTGAGAGGCCCGTGTAACGCAAAAAAAAAAAAAGAAAAAAGTCTTTACTCCCATAAACCTCAGAGTGTGACTATATGTGGAGATAGGGTCTTCAATGTGGTGATTAGGTTAAACTCCAATAGGACTGCTGTCCTTTTAAGAAAAGGAAAAGACACCAGGGATGCAGGCACACAGAAATGACCATGTGCAGAGGCAGCAAGAAGGTGGTCAGTTGCAAGCCAAGGAGAGAGGCCCCAGAGGAAACCAAACCTTCTTGTTTAAGATACCCCATCTCTGTGGATGGACCTAGAGATTGTCATACAGAGTGAAATAAGTCAGAAAGAGAAAAACAAAGATCGTATAATATCACTTCTATGCGGAATCTAGAAGAACGGTACAGGTGAACTTATTTGCAAAGCAGAAATAGAGTCACAGATGTAGAGAACAAACTTATGGTTACCAAGCAGGGAGCGGGGGTGGGATGAACTGGGAGATTGCGATTGACATATATACACTACTATGTATAAAATGGGTAACTAATGAGAACCTGCTGTACAGCACAGGGAACACAGTGATCTGTGGTGACCTAAATGGGAAGGAAATCTAAAAAAGAGTGGATGTATGTACACGTATAACTGATTCACTTTGCTGTACAGCAGTAACTAACACAACATGGTAAAGCAACTGTACTCCAATGAAAAAAAAAAAAGGAGACCCCGTCTCTTATTCTTTATTAGGGCAGCCTGTGTTCGTCTGCTAGGACTGCCATAACAAAATGCAACAGACTGCCATTTCTTTCTGTGTCTGTGTCCTCTTCTTATGAGGACACCAGTCATACTGGATTAGGGCCCACCCAGAGGACCTTATATATATATATATATATATAAATATATATATTTACCTTAATCACCTCTTTAAAGACCCTATCTCCAAATGCAATGACATTGTAAGGTACGGGGGCTTAGGACTTCCACATATGAATTTGGGGTCGGGGGTGGGGACACATCCGGCCCATAACAGAGACCTTAAGAAAGATAAGGAGAGAGAGAAGAACACTGCTTCTCTGGGTGACGTGCTTTGGGCCAAACCCAGCACTGGGTACATCCAATCCTTACAAAAGCGCTGGGAGGTAAACCACATGGTCTCCCTTTTAAAGGTGAAAGAGCCGAGGCCTGGAGAGTAGACATCCAGTCACCACCCCCAGCCCCAGCTGGGAAGGGAAGGGAAGGGCTTGTGGGGTATGAATTTCTTCTCAGTGTAGCCCTGGGTTACCTAACCCGCCTCTTTTCTAGCCGTTCACAGCTCCCAACCAGAACCAATTTTTGCAGAATTGGCCAGTCACAACGGGATGCTAATGGGACCAGGCTCTTAGGCTTGTGGGGGCATGAGATTGCCATGCAGCGCACTCAGCAAAGTGCTCAGACCTGGCAGATGCTCTAAGCAGCAGCGGCTCTGCTCATCACGACGATTATTTTGTTGCCTTGAAAACTTTTGAGTGCAAGAGAAAGAGGCTATGGAACTGGTGATTTTACCATCTACTTCTAGGTACCTCAGCCAACACCTGGAAACTGAGCTAGGGATGTTTTCACACACATTAGCAGGCCTGGGAAGGAAGAATCATTATTATCTTCCAGGTAGAGATATCCCTAAGGAGGCCCAGCTGAAAAGGCAGAAGCCCAGGCCTTGTCAGCGCACTTGAATGGGCTCATCTAAATAGAACTGAACACCGGCCTCAGCCACTGCCTCAGCCCTACGCCCACACATCATCGTGCTCCACAGCCCTGGAGATGGTAAATCACAGCAAGTCTCTTCTCAGCCAAAGAACACACAACCTTATCCTCTGTCCCACCTAGACTCTCCTTCCGATTTTCGCTAGTCAAAGCTTCCTGGTCTTAAAAGTTCATCCCTGCAGCTCCGTTCCTGGATCTGCTCTAGGTCCCTGAGGAATCTTCCATATTGAAGGGTAGAGGAGAAATATCTAATGGTTATTAGGGCCTAGGGTGGACCTTTCACGTCCTGTATGCTTTACTGCTCCTAACTAGTGTTATGAGGAGGCAGTGTATTGGTCCAGACTTTAGGGATGACTGAGGTCATAAAAATGTTCAGTAATTGCCAAGGTCACCCTACCACTAAGGGATAAACCCAAGCCAGACTGACTTCATCTTTCCAGGGTATATATATACATATATATATTACATACGTATGTATGTATATATATATATATTTCTTTTTTTTTTTTCTGTGTTTGATTCTTAAGCCTCCAACCAATTTTACCAATAAGGAAATTGAGAGTGATTTGGTGACATGCTAAGCTCAGTTAGCTCCCAAGATGGAGCTGAGATTAGAAACTAGTTCTTCTAAGTCCAATGGTCCAATCAAGGCTCATTTATTTATTCAACATAAATGAACTGAGCTAAAACATAGAAGCGACCCCAATGTCCATCAATGGATGAATAGATAAGCAAAATGTGTTCGATACACACAACAGAACATCCTCCTGTCTTAAAAAGAAACGAAATTCTGACGTATGCTGCGACGTGGATGAGCCTTGAGGACATTATGCCAAATGAAACAAGCCAGTCGCGAAAGGACACACACCATATGATTCCACTTGTATGAGGCACATAGAGACAGAAAAGAGAATGGTGGCTGCTGGAGGCTGGCGGAAGCGGGCAATGGTGAGTTACTATTTAATGGGCCCAGAGTTTTAGTTTTATAAGCTGAAAAGAGCTACGGAGATGGATGGCTGTGATGCTTGCATAACATTACGAGTGCATTTAATACCACGGAACTGTACCCTTAAAAAAGGTCTAGATGGTACATTTTATGTTATGTGTATTTACCAGAACTAAAATATCAGGAAAAAACTTGGACTGAGCACCTGCTGTGCACAAGGTAGCCTTCGAGTCAATGAGAATTCAGTCTCAGCCCTGCCTATCTAGTGGCAGGGGATGGGGGCGATGTACAGTTAACAATAAATGTAACATGAATACTCTGGTTAATATGTTAATAGGTAGGAAAAGTTAAAAGGTACGTTAAATGGGGAAAATGGTGGCCATTTTAAATGAGTGAGGAGGTAACCGTTGAGCAAAGACCTGAAGGAGGAAGAGAAATGAGGCTGTGGTTACCTGGGAGAGAAGCATCCCAGACAGAGCAAAGACAGAGAATGAACACGGCGGCCGAGCACGCTGGCTTGATACACAGCAATAAGGTCAACATGGGTGAGGCAAAGGCAGTAGTAGGAGATGATGACAGAGAGGAAGATGAGTCATGGAAACCACTGGAGGGACTTGGCTTTCTAACATGAGAAATACAGGAAAGCCCGCAGTCACAGACTAAATTGTCCCCACGGCCCAGGCTGGTGATGTCACCCCAGGATGGCTCAGGTAGGACTGTGGCAAACAAGTGTGTCTGCCTCTTGTGAATGGGGCGGCCCCTCCTCACTTTCATTCCAGATGTCCCCAAAGGAGAAGGCAAGCTTGATGTTGTCTGCTCTGCTTTTCAATAGAAGCCAGAAATCTGGACTTTTACATGAAGCTTCCTCATTTTTTAAAAATATTAGCAATGAGTTCCATTTTGTCAAAGCACCACGTCTCCCCCCAAGAAGCCTCTGATTATAGAATTGTAACAAATTGACCCAGTTTGAGGCCTGTGCATTATACTGGGTTGCCATGTGATCCTACATCACCAGGCCTGTCTGATAGATTTTGAGGCATTAGGAAGAATCAGGCCATTATATTCATTACCTGTATTCAGACATGAGATTTAACCTCTATCAGTGCAGTTACCTCTTTGTGTTGCAATAATCTGTGTATATGTCTGTTTCTCTTACTAAGTTGTGAGCTAGTCAAGGCCAGACACTGAGTTTTCCTTGGCTTTGAACCCCTAGAAGAAGGCTACACACATAATAGGAGTCCAGTAAATATTTATTCAATAAAGCTGTAATGGTGAATGGGTAAAAATAGCTTGCATATGTATTGAGGACAGAAGGAAAAGAAAAGGCACGAAAGTAAAATGTGGATTGTGTTAGAGGTTGGCATTTAAGGAAGTTATTTTCTTTTGTTTTCCAAACTCCCCATACTGTTATTATATTGATTTTGTAACTGTTAATGGGAGAAAACGTTTTAACAAAAAAAAATCAGTTAGTCTTCTAGGCCTCTCCTTTCAGAGATGCTCTCGTTGGGATACAAACCCTGTTGGGGAAAATTCCCTGCAATATCCCACTTGCTGGCCCCAAGCACTTGCTCACATCACTGAGCTCAGAACCAATCCAACATTATAGTTGGACATATGGGAATCCACACGATAGGCTTGATATCTTCTCTATACCAAAGAGCCAATCCAGCCCAGCCCAGACAATTCCCGCTAAATTTCCAGAATCTTTCTAAGAAAGGTTGTACTTAAGAAATGCTGGTGTTTCTGCAGTGAGGACAAACATGGAGACAAGCAGGGTCTTGGTAATGGGACAAAATAGATGACATGTTGACCTCACAGGTCATGGTGGGTGGTCCAAGCACCATGTGTAACAGGTGTGTGTAGTGGTGTGGGAAGTCAATTCAGCAGCCAGGGCATGGCACAACCGAAGCCAAGTGACAATTGAACACTGGGGACCAGATGCATGGTGAACATCCATCCACTCCTTCCTGTGTCTACCACTCCATGTACTCCATTTTGGAAAAGAGATGTGATTTGGTATTTGCAAATGGTGCCCAAGTAGGCAAATGTGCTATACATGGGGTGGGGGGTAGGGGTGTCCATGTGGGCTCTGGTGTGTGAACAAAACACTGGTATATTCGGCAGGGGAATCGATCAGTCCTAACTGGAAGCACCTATTACAGAATCTCTGTCCTGTGGATTAAGCCAACAGAGTGGAGAGGAAAATGGAACCAACTGGCTATGATGGATTCTGGTACTAAAGATCTACCTCCAGGGTCTGACTGCTCCAGGGTCTGACTACAGAGAATAAAGAAACTGATAGCCAAGTGAGAACTTGGCCATCAGCTTTATTAAAACCCAATCCCTCCTTGACCCCCTTCCCTCCAGAGGGAGGCCCTCTGGAGAGCATGGATTGAGCCTGACCCTAGAGTAGAGGTTTCCAATTCTATTCCTCATGCTTTGAGATGATGCTGTTCTGTACAGCAGACCCAGAGTTGACCCAATGTTGAATGGAAGAAGCTGGGGAACAGAGCCATCTCCTCCTCCATATCTTCCCTCTAAGCACAGGTAGGTCCAAGAGATCAAGGTCCAAGGTACACATGAGCAGTGATCAAACCTATAGGCAAACATTGTCCAACACATATCATGTTCTCATCAATTATAGTGGCTACTCCACCTCCCGTGGGGAAGAACAAGAAAGATGGGTAGAAGCTCTCCTTACAAGCTTTCTTGGAAGGTTAGAGGCTTTGACAAAAGTCTCCCTTTCTGTAGAAACACAAAAATGAGTAGGAACATACCTACTATGGATTAGACAATTTCCTCTGTCTAATCCTCTATAGGAATGCTACCATGGATTGAGCCCTTTCCAGTGCTCTAGGCATCTTTCCATATATTCACTCATTTAACCCTCGCAACAATCTTATGAGGTAACTAAGATGAGATGAGGCACAGGGAGGCCAAATGATGCAGCTAGTAAGTGACCGAGTCAGACCAAGAACCCAAGGGCATCACACCAGAGTATGGACTCTGAACCTCTGCTCTGGAGCTGATGCCAGCAACATTACACCAGCCCTTTGTCCCGGTTTGATAGGTAAGGAACTTGAGGTTTGCCCATGATGTCGAAGAAAGCTGGGTCTAAACTCCATGCCTGCCTGAACCTAGAGCGTGTTCAATTACACCACGAAAGAGCTGCTGCATATAAGCAGTTATAAAGGCCCCCAAGTCTTGTATCCGATGGGCAGATAGCAACTCACCTGAGGAGATCCCACAATTCCAGTTGAGCCAGTGCATCATGGTTCTGACCCGTTATTTAATCCTAAACTCCAGTCAACTGAACGCACACGAGACAAGAGGAAGGCAGAGGTCACTGTGCTCCCTACCTCTCTGGTCTGGAAGGTCTGAGTTTGCAGCTGGCAAGGGTGAAGGCTGTAACCGTCATCCATGGTTGCATATTAGAACCACTTGGGATAAATTTTTAAAAACATTTTTTAAAAGTTCCAGTGTAATTGATCTGAAGTATAGCCCTGGCATAAAGGTGTTTTTGTTTTATGTTAAGTTCCCTAGGGGATTCTAATGTGTAACAATAGTAGAGAAACACTGGGCCGGGAAACACACCCCAAACTGACAATTAGAATTAAAATCTTCCCCTAAACTAACCTTCATCTTAGACACCTGGGACTTGACTGAGCAATGACACTTGAAATGGAAACAATCTGCCATTATTTATGGAGTTTAATTTCAGCTCGTGATCCTAATGCTGGGTCTGTGAGGAGGGCTTGGGGAGGGGAACTCGGGGGGCGGGGGGGGGAAGGTGAAATTGAAGGATGAGGCCATACAGATGGGACAAGAACCAGCAATTCACTGCCCCTGTTTGGTAAACACACCCAGTGCTTAATGGTGCCTAATGGTGCCTGTAATTGATGTCTAAAGTTATTTAAAAGTAAATTTACTAGAAAATAATTAGCAATTTTATAGTTCACTACTTCCTCATTTTGGGGATAAAAATTTTTTCAATGGTTTTATCAGGCACCACGATACAACGGTGCTGTGAAATCAGTTGCCCAAAATGGAGGTAGACATGGGTCCCCTAAAGAGATAAATACGTTTAAAAAAATGTTTGATTAGCTATTTTCATTCATTGGAATGTAAGCCTATTTTCCCCTCCACTACCACTCCCCACCATGCCAATCTCCCGTTTGAATCTGTAATAATTTATCCTTAATCAACAACAAGGGAAAGTTATAGGAAGGCAGCTTGGGGATGGCTTAGATTTGACCTTGGGAGTCCTTAACCTTAGCAGTGGGAGTGGAGAAGAAAACTGTTCTCTCATTAGGCCAGATACATCTTTCCTTAATGAGCTTGTAGGAATATTCATTACAACACATTAGCTCATCTCTTCCTCTTTCTGCCCAGCTAGCCCAAGGCTACAAGGAGAGATGGAATGATAGAAATAAATTTACTAAAGATTTTATTAAAGATCTACTAAAGAGGGCTTCCCTGGTGGCGCAGTGGTTGAGAGTCTGCCTGCCGATGCAGGGGACACGGGTTCGTGCCCCGGTCCGGAAGGATCCCACATGCCGCGGAGCGGCTGGGCCCGTGAGCCGTGGCCGCTGGGCCTGCGCGTCCGGAGCCTGTGCTCCGCAACGGGAGAGGCCACAGCAGTGAGAGGTCCGCGTACCGCAAAAAAAACAAAAAAGATTTACTAAAGAATTTGCTTGGATTTCTCTTTCTGGAGTCCTTTGCTCACAGCCAATGGGGAAAGGAATTGCTGTTGTTTTCAATTCAGACAGAGGCTCTCAGTGGCTTTTACAACCTTTCTGCAGATGATTACCAGTTTACACATCTGTGAAATGGGTAAGACAGTCGTTCCTCTGCTTGTTCATGGATCAACAGCATCAGCAACCTTGGAAGTTTGTTAGAAACGCAGAATTTCAGGCTCCTCCTCAAAACTACCCAAAAAGAATCTCTAGGGGTGTGAAGCTAGATACTAGTGTTTTCGTAAGTTTTCAGGTACTTCTTACGCATGCTTGAGTTTAAGAACCAGTGCTTTACAGGAGTACTGTGAACAGCAAATGAGATAAGTGAAAATATACTCTGGAAAAAAGCTGGAAGATGCTAACAAGATTCTGGGTATTACTGTTTCTCTTCATATTATTAAGTGTAAATGTCACAAAAATATTAAGAGGTATAGGCCTAGAAGACTCATCCTGTAGCTTCATCAAAATTCTCTATCGGTGATGTTAAATCTTGAGCCTTTTGGAGGCAGACATATGGAAGACAGAAAGCAGGCCGATGGAAGTCTCTAAGGACATGTGGGGAGTGGGGTGAAGTAGGAACCCACACCCTTCCTAGGAGCACTCCAGTTCTGTTTCAAAACAATAGAATTGTGCAGGCCAGATAGAATAGTTCTGCAAACTGAATTTGGTCTGGGGACTAATGATATGCATGGTACAAAAATTTGGAATGCCCAAGAAAAATGTGTCCCCAATATCCCTTTTATTACTTTTCTTCAATTTTTGATATTATAGAAATGAATTGTTTAAGAGTCTAGTGGAAGTCACTCCAAAAGGTTCTGCTTCATATAAGCTTTCCTGATCATTTATAAATTTATAATTCTATTTTCACATGGCTGTTGGTTAGCTGTGTTTCACTGAATATTTTCATTTTTGGATATCAGTTGTTAGATAGCTAAATGTGACACCTTCTTACTGAATATATGGGGTCTATAACTGTGTGTTTACATATGACTTATTTCTTCATCTAGAAAAATATTTTGGCTGCAATATTACCTTCTTGTAGCATCAATACTGTATACACTACAATATAACATAGCCATTAAGAATATGAGTTTTACAAGACAAAAAGACAACATGGGAGAAAATATTTGCAAATGAAGCAACTGACAAAGGATTAATCTCCAAAATATATAAGCAGCTCATGCAGCTCAGTCTCAAAAAAACAAACAACCCAATCCAAGAATGGGCAGAAGACCTAAATAGACATTTCTCCAAAGAAGACATACAGATGGCCAACAAACACATGAAAGGATGCTCAACATCACTAATCATTACAGAAATGCAAATGAAAACTACAATGAGGTATCACCTCACACCAGTCAGAATGGCCATCATCAAAAATTCTGCAAACAATAAATACTGGAGAGGGTGTGGAGAAAAGGGAACCCTCTTGCACTGTTGGTGGGAATGTAAATTGATGCAGTCACTATGGAGAACAGTATGGATGTTCCTTAAAAAACTAAAAATAGAACTACCATATGACCCAGCAATCCCACTGCTGGGCATATACCCTGAGAAAACCATAATTCAAAAAGTCATTACCACAATGTTCATTGCAGCTCTATTTACAATAGCCAGACATGGAAGCAACCTAAATGTCCATCAACAGAGGAATGCATAAAGATGTAGCATATATATACAGTGGAATATTACTCAGCCATAAAAAGGAACGAAACTGACTTATTTGTAGTGAGGTGGATGGATCTAGAGTCTGTCATACAGAGTGAAGTAAGTCAGAAAGAGAAAAACAAATACCGTATGCTACCACATATATATGGAATCTAAAAAAAAAAAAAGGTTCTGAAGAACCTAGGGGCAGGACAGGAATAAAGACACAGACCTACTAGAGAATGGACTTGAGGAGCGTGAAGGGTAAGCTGGAACGAAGTGAGAGAGTGGCATGGACATATATACACTACCAAATGTAAAATAGGTAGCTGGTGGGAAGCAGCCGCATAGCACAGGGAGGTCAGCTCGGTGCTTTGTGTCCACCTAGAGGGGTGGGATAGGCAGGGTGGGAGGGAGCCGCAAGAAGGAGGAGATACGGGGATATATGTATATGTATAGCTGACTCACTTTGTTATAAAGCAGAAACTGACACACCATTGTGGAGCAATTTTACTCCAATAAAGATGTTAAAAAAATTAAAAAAAAAAAAAGAATATGCATTTTAGAACAAGACAAACTTGGGCTCAGAGAGTGGTTATGTGCCTTACTAGCTGTGTATCCTTGGAAAAATAACTCCCACTCTTTAAACCTTAGGTGTATTATCTGAAAAATGGGGTCAGTAATTTCTACCTTACAATGCTGTTTTAAGAATAAATGCGATGGGAAATGAGTATCAGGCATCTTTTATTATCATTTAATGTATATAGGATAATATTGTTGCTATGTTTGCTCACAGAACAGTGTACTGTATTGGGAGATGGTATCTTGTAGGAGAATGATTCCTTATGAAGTGAATAATTTAAAAAAAAATAAGAGTCTAGATTAAAAAACTAAAAATAGAACTACCATATGACCCAGCAATCCCACTGCTGGGCATATACCCTGAGAAAACCATAATTCAAAAAGTCATTACCACAATGTTCATTGCAGCTCTATTTACAATAGCCAGACATGGAAGCAACCTAAATGTCCATCAACAGAGGAATGCATAAAGATGTAGCATATATATACAGTGGAATATTACTCAGCCATAAAAAGGAACGAAACTGACTTATTTGTAGTGAGGTGGATGGACCTAGAGTCTGTCATACAGAGTGAAGTAAGTCAGAAAGAGAAAAACAAATACCGTATGCTACCACATATATATGGAATCTAAAAAAAAAAAAAGGTTCTGAAGAACCTAGGGGCAGGACAGGAATAAAGACACAGACCTACTAGAGAATGGACTTGAGGAGCGTGAAGGGTAAGCTGGAACGAAGTGAGAGAGTGGCATGGACATATATACACTACCAAATGTAAAATAGGTAGCTGGTGGGAAGCAGCCGCATAGCACAGGGAGGTCAGCTCGGTGCTTTGTGTCCACCTAGAGGGGTGGGATAGGCAGGGTGGGAGGGAGCCGCAAGAAGGAGGAGATACGGGGATATATGTATATGTATAGCTGACTCACTTTGTTATAAAGCAGAAACTGACACACCATTGTGGAGCAATTTTACTCCAATAAAGATGTTAAAAAAATTAAAAAAAAAAAAAGAATATGCATTTTAGAACAAGACAAACTTGGGCTCAGAGAGTGGTTATGTGCCTTACTAGCTGTGTATCCTTGGAAAAATAACTCCCACTCTTTAAACCTTAGGTGTATTATCTGAAAAATGGGGTCAGTAATTTCTACCTTACAATGCTGTTTTAAGAATAAATGCGATGGGAAATGAGTATCAGGCATCTTTTATTATCATTTAATGTATATAGGATAATATTGTTGCTATGTTTGCTCACAGAACAGTGTACTGTATTGGGAGATGGTATCTTGTAGGAGAATGATTCCTTATGAAGTGAATAATTTAAAAAAAAATAAGAGTCTAGGGGAGTTCAGTAGTTTTCTTGAGTGACAGATTGTTTGGGCCATCTCCCCACGGTCTAGTAAGGTCACCTGGGAGAAGATGTCATCATTTTCCTCTGGGTAAGGAGGCTCTGTTTACTCTCTCTAGCCACAAAGCACTTCATAAGATTAAGAATGCAGAGGGGGTTGGCTAGAGTAAGGCCATCTTGGGTTAGCAACACTGGCTATCCATGAGGAATAGCCTCTCTGTTTGGATGGAGTATAAAGATATAATGGCCATTTTGTTTTTAAAAAGGAGGAACATTGCAAATGGAATGCACCTTACCAGGAACTGTCAGGAAGATCCATTCTAGCAAAAATGACCAATAGCCTTGCATAGTCTGGGTTGCAGAAGGCTTTGGTATGAGTCTCTGTTCTTCCTGCCTGCTCCACATGTGGCTATAAGCTCACTGCCTGGGGAGAAGGCCAGGGAAAAGGAAACTAGACACAGTTGGAACACTTCCTCTGGGACAGCTCTCTTAGCCTCCCTATCTTTTGTTTCTTTCTCTGCAGAATGGGAATCATAACCTAAATCAGAGTCGAGTGACATCGTGGATGGGAAAACGATTTATAACCTGCAAAGTTAAGAAGTCAGCCCCATAGCTCATCTGTGTCAGTCCAGCAATAGCTCAGTAAATCTCTTTCCTCTGGGGTCCACATGGTGACAGAGAATGGTTGGCCTGGGAAAATGTCCCACTAGGAACTTGAGAAGAATATAAAATCCCATCTCTGCTTTTCTAGTGAAGCCCAGAGATTCCCCAAAGAGGGAGATGCTCAACTAGACCCTGGGTCCTGGTTCTGCTGCTTATTAGTTATGTGACCCCTTAACCCCTCTAAGCTTCAATTTCCTCATCTATAAAATGGAATGATATTAATGCCTATCTCATAGGGTTGTGGGGTAAATTTGAGTAAAATAATCTATGTGAGGTGCTTGATATGTCTTCATCAACTTGGTAAGTATTTACTGAGTGCGTACTGTATGTGAGGCACTTTTCCAGGAGCTCAGAGCAGAGCGGTAGAGCACAGCCAGGGGGTCTTTGCCCACTCACCTGTCCCCCCAAGGGTTATGTCCCAGTGGAGGAGACAGGTAGTGAGCAATTGAACACATTATGGTGATGTATGCTGTAATATAACAACAGGCACTGAGAAATGCTATGAACAAAAACAGTACACGCTAAAGGGATAAAGCTCCAAGGTGGAAGGGTTGTGTCTTTAAATGGGGTGGTCAGGGAAGGCCTTTCTAAGATAGGGATATTTGAGCAGAGACCTGATGGAATGAGGCGAGTCATGCAGTATCTGGCAGAAGAGCATTCCAGGTGGAGGGAGTAGCACTGGACACTTAGTAGGTGCTCAGTAAACACTAGCTTAAAATAAAGGGAAAGCTCTACAAACAGATGGCATCTAGTCAGACATAAAGGTGGAACTCTTATCCATGATGATAGAATGCTAAAAGGAGTATTGATTGAGGTCTGAAGGCTCTGAAGCCTTTCTCCAAAGAGATAAAAAACTGTCTTCCTCTTGGAGTTCTTAATGATGTTTTCAGAAGAAAAGTCAGATGCCCATTCAGCCTGGCAAAATATACAGGGGAGATGTGCACAGCTCTTCTCTTTCCATTTTTCATCAAGTTATCCCTTTACAAGAGATCAGTACGCTCAGTAGGTAAAGAGGCAACAATGGGAAAGTGAGATTAAGAGAAGGTAACAGGACTTCCCTGACGGTCCAGTGGTTAAGACTCCGCACTTCCACTGCAGGGGGCGCGGGTTCGATCCCTGGTCGGGAACTAAGATCTCGCGTGCTGCGCGGCGCAGCCAAAAAAGAAAAAGAAAAAGAAAGAAAGGGATGGGCTTGTTCAAGGTTAAAGAGTAGGTAACTAAGTAGAGGGGAGTGGGCTCAAATGAAGACTGCAATCTCTTTGCCTGGTGCTCTCCTCATTAAATAACATGTTTACTCATTCGTCGAACCTTTCGAATGATACTTTGTTTGATACTTGCTGTATCAATCCTAAGATGTGGCATCAGTGGAACAGAGCTGAATAATACATTCCTATCCCATCCTCCCAAGCAATGGCTCAGGGAAATGATTTACAGGGTCTCCATAGCATTGTAGAATCCTTAAAATGCGGAGGATGGGACAACAACTTCAGCCAGGGAATCGTGGAAGGAACATTTCCATCAGGCCTTTAAGCATGGAAAAGAAAGGATTGGTGCAGGGAGTACAGGTGAGCAAAAACTGTACAGGGGATGATGAAAAATCGGTGTGGCAGGACCACTGAGTATGCAGTAGTCGCCAGGGAGGAGAATGGAGGAGAGGATGGGTTGGGCAGCAGATTGTAAAAATCCGAACGCACAAAGCTGAGGAATTTGGAATCTATCATGAAGGCGATAGGAAACTATGAAAAACGTTTTATCGGGGCTTCCCTGGTGGCGCAGTGGTTGAGAATCTGCCTGCTAATGCAGGGGACACGGCTTCGAGCCCTGGTCTGGGAAGATCCCACATGCCACGGAGCAACTGGGCCCGTGAGCCACAACCACTGAGCCTGCGCATCTGGAGCCTGTGCTCCGCAACAAGAGAGGCCACGACAGTGAGAGGCCCGCGCACCGCCATGAAAAGTGGCTCCCGCTTGCCACAACTAGAGAAAGCCCTCGCACAGAAACGAAGACCCAACACAGCATAAATAAATTAATAAAACTCCTATCCCAACATCTTCTAAAAAAAAAAAACAAAAAACATTTTATCGGCTTCCCGTCATCTCCTTTTGGAATCACTTCCCCCCATTCAATAATTGTGCTTTCCAAATCATAAGGGCAGGGTCTGCCTCTGCCTGGTTCCCAGGTGGGACTGGAGCCAGGCTAGGAGACTGCTTTAGATCCTTGGCCACCGTGACTGCTTCCTGAGTGGCCATGCGATCCGTTTTTGATGGAGCTCTTAGGAAAATGTGTTTCCTGGGGAACTGTTAAGAGTCATGTAGGTCGGACTGCAAGTAGCCATAACAATATAATATGAAAACACTCTGAGAATGATAAGACTGTCATCAAGTGAAAAGAGATCAGTGGAGACAAAATATTGGAAAAGAGAGTGGGTAAAGGAGAAGGGATTGAAAAAGAGCAAATTCACGGGTATTATTCAACCCTTGGATTCAGCATACCTTAAGCCAATACCTTCTGGAAAACTCCGTTGCGAGCCAGTAAATTCCTTTAGTCCTTAATCTCATTTGAGTCATGCTGTCTGTCACTGCCAGTTAAAGCAGTGACTAACTAATCTAGGAGGCATGAGTAGTTTATTAGTAAAAGGGGATGTTATAATGTTTCCCTTGTCAGCTAACATAACCCCAGATGCAGAATTGACTATAAGTAAGAAAGGGACAACACTAGTGGAAGGGAGACCATTTATGTGCAGATCTCAGAAGACCATATGAGAAATGTAAATTGTGAGTATAAATGTGTTTTATGCAATTATTTGCTAAATCCGACAGCCCTAAGTGGAGGCGATGAGAAGTAGCTGAATTCTGGACATATTTGCTTTTAAATTATATGCAGGGGATAGACTAATCTAGGAGGCATGAGTAGTTTATTAGTAAGGGGATGTTATAATGTTTCCCTTGTCAGCTAACATAGTCCCAGATGCAGAATTGACTATAAGTAAGAAAGGGACAACACTAGTGGAAGGGAGACCATTTATGTGCAGATCTCAGAAGACCATATGAGAAATGTAAATTGTGAGTATAAATGTGTTTTATGCAATTATTTGCTAAATCCGACAGCCCTAAGTGGAGGCGATGAGAAGTAGCTGAATTCTGGACATATTTGCTTTTAAATTATATGCAGGGGATAAGGAGAAAGAGAAAAATGAGGATGAATATAAGTTTTTGGCTTGGAGAGACAAAGAAGCCATTTACTCAGATGGAAAGACATTGGGGGGCACAGAATTGGCTGGGTTAAAACATCTGGAATTTGACTTGAGTGTATTAAGATTGAGATACCTTCTATACCCCCCAAATGGACAAGTCAAATGTTCAATATAAGAATCTGGAGTTCAAGAGAGAGATCTGGGCTAAAAATGTGAGATTGAGAGTCACCAGCATAGAGATGGTGTTTAAAACCACGAGAATATATGAGATCACCTGTTAATGATTGTTAACATTCTGAGGTCATAATGATTTCCCCAGATACTGAGGTATGCTGGCCCATGCATTCTCTTTCTTGTCCCAAGGACTCTAGGGGCTTGTAATTTAGGATGTTTTAACATGCAAGAAAAATTATTCATAATTACAAGTGTCTCAAGCCACAAAGATATTTCTTCTCTCACTTGACAAAAAGCTTTGTTGTCCTCACAGTTAAAATTTGGCTGCCACGACTCTAAATCTGTCATCCTTTTACAACGGGGTTCAAATGTAGAAAACAATGGATTCCTATCATATCTTTTCTTATCACTGGCCACTCTTTTTTTTAATCTTTAAAGATTATATTTCTCAAAAGCCCTGAGCTGTCCACTGCTCAGGACCCACTGCCATAAGAGGATCACGTGTCTCCTGGCAGTGGGGAATTAAATGAGCATAATTGCTTAGATTGGTCATGGTTCATTTCTTGGTGTTGTGGAAGAGGTCCACTTTCCATGTATGTATATTGACACCTCTTTCTAGAACAAAACCAGGGCTCTGTTTTCAAGGAAAAGGGGAATAGATAGCTGTTGGATAGGCTACCAACAACATCTGTTATAAGAATTGTGACCATTGACACCATTGTTTTGGGAACTTGCTTATGACTTATAGTTGAAATCATGGGAGTAAATGAGATAGTGCAGAGCATCCACACAATGAGGAATGGACCAAGGATAGCAACCTCCACCATTCTCTGAAAAAAAAAAAAAAAAAAAGACAGGAGGCGGAGTCTGTGAAGGAGAGATAGGAAGAGCTGGAAGAAGTATCAGAGAGAAGATGATATAGAAGATAGAGTAGGAGGGCTCCATGGAGCAAAGGGGTAACCAACAGTGTCAAATGCTAAGGAGATTAAGTAGATGAAGGCTGAAAACAGCCTGTATATTTGGCAATTGTAACATTACTGACGACCTCAAGCATTTCTTTAGACTTATGGGAGCTGACTGCAGGACACAGGGGTGTAAGAAGAGAAAAGCAGTTGAGAGACTGCGGAGAGAGTAGAATCTACTTTCCAAAGCTTTAGCTGTGAAGGCGGGATGGCGTATGGTCTTTTTAAAAATAAATTTATTTATTTATTTATTTTTGGCTGCATTGGGTCTTTGTTTTTGCGCGCGGGCTTTCTCTAGTTGCGGCGAGCGGGGGCTACTCTTCATTGCGGTGCGTGGGCTTCTCATTGCGGTGGCTTGTCTTGTTGTGAAGCGCGGGCTCTAGGCACGTGGGCTTCAGCAGTTGTGGCACGCAGGCTCAGTAGTTGTGGCGCACGGGCTTAGTTGCTCCGCGGCATGTGGGATCTTCCCAGACCAGGGCTCAAACCCGTGTCCCCTGCATTGGCAGGCAGATTCTTAACCACTGTGCCACCAGGGAAGTCCTGTATGGTATTTTGAAGAGTGCTACAGAAAGTTTTTGTCTTTAAATTAGTGATGGGATGATCTGTTTTAGATTGACATTAAATGTAAATTCCAGTGAAGAGGCGGGTAAATGAATAAAGTACGTGATTCTAGAGGTTAAGAATTAGGGATTAAGGCAACAGTAGGACAAGATGAGACATGGGTGGAGGAATTAAGGATTCATACCATAGCTAGTAATTTATAATTTATAATAATATATTTATAGTAATGATAATAACAGCAAGCGTACTGAGCTCTTTCTTCTTTCCAGTCCCTCTTTTAAGTTCCTTGCCTGTATCATCTCACTTAGTCCTCACCCTGTCCTAGGAGGTGGGCACTATTATTGTTTCCATCTGACGGATGAGGGGAGGCAAGACAAATGAGAGGCAGAGAGAGATGACCTTGACTTTCTCTACTATGTCAATTCTCTTGACCAATAGAACAAAAGGGAGGGGACGTGGGTAGGGATAGAAAGCTTGAAAGAAGGTAGAAATTTCTGAAACATATACAAGGGACCTGGGGGAAAAAAGCTGCCAGGGGAGAAATAAAAGGGATGAATAACAGAACTGAGAATCTAGCTGAGGTTAGAAACCAGAAATTGATAGAGACCCCCGATCTGCATTGTCTCCCAAGAGCACCAGAGCAGAATAAATGGATGATGGGATTCATCCTGGCTTGGGGACTAGTCTGCGAGTCTATGATTTAGACTCAGTGCTCAGATGTGCTGCTGTCTGTGGCACAAACAGTTCCCATTTGAATTTTTGCTTTTTCTTTCCTCTCAGCATGATGGCCAGAGTAATGAAAGCCCTTATTTCCAAGCCCTTCCCCCGAGCATTCCCAGAAGCAGAGCCTCTCCCCTGGCACCCTTTAGAAGCACTTCTACTGGGATAAAAGCGAACTCTTTTCTTCCTTAAATGACGGTAAAGAACCTATCTCCTTCTCCATCACGCAGTCTTGCCTTTGATCGTCAAAGCCACAGTGGGATCTGCAGCCATCATCTCGAACATTACTTGCTCTTTCCTCGTGGGATAGAAGGAAGCAAAGTGATTGCTAAATATTGCTTTTTCCATGAGTTATCAAAAAGAACACACATCACTTTTTTTTTCTTTATACCATTTATTATAGATTTTTTCTTGTTCCCAAGGCTGTTCCCATGATTTTAGAAACAAACTAGTGACAAAAGCACATCCCCTAAAGGCATGTACATTTAAGGGGAAATATCCTTTGTCATAGAGACACTGGTGTAACCGATTTGCGAGTAAAGATATGGCAGAGTTAGGTCTGCCAAGGAGATTGGGCTTCTTGAAATTTTTTAGGGAAAAAAGACTAAATCCTTCCATCCAGCACAGAGCTGTGTGAAGGCTACCCTGTACTGTCCCACTTTTGCCTTCGTGGACCCACTCCCAAGGCATGCAGGACACGAAGTGAGGGGCTCTTAACATTTTAAGAACCATAATTTGTCATTTTTCCAACCTGGTTCCAACCTCATCCTGCATTCCAGCTCACCTTACTCCCTTTTCCCCAGAATATTTTGTGTTTCTTCCAGGCAGGGAAAACTAAAACAACAACCCCAAAAGAAAGTGAGTTAGAAATGTTCAAAAAGCTTAATATCAACTCCTGTCTCAAATTGAGACTTAAAGGAAGGAGATATCCAATATCTTCTAGAGCCCCAGATCCCCTTAATAATCAAATTCCAGAAGTTAATGTCCTCTGGGAAACCATCCTAGCCATTCTTGCTTACTGGCTGGATTGCTTGCGTACCTTTCCAGACAGATGGGCAACTTTCTGCTATTAAAGCTTCATGAGGATAGGTAATAGGACTTCTTGTTCACAACCTTTCTCTAACACCTGGCACACCTATGATACATAAATGCTTGCCAACTTAGTGATAGAATGGGATAAATGGTGGGGACTTCACAGCCTACTTGGTTTGCTTTAACAACTGTCACTGCCTAAAACTTCCCTCTGGTGCTTAATTTAGTGGATTCTGGATAGGGATGATTCCCAGTGGCCTCCTTGGGACTTCACATCTTGCTCCTGATCCAAAGATGCCTCTCCTGGTCGACAGATTAAACGCAGAGTTGGCAAAGAGCAGTGGAAAGGTATGTGTACTGGTCAAACACACACGCAGGTCTAGGTCCACCCAAAGGTGTGCTCTCTGCAGAACTCTGGAACGCTCTCAGCCTGCATCATTAGTATCTCATAAGGTGGGGGCTCTGACTTTGGGAACACCATTAAGAAAGGTTGGACTGCATTCTAACAAGGCAAAGCTGGGGCACATTCAGAATCAAGCATAAATTCATCCCTTGCTTCCTGAAAAAGTCTCCCTGTCAGTATTTGTAGAAGCACCACATTTCTGAGATCGATCCGTTAGGCAAAGCTACTTTTAATACCTTTGGTTTGTCTCCTTAATCTCTGATGTGAGGGTGTGGAAAGTGCATTGGGCTACAAGTCAGTAGATCCAGGTTGGGAGCGTGGCTATTCTATTACCTTAAATGAGACAGGATGCTTCTTAATTTTGCATCTATAAAGTGAAGACATAATACATGATTCTTCACACCAAGTTTCTCTATTGGTCTGCACCTAGACTCCTACAGTAAATTATTCTAATTCTCAGAGCACCCTAAAGTTTCTTCCTGACTTTCTATTGCCTTTTTTTCTCAGAATAGCCTGTCCTGGAGCTACAGGACCCAGGTTCCCAAGGCACGTGGAATAGATAATCTGGCATCTCTGTAAGGGAAAGCTTCTCTCAGTAGAGACAATGATATATGTGGTTACTGGAAGATGAGAGCGAGAAAACAAGAAATTTATTAGGGAAAGAAGCTGTCCAGGAAGGATCCATCCAGGACACCTGCTAGGAAGTACTTCCTGGGGCCAGGCGGCTGAGAGAGGGGTCTACTGCTCTGGGTCTCACCGTGAACATAGACCTTTGTTTGATCTTGGCAAGGGCCGGGGAATGAGTTCATGATGCTTGAGACTGGCCAATGAGAAGCGTTCACCCAAATGAGCTCCTTGTCTCACTTTCAGCCCTACTTACCCCACAACTGTCATAACAACAGGGTGTCATGGGTACACTCAGAGCCAGAAAGAAGCTGTGATGAAGATATTCCTGACCCCAAAACACAACAGACTGTTCCAGCTCTAGTCTACTCATGGCCTCAAGGATGAGCTGCTGACTGGTCATTCATTTTAAAATCACACTTTCCAAGTGATCCAGAATGATTAGATGAAATCAGAGCTATTCAAGGAAAGCTGTTTAAGCCCAGGAGAGGGCTTAGAGAAAAGATTATGAAAATACCCTTTGAAATGTTTCCTGCTGTTCTTTAGAACAGGCTGTACTGAAGCTTTTCTCTCCTACAATCCCCAGGTCAGCACCCTGTGTTGTGATTTTACTTCAGTCATTACACTGACGTGCAACTTTGGGAAAGTCCCTTAAATTCCCAAACCATCACAGTTCCCATCTGTAAATTACAGGGTAAGACTTGTCGGTAATCCCTGACCTAGAGGACAAGTCTATATCCAACTTAAGATGTGCGAGTGTGTGTGTTTTCATTTCACTATTATTGAGTTTAGCACATTTTCAGAAAAGTTGGAAATTGGTTCCATCGGTCTGCTATATGAATCAAGAAGTAGCTAACAGCTAAGGAAAGCGGGGGGGGGGGGGGTCATCATTTGACCTTGGCCTTACACAACGCCAAGGACACTATAGCCGGGGGCGCAAATCTCTGTAAGGACTTATGTTCCCTATTAATGGCTTGGCTATGATCAGTTAGAGATACACACCTTTTCTTCTGTGAAAAAATTATCCTTGACAGCAACATCCCTCACGCATACTTCTCTCTTTTTTCCCCCCAAATCTCTGCCTTATAACCTTCTTAATTATCCATTCTTGTATTGTGTTTTATTTTGCTAGTGTCTACTTCTCTGTGCTTTAGCCTAACTCTAAAGAATAAGAAGAGTTTTACGATTTGAGATGAGGCAAGATGCTTCTGAGTAGGGTCTTAGATACCACGAGTACTTGGTGGTCTTTCCTTTTCCCTAGTTATGACCACCCCCACCCCACCCCCATTTCATGTTTCCATAGCACCCTATGCATCCCATCTCATAACAGTGTAAACCTTTTTTGTATACATTTCTCCTGTGTCCATCTTCCCCAGTAGGCTGGGAGCCATGTCAAGGCCAGTCAGCTTTGCTCTCTCTTTCAATTGCCCCTTGGTCACTCTACACATATTTGTGGAATAAAATCTGAAGGAAACATGGTTGACTCTGGAGCACAGCTTCTTTCCTGTACCCAGGGACACTCAAGATGCTTGCCTATCTTCCACCTGTGGACTCACATCTTCTTGGCCTTTATTTTTTGCCTTGATGATGGATGATGTACTATCATTACCTTGAAATAACATATTTTCACAATTAAAAAACGTGGTTTCCCATATCTCTTATATTTGAAACTGACACATCCTCACCCACTCGATGAGCTAGAAATCATATGAACTCATCTCTCCCCACCCCAAGTTGTCACACGAAGAACCTCAGGAGGTTTCCCCAGCCCACTTTATTTCCAGAAACATATGAGACCTGCTCCCAAGCACCTGCCCTGATTCTCAAGCTTCTTCATCTTCCAGGTAAGCGTTTAGGAGTCAGAGTTCCAAGCACAGAATTCATAGCCTGGAAGCTTGAAAACTTCACTCCCACTTCCATCTCAAGAGAATCCGTCTGGCTCTTTGTGAATGAGCCTTGGCGACTTGTAGCATCTAAAAGAACCTTGAGTGAGGAGAAAGGCCAGAGTGAGGTGACCCTGTCTGGGCATGGGGTGGGGGGAGGGGCCTGACCTGGGTAGGGAGAAGATTTCTCATTTAAATGCCTGAAATCCAGCCAGTTCTGAGCCATTTATAGAGGGCTTTTCTTCTGGCCTCAGCTCAGAGCAAAATCAATGGTGGTTCCCTTCTTCCTGGCCTTCCTATAATTGTCCAGTCTGAGTAAAGATACACCCTTGAAATACTGTAAAGGTATGTTGTTCTGGAAGGGCCATCGGGAGCCTCCTTCCTTCTTCTCCTCCCTCATCTTCTTCTTGATCATCAGAAGGGTCACCACCATCATCATCACTATCCAGTGTGTTCTTTTCAAATACCTTCCCACCTATTAATTCAGCTTGGTCACCACAACCACTCTGGGTGGTAGTCCAGTAGGGATCAAATACGTCCGTTTTTGACGTAGGAAAACTAAGGTTCAGATAGGGAAGGCTACTTGTCCAAGATGGAGGCAAGGATAAAACCCAGCTACTGGGCTTCCCCGGTGGCACAGTGGTTGGGAGTCCGCCTGCCGATGCAGGGGACACGGGTTCGTGCCGCGGTCCGGGAAGATCCCACATGCCGCGGAGCGCCTGGGCCCGTGAGCCATGGCCGCTGAGCCTGCGCGTCCGGAGCCTGTGCTCCGCAACGGGAGAGGCCGCAACAGTGAGAGGCCCGCGTACCGCAAAATAAAACAAACAACAACAACAAAAAAACAACCAGCTACCTTTCTTCTGACAGTAGTGAGACAGAAGTGGTGTTTTGGGGGGTGGGGGTGGGGATGAGGTGGAGGATGGGCAAACGGGAAGGGGGAAGAGAGGCTGGAAGGATCGGGAAGCCAGAACCAAGGGGCTGAAGATTTAAAGACGTGAAACTCAGATGAAGACCCCCAGTACCACAGGAATGCGCTGGCCACACTCCCCTGAACTTAAAATTTGGTCCAAGAGGCTCAAAAAGTTGCAGGGAATTCCCAGTGAATGGCCACATCCTTCCAACTCTGAAACCAGGGTTTTCATACACAGTCTAAAGATAAATAGGGATGCTGAATGTTTTTGTTATTATTGCTATTGTGTTTTGAGCTGGGAGGTCTCAGTTATAAGGTCAAGGCATTCATACCCTTCAGGTACAGACTGTTACCTGCAAAAAGTGACGAACACGAGAACAATGCCAGCTGCACTACTTGGAAGGATGAATTCTCCCTTTTTTATCTTCGAACCACTCGCAGCAGCCTTTCCAGGGCTGTGAATCACCCATTCAAGGGAAGGGAAGGGAATAGAACATTAAATATAATTTATGTTTTGCTAATTGAAATCAAATACAAAATTCAGTCTCCCGTGAGTTGCCACGCTCGTGTTTAAACAGGGCGGAAGTATCATTAACCTGATTCTATTTTAGTAGGTTGACTTAGCTTTTTCTGGATAGGAATTAATTCCTTTGTCAAGTTTCCCCACGGAAGAAGGGGATGTGGCTTAGTGACTCGCTCCAAGTCACAAGGATCAAGCTAGAGGAGACACTGCCGAAAAGAGAACTTAAACATGTCAAGTTGGCATTTCTTTTCAGAGCCATGAGCTTTCAACCATATCGCCAGACAGATGCTTAAAATAAAAATCCTCCAGATCTCAAGGCTTAGGCCTCTGCCCTATTTCTCCAGAGAACTTTAGCCTACTGTTCTACGCAAGAGCAGATAAATTCTTTAAGGAGGTTTCCCCACTTTGATTTCCCAGGTCAAAATGGCTTCTTAACCACGGGCTAACCATTTTAAAAATGGATTTGCTTGTCCTATATATGTGAGGATGTACATTTACTAGGTTTCTTTTTAAGCAGCACTTAAGGTCTTGACGTTCTGGGTTTATGGGGACAGGCAGACAGCCAGGGAGATGGCACATGGAGAGTAGGTGTGATTGAGGGGCTGAGCTAATAGGTGCCCACCCACCATAGAAGAGATGCTGGTAGGCTAGAGTAATGCTCATCCTCAGTTGGTGGAAAAACATCTTTAAAGCTTTCCTACCAGCAGCTGCTCCTTTGACCTCCTAAGTTATAAGATCATCCCTTACCTCGTTGTCACTGAACTCCCAAAGAGACCTATTCCTTCAAGGAAGCCATGAACCCTAGGGGCCATGTCTCTCGGAAGTAATCCCCACAAAAGGAGGGGAGGAAGGAGGATGAGGGGACAAAGAAATACACAGGTGAGACTTCCCTCATTCTCAATCCCACCTTCCATAAGATAGAATCTTTTGAAAGGATAGATGTCTGGGCCCTACCGTAGAAATTCTGATCCTTTAAAAAGTCTGCAGTGGAGCTTAGGAAGCTGTAGCTTGAAAACACCACACATCTGCCTCTGGCGTGTAACTAACTAGATCCACTCCTTGCTTTGTAGGTGTAGATGGGTACGTGTGTGCGTATTTTTATATTTATCGTCGTCTTTTCCTTTGGCAGTAAAGGCATATATGTTGCCTTCAGCTCAATAACCACTTTCTTATCTGGAAAAAATTTATTTGTTTCTGAATCTGGCACGTCAGTCCGTTCTTTGCCAGGATGGGTTAAGACAGGAGGGTACCGCACCCCCTACAGCAGTTGCTTCCTCTGTGCTATTTCAAGAATCATCCTGACCTGCGGACAGAATCCCCTGAAAGATTCTCTAATCTGGGTCTTTCCGGCTATCCCAGAGAAGGGACACTCCCAGAATTCGAGGGTAGGGGTAGAGGTGGGAATGGAGGTGACCAACACAAACACACCATCAAAGCCCATTAATCAGATTGCATTAAGCTTTATAACAACACAGTTTTCAGTTAGCGGGAGAAATGACAGTTTAATAACAGCCGAACAGATTTCACTCCCCCCCCCCAATCATACATATTTCCAATTTTGCTAGAACAGTTCCTGGTTTTGGAGATCTGTGAAGAGCGCTTTATGTCAAATGCTGCATTTTAATGGAATCAAACTAATGGGAAGGGACATTTTATGCAGCAGCCCCTGATGGGGGTGTCTGCCGACAGCCTTTACCCTCCCCCACCCCCATACACTGGATCTGATAAATGGAGTCAGCCCTCTTGTCACTGCCCCAATGTGTGCCATCTCTAAATTAAGCAAAGGAAGCACGAGATGACCATGTAGGGGAGACGGTGGGACAAAGAGAAGGATGGTGACCGATCCCCTGTGGGTTGTACTGCTAAAGGTTATTCATGACAAAAGACATGCCAGCTCTCTGGTCCTCGCCCCTCTGGGGACCCTAAGGGACAGAGCCCATCCTGATAGCATGTGTCAGAACCATGCGGCTGAGGGTCTTCAGGGATGGAGACCTCCCACCGAAATGACTGGCTTTCTTTTTTCCACTCCCAGAGATGGCATTCATCTTTCCCAACCTCAGGGCTCTGAGCTCTGCTGCAACCCCCCTGCTCGGAGAGCAGCCCTGTGATTCTGATTCTAAGGAGGCACAGGCTAAGCTTCTCCACCGCCCAGGATACCCACAAAGAGAGAGACTCAACCCCCCTTCGGGGGCTCCTAGAAAGGCTTCCAGGGGTGTCAGCATTTTTTGGTGAGAAACATGCATGCCTCTGCCTTCATAAGGTGAGGAGGGAGTAAGTCAAAGGTTGTGGGACGAGACCTTCAAGGAGAAGGTTAGAGACACTTTAAGAGGGAGGACCTTGCTCCCTAGGAGTCCTGGAGCAATTGGCCACAATTAGTGTTCTGGCAAGATGCCAAAGCAGAGGTTGATAGAGCAGGGGCCTTTGCCAGATATGGGGCTAGAACTTGGGCTTCCCAGATTAAAGTGAGAGACTCCGGCCAAAAGTAGACCTTCTTTTCTTTTTTGTCATTTAAACAAACATTCATGCCACTGTCTCTGACCTTGACGACTATTTACGTATCCTGTCTTCAGACTTGATCAACGAGCAGAAGACAAGAATTAGCGGTGGATTCTGGTGGCCATCTGGTCAACCAGATGCTGCTACCCAGGCAGGCCTGGTACCCTCATGAGTATGCCATGGGATCCATCCCTTTGCCTAAGCCAACAGCGTTGGAAGCAATCCTGGTTGGACAAAGGAGGAGATCTACTTGGCACCCCAGCAAGGCTGAGGCTGCAGACCCTGGGGGATTCAGGACTCAGGTAAGGAGCCTCCCTAGCTATTCACCAGCCTTCCCTCCACATCTCTAGCCTCATTTGTCACCCTCTTCCTGTTCCCACTGGAAATTTTGGCCAGTCATTTGGTAAAACATCATGTTGAAGGGTTTGTAGAATTTCCGCAGTCTGTGGATCACGTCGGGGTCGATGCGGGGATGAGTCCGGCCTTTGCTCTTGCCTAAGCACCTCGGGGCGCTGCTGTCTTCTGGCTTCTTTAGGCAAGGGAACCCCTTGGTTTTGTTGAAATAGAAATGCTTCTCAGTCACAACACGCTTGAGGCCTAGAAAATCCTGTACTTTGGCCATTTCCCCGGCGGGGTCCACTATGAGTCGCTCCCCGCTGACGAAGAGGATCTGAGAGAGGGGGAAATACTGGAGCCAGTTTTCCAGATGCAGAGCATAGATCCCTATTCGAATGGCGCTCCAGGAGGCATCGATCAGCCCTAGGGTCCGATTTTTGAAGGCCAGCACCTCGAAGGTGGGGATCTCGGGTTTCTTTGACAGTGTCTGGGTGTAATCGGAGATGGCCCTGGTCACGGGGTTTCTCACCACCACGATGAGTTTGATGTCCTTGGCCATGGAGTGGATGCGCTTGGGGGCCTCATTTGTCACAAAGTAACTTGGTGTCTTCTCCATGGTTAACTGCCCATCCAAAGTCTTAGGCATCACATTTCTGGAAGACGGAGGAAAACAAAAGAGTGATTATTCCTGTCCAGAAATAACTGAACTTGTTGCACGAAATGTATGATATAAATAGCCCAGTGGGGAGCTGCCCACTAAAATTCATGTACACTTGGAAGTTCTTTTTGGACTATATATCCCTCTGTAGTTCTGATTACAGTATTATCAGAAAAAGCAGCATAAAGCTTGCGCAGTTCATTCACGGGAATCTTATGTACCTCCATTTAAATTTCTGCTCTATCTCTTACCAGTTATGTTTCACCTAGATCGACTCTTAATTTCTCTATGTATTAGTTTTATAATCTCTGAAATGAAGATAATGATAGCACCTACTTCACACAGTTGTAAAACGATTAAGGGAGATAATGCTTTTAAAGCATTTCGCACAGAATCTGGCATGTGTAAGATCTTAATAAATCAAGGATACGACTGCTGTAGTGGCTTTGGAAAAGCGTTTGAGCTCAACAAGACCTCAAAGATGATCTAGTCCAGGGGTTGGCAAACTACCACCTGCTTCCTGTCATTGTATGGCCCACAGCTAAGAATGATTTTTCATCTTTAAAGGATGGGGAAAAAAACAAAATAGTAAGACTAAAATTTTGTGATGCGTGAAAATTATATGTAATTCAAATTTCAATGCTTATAAATAAACTTTTATTGGAACATGGCCACACATGCCTTTCTGTGGCTGCTTTTTGCATCTACGTCAGCAGAGTGGAGTAGTTGCGACAGAGACTATATGACATGCAAAGCTGAACATACTTCCTATCTGGCCCTTTAAGAAAACATTTCTTGACCCCTAACCTAATCCAAAGGCATCTTTATGCAAATGGGGAAACTGAAGCCCAGAGAAAGGGAATCAGACAGGCTTTTCGACCTCAGCAAGTTGAATCACATCCCCGAGCCTTATTATCCTCATCTGTAAAAATCCTAAAACTTGCTTCAAGTTCAGTTGAGGATGAAACGAATGACATATAGTGTGACATACAGTGTGACAGCATCTAGCATAGAATTAGTTTTATACATGGGATTTCTTTTCTTGGCTCCCAAGGTTGCCCAGTGAGCCAGTGACAGATCCCACAGCAGGACCCATATCTCTTGGTTTCCTTCCCAAGGTTGCTTCTCCAAACCCACCCCTCCATCCATGTTTGCCTTCAGAGTGGCCTTGTCTTACTTGGGAACTTCAAGAGACTAAAGGAGTTTGATGTACTTGTACCTGTCGGTACAGCAGGCCATCTGTCACCACATGCTTCATCCATCTCCATTAAGTCCATTCACTTCCGAGCCTTGCACCAAAGTGGTACATTTGGGATTACACAAGACCTCTTTGTTATGATGACATGCTTTTAAATGTCTCAGCTAACAAAACTAATAAAGCTTAATACAGACGAAGATCCCTCCGCTTCCCCTACCATAATTAAATTTATTTACTATTGCGTGTGTGGAGAAGGAAGGATTCTTCTTTTACCTCTAATTCACATGCTCTGTCAATAATTAATTGCTACTGGGTTCTGAGCTTCCTCGGCAAGCATTTTTATCAGGCAAGAGGCACTTGCCTAATGTAGAGAATTCACATGGAGGTTGATGCGGTTCGTGTATAATGGTTGGGCAGTGAGGAGTTTTCAGATCAAAGCAATAGTCCTGGCCATAAATAACCATGCTCATCTTGAACTGATATTATCTCCCCAGTATTTTGAAAGTTTTCATGTTTGTGTGCCTGTTTGGCTCTTATCAGGTTTAATTGTGACGTTTGGAGGGGCGGGGCTCAGGACCACTGTTTTACGGGAGTCACATGTGCCTGATTTGTTCTGACTAGCTGTGTCACCTTGATGAAGTGACTAAACCCACTCTGAATCTCCATTTTCTCATCTAAAAAAGAGGGTTAACAAAAGTCCCTCCCTTATAGGATTGTAATGAAGATTGAACGCGATAATGCAGGTAAATCACCTGGAATACTGTCCAGTGAATGCCAGAATTTTAAGAGGCACGAGATCATTGGCACAGCAATTCTTAGAGAAGAGTAAGGAGAAGATACTTCCGTTTGACCAAATGGAAAAGGTGAACAACATGGGAACTAAGGAACTGATCTAGAAAAGAAGGATATTCTGATTCAAGCCAGTGTCATCAACTGTTCTTCCTGATCTGGAGACTGGTGAGCAATGGGGAAGCTGCTACTAGTTCAGCTGAAGTTGAAAGAATATACTGATATCCTACTTTTCTTTCAGTTGGAGAGCTCAGAGATTCTCTTCTTTTATTACAGAACTCATTTCATAGTATAAAAATATTCAATAAATGTTGATGCAAAAAATACTGAAGATAGATATTTTTACATGGCCTCTTCCAGATTTTTGCCCCTCAGATATATCTTGCTTCTTTTAATTTGCTGTCTTTTTCTTTAGCAAGGAGCAGCTGCTAGGTTTTTCTTCTCCTCCAGTCTCTGCCAGTCACTTCTTAGACCTCAGTGTTTATCTTTACGTTGACAAATTCATCTCCTTCACTTCAGCTAATTGTTACAGTCTGTCAAGATCTGTGTTGATCTCGAGTCTTTTATCAGAAGCATCTGAGATAAATGGTACCCAGCCTATAAGCCGGCGTGTATAGGAGTAATTATGTGACTAGCTCAGTGCTTGGTGCAAAAGGCAATGAGAGGAGCGGGGCTAGAGAAGGCAATGGAGAAGGTAGAGGGGAGCAGAGGCGCCTAAACGGCTTTGATCGTCATGTTACAGATGGATTACACCACGCACTTGAGGACAGTTCCTGCATTTGGGGCACACATGGTAAAACCATCTCATTAAGCCAAGATACAACTGTTGTTGCATGAGATACACAGGATTTTTTGCTGGTAAGAAGCTATCCAGTAGCTGCTCAAAATCAATGAAGTAGCAGTACCCCCTTTCCAAAAATGATTCTGAATCAGTTATATTCATTCATTCATTCCATAAACGCTCACTTCCATAAATGGCAATATACTAGTGAACAAAACAGACAAGGTCCGTTCCCTGACAGAGCTTCCAGTGTTACTACTACATCTGGTAAAAGGAGAGTTCTTTATAGCATCACATAAATAACTATTTTAATCAACAGAGCGGGTTATCATTACTATTTCACTTTTAGAGAGAAGGAAATAGACTCAGAACCTAAAGATACTTTTTCGAAGTCTCACTTGGTGAGTATATCCTTGGTTCCTAAGCTCACTGGCCAAGCAAACACCTACCACCAGTTTCTGGCAAATAGCAGGTGCTGAATAAATATCTGTTGAACGAATGGATGAATAAACCATTTATCTCCTGTCCTAAGGCGAGGCTTTGTTGTGATGGGTTTTGTTGTCCTAATCTGCTCATTTCTCAGGCCTTGTCCCCTCACCAGTCTTCTCACCTGGGCCCACGACCCAGCAGCTATTTCTGTATCTATCCTAGTGTCTCTCTTCCTAAAAGACTAGAGAGGGCGGTCTATGTGTAAGACCAACTTCTCCCAAAGTGGGCTTTGGATGTTGTCTCCCTCTACTTTCTCAGGAATGATTCATCCCAAGTTTCCTTCTCTCTCCTGGTTTTAGGGAAGTTCTTCTTGACTGGGTCTGACATTTTGACTGCCCATGTTCTCACATCTTTCTGTGCTTGAGGAATGGGGAGGAGACCAGTCATGACACAGGGGACTGAGCAAAGCTAAGAAAGTGAGAAAATAAGGTCAAGGGGTGGGGAGGGAAAGACCACAGGGGGTCTTAGGGGCCATGGGAAGACACTGGGTTTTATTCCGTGTGTGATGAGAAACCACTGAAGAACATGAAACAAGACAACATAAAATTTACATTTTAAGAGATTTTTTTTTTTCCTGGCTGCTTTGCTGAGAACACACAGGTATGTGGCAAGAGCAGAAGGAAGGCAGCCTGCCAAGAGGCCATTTCAGGAGAGCAGGTTAGAGATGGGGGTGGCGGGAATGCAGGTGGAGAGGGCAACCTGGGAAGCAGTGTTCACAGTTAGGATGCCTTTAAAAGGTAGGGCCAACAGTCCTTTAGGATGGGTGGGATGTGTGTACGAGAGAGAGAGAGTGTCATAGAAGACTCCGAGACTGTTGGCCTGAGCTAATGGGTAAGTAGTAGTGCGGTTTATTGACGTGGAGACAACTGAGAAAGAAGCTAGTTTCAGGGGAAGATACCAAGTCTGATTTTGGACTTGGAATCCGAAATACTCAAGTGAAGGAGTTGAGTAACCATCCTGATACAGGAGTCTGGAACTCAAGGGAGATCCCAGTTGGAGGGGGACATTTATATCATGAGTTCACAGCCCGCCTGCCAGGAAGTAGGGTGAAGGAATGTCAGATTCTCTTCATCTTCACTAGTAGAAGGCGGGACCTAATCTCTGCCTATCTGGGGAGTTCTCCTGAATAAGGAAAAGCGTTCAGATGCCGGTGTGCAAAGCAAATCTTTAAATTCCATAGCAAAGATTTTCACTAACTCCTTTGAATTACCAGGGTCTTTGATAACTTCCTGTATTACAGAGCTTAGGAGAATGTCATAATATGGTTGGTTCCCACCCCTCCATGGCTGAGCTCAGTTTCCGGAAGCCATGGGCAATGTTTTATTCACCTTTGTATCCCCAGTGCCTGCCGCGTGGCAGCTGCCCCATAACTATGTGTGGTTATTAGATGAATGAACGAATGACATACGAATGAAAACAGGATCGCCAGCAGTCAGGAGAATTGGGGCAGTTTGGAGGGCTCCTCTAAGTAGGTTTCCCTCACGTGGGGTTCAGTGTTTCTGAATTCCAAGCCATCCCTCATCTGAAGGACCCTGCACTGCAGTGTGTACCATATGGTGAGAAAACACTGCATCTGGGCTTGGAACGGCTCGTTAACAGTATCTGGGGTGCTCAGAGCAGCCGTGACATCAGCGTCAACACACAGTCCTGAAGCGAGAGTCAGCCTGCAGGATCACACAGCTGCTCTCACAACCCCAAATGTTTATGAGACACGATCCAACTCGCTCGCCCTCCACCACCTCCGCTCTGCTGGTGGGGGAGCTGGGCTGAGCACAAGCCCCATCTGGATGCAGGACAGCATCCATGGCTTCATAGGAAACAACAATAATAGCGATCCTACAGTAGTTATCGTACGCCATTTATCCAGTACTCTCTCTGTGCTGTTTGGTGGTTGAGAGTTCAAATTCTGACACCAGATCAATGTCTCTAAGCATGTTCAGACACTGGGCTCTACAGCCTGGTGGTTAAGAGCATAGCCTCCAGAGGAACCAAATTTGGATCCACTTATTAGCTCTGTGACTCCGGGCAAATTACCAACCCAAGTAATTTGTGTCTCAGTTGCATTATCTGGAAAACAGGCGCCATACTGATAATACCCATTTCATAGGGATTTTGTGACAATGATATGAGTTAATGCCTAAAAGACTGCCTCACAGATAGTAGGCTCGCAATACATTAGCCGTGAATTTTTAAAACAACTTTCTTAAGAAGGCACTACTACCTTCACCACTTCAGAGGTCAGGAGACTGAGGCTCAGTGAAATTGATCTGTTCGTCCAAAGTAACAGGAGGTAGCGTTGAAATTCAACCCCAGGTCTGTCGTGAACTTTAGCCAGAGCTCTTAGTTACTGCCTGGCAATGCTTAACCAAACGACAGAGGCTCAACAAGGTTACGTGACTGGCCCAAGGTCACTCTGCTGGTAGATGGCAAAGCTGAATCTTAAACTGAGCCTCATTATGTGTGTTGTAAAGGTGGGCTGTCACTAACTCACCACTGGGAGTTACAGAAACCCAGGCCAGAAGCCCCAGAAATTCTTGCCAGATCAAACTCCATCGTTCAATTTGCGACATCTCTCTCCGGGGCGTCATCGATTGAAGAAAATGGACACCATCACGAATGCCGAGGGAGAAGGCAGTCACCCGTATTAGATGTAAAGAGCCCATGCTCTCCGGAAGGGTTAGCAGCTGAGCTTGCCTTTCGCTTGCCTGAATCAGAGGTATGTGGGCACCTCACATTTTCCCAAATGCGTTACCCAGTGGGATAAATGGTGCATAAATGAGCAATATTTTCTGAGGCCTCCAGATAAACTGTAACCCAAGAGAATGGTGGTTAGAGCCAGGGCATGAGGTAAGGCTGTTTCTCCTGCATTGAGGAAAGAAACTTAGAAATTCAATCGGGCGCCTGCTACTTGCCAAGCATCGAGACGGACAGTTTCACATATTATTCTGGCTGAACTGCACAAGGAGAATACAATTCACTGAGCCCATTATAGAGATGTGGAAACTGAGTCAAAGAAGACAATAAACCCCGCTCAGGACTACTTTTCGGCCTCATTCTTTTGGAAAGTTCATGCTGCTTTTCAAATCCAAGTTTATGAATCCTGGAATCCCTGAAGATGAAAAGTCAAACCCTTTGGAAACCACATTTCTTATGTAAAGACCCAAGAGAAGCAGCCTTTGCCAGGGCCATACGGCTAAGGACCAAACTGAAGGTGAGAAAGAAGGGATCCTGAGTTATAGCTCTAACTTAAGAACTAACTTGCCAAATGCATTTAGGACAAGGACTTTTCCCTCTCTGGACCTGTACCATGAAAGGGCTATGTTAATATGAATTCCCTCATTCATTCCAACGAGTGTTTGCTGGTGCTTATTATGTCGGGTATATAGCAATGCCAAAGCAGGCATGGTACCTGCCCCGCAACAGACTGCAAGTCCTTTGAAGGACACACCTGAACTTCCCATTTTTGTAAAGTGGTCTGTGCATCAGATGAGGCATCTCTGGTGTGGGCAGAGGTCTCTTTTCAGACAAAATCACACCTGCCACCAAGAGGGAGAAGGAGGTGACAGAAAAGTGAGGGCAGAGGAAAGGAGGGAGAGAGCTGAAGCAAAGAATGAAGGCACCTAGAAGCGACAGGAAGGAGAAATGAAGACAAGAGGAAGGAAAGGACTGAGGAAGGAAGGGGAGGAAGAAGGCAAACAGAAGGAGCTGGGCTTGGAAGAAACACAAAGAATTTGAATAACTGGAGAGGAATGAGGAAAGCATTCCAGTTTTGAATGACACATGACCACAGTGTTGTTGTTTTCTTTTTCAGTACGCGGGCCCCCCACTGCTGTGGTCTCTCCCATTGCGGAGCACAGGCTCCGGACGCGCAGGCTCAGCGGCCATGGCTCACGGGCCCAGCCGCTCCGCGGCGTGTGGGATCTTCCCGGACCGGGGCACAAATCCGCGTCCCCTGCATCGGCAGGTGGACTCTCAACCACTGCGCCACCAGGGAAGCCCGGCACATGACCACATTGTGGCAGAAAAGAGCAAACCCGGATCTCAGGCACTTCGGTGGTTTTAAAGTTTGTGCCAGGCAGGTACAGATATTTTAGGATCTATGAAAGAAAAAGAGAGAAAACCATTTATCTGTTCATGAATTTGGCAACTGTCATGTGCCAGGTACATTAGGAGACAAAATGAAGAGCAAGATGTGCCCTGAAGAAGTTCACATCTCCTGAAAGAATAAAAATAGTCTGTGAGGTCTATCCTTGTCTCTGAGGATTCACGGAGTTCCATGAGTTTCAGGTAGAGAATCACTCCTGGCTGAGGGTCGACTTGATTCCAGAGTCCACAGTCACCTCCTTTAGAAGCTTGTCAGAGGGTGCTCATCCTGACAAAGGCGGGTGGCTCAGCGTTTGACTTCGGGGTTCCATCTCTGAACCACTAGTGGCTTTAGCTACTCATTTCATGTCTTTTATCCTCAGTTCCATCATCTGTCAAATGGGTATAATAGCATCTCCTCCTCATTCAGAAGAAAAGGTATCAGGCATCCTGGCACAGAGCAAGTATTGGTGAACGTCCCCCCTTGTTATTGCTGCTAGTGTAACGTAGCACATAGTAGGTACAAACAAATTTATTTGTTGAATGAGTGAAGGAGATCAGCCTTGCTTAAATTCTGAATCTAAATGCCTATTACTGGTTGTCTAATATATACACCCCTCTGTAAATGATGACCCTGATTCATGGAAACCCACCTCTCCAATGGGCGTTGATACGACCCACTCTGAGAGCACCAAACAGCTTCTGTTTAGCATAGATTCTGGTGAATTCCTAGAAATCTCTTTCTCCTTGCCATCCCAGGCTGCCCAAGCACTTGGGAAGCTTCAGTGCTAGGCAGAGCTTGGCCACTTTATGGGGCCCATACCTCAAATGGCACAAATCCTAGGCTTGCTTTTATTTCTCCTTGTCATCCCTGGCTTTTCCCAGTTCCCCCCCGGGGCTTCAGCATCAATAGGCCACCATATGACAGAAGCTGACTTGTTCATATGGTTTTTTTTTTTTTTTGCGGTATGTGGGCCTCTCACTGTTGTGGCCTCTCCCGTTGCGGAGCACAGGCTCCGGACATGCAGGCTCAGCGGCCATGGCTCACGGGCCCAGCCGCTCCGCAGCACGTGGGATCCTCCCGGACCGGGACACGAACCCGTGTCCCCTGCATCGGCAGGCGGACTCTCTACCACTGCGCCACCAGGGAAGCCCCATATGGTTTGATTTAGAAAACACATATGGACAAAAAACAACAATGAATTTGACAATCCCTTAAAATGAATTTGTGATTGAGTCATCACCACCGAATCTACATTTTTGAATGTGGCCATGTGTGCGCGTATGTGTGTGTATGAGATTTTTATTGATGTAGTTTATACTCAGTGTTCGGTATCTATAGGGATGTGAAGGTCCCTGCAGTAATTCTCAAGCCCACAGGTTGGGAAGCAGGGTTCTAAACTCTAAACCTTTGCCTACTTACAACCTCAGCTCCATCAGTGCCTTCTTACCCACAACTCTCCCTCCAATCCCTCCTCTGTGTTATTGGACCATCTCACTCCAGAGATTGGAAAACAAGATGCTCCCTGATTTTGAATTCACAAGATTATGGCTCACTTCACCTGCCCCTGACTGGGGATTCCACCCAGAGTATACTTCTCTGATCCTTTATTCATACACATTCAAAGAGTGTCCCACTGCAGAACCTCACACACCCACTGCTATTAGCTGTTTTATTGTATTTTCTTTCCTCGGGCTCGGCGTTTCACAGGGCAGGTGCCACAATGAAACGATGATCATGGAGGTGTCAGCGTTGTCTGCCTGGGCACCTGTGCTCACGATTTAACAGACGGTGACAGGAGAGGGCTCCTCTCGGGAAGGCCCCGTTCCAGGTCTCTCCGCCGCACGCTGCACTCCCAGCTGTGTGTCTGCTCATCGCTGCCTTGGGGGCCTCTGTCGTCCTTTGCATGTCTCAGCCCTACGGTGTGGCTCTATCCTGGCTCTGCCGTCCTCACTCTAACGGACTTTGGGAACCTTATTTAACCACCTCAAGCCTCAGTTTCCACATACAATGGGGATCACAAGCAAGACCTATCTCAGAGCATGTTTTGTGAAGGTTGAGAGGGCCGGTGCTCATGATGCTGCTGTAGAACGAATGTGCGTGCCCCCCTCCACACAGGTCATATGTTAAATCCTAACACCCAATGGGATGGTATTGGGGGTGTGGCCTTGGAGAGGGGATTAGGTCATGAGGGTGGAGCTCTCATGAATAGAATTCGTGCCCTTATGAAAGAGACCCCAGAAAGCTCCCTCCCACTTTCTGCTGTGTGAGGACATAGTGAAAAGATAGCCCTCTATGAGCCAGGAAGCAGGTTCTCACCAGGCAGTGAATCTGTCAGCATCTTGATCCTGGAATTCTCAGCTTTTAGAACTGTAAGAAATAAATGTTTGTTGCTTAAGCCACTCAGTCTATGGTATTTTTGTTACAGCAGCCAGAATGAATGAAGGCTTAAGCACAGAGCCTGGAAGGAATTAACTGCTGAGTACAAGTGTTAATTATTGTTGCTATTATATATGAATCCTGTTTACTCACTGTGCATTCACAGAGAATGCCATCTTAGGACCTGTGCTGACCGTGAGGTTATTTCATGTTTATCTCATGTGCGTCCTTAAAACAAACTTTGCTTTTGTAAATAATTTGTACGTGTCTCTTCCTTGTGATGCAAGGAATCTAATCGGCTAGACCGATATATATATAATAAAGCACTGGATGTTTTATTGGTGGAAGGGCTGCTCAGGTCGACTCATGCCTGCCCACGGAAACTTGTTAAATAACTCGGTCAAGATGGAGGCATCCATGCATATGAAGGACAGGTGTGAACGGTGCTGGGAAGAACAATATTTTGTCACATGGCCAGGCACCAACTCTAGTGTTGAAGGAAACTTGTTCTCTCCGCCAACAGAATGCAGCCCAGAAACCCCCCTTTTCCCCTACATTTGGCCAGGAGGGCAGGACCTCCTCTCCTACGAAGTGCCCAAGTAAGAGCCTTCCAGGTGTGTCCTTGAGATACTTCCTTCATAAGGGTGCATCCCCCAATCATAAATTCATCAGTGCGCCCTGCTGTGCCTGTACTTAGACCTGACTTTCACAGCTTGGAGCGCATGAAATACTAAACAGATTTTCAAACCCATCCATCTGATCATGTAACAGATGGAGAAATGACAAATAGGAAAGAAGATCAGTGAACAACTAGAAAGATATACATAAACAGGCACACATACTGTGCCCCAAAGATTGAAGATTCTAATGTTACATCATCACATATTCATGCACACTGATCTACAGAGTGTTTCTCTTTTACACACACACACACTCCTCTACTTGTCCCACAACTGGCTCCTTCTTATTATTCAAGTCTTGGCTCAAACATCACCTACTCAGAGGGCAATCCCCTTCCCCAGGCACCATCTAAATCACTCTCCTTCACACCAGCCTCTTTTGTTCCCTTCCTAGGGCTTCTTGTTATCTGACATTATCTTGTTTATGTGTTCATTTTCTTGTGTCTAGTCTGTCTGTCCTAAAGGAAGCAAGATCCCAGAAGGAAGACAGGTTGGCACTTCTGTAACCTGCTGAGTCTCCAGCATCTCACTTAGTGCCTAGAATTGAGACATAGGTCTCAATAAATATTTGCCCAATGATGGAAGAGACGAAGGAAAGAAGGGGGGGGAAAAGCACAGTTGGAAAGAAGAGAAGGGAGAATAAAGGAAAAGAGGAAGGAAGGAGGAGAGGGAGGGAGGAAGGGAAGGAGGAAGGATAGGAGGAAAGAAAGTTAGGAAGAAGGATGGAGAGAGCTGGCTTCTTCCCGTCATTCAGGTCTCATATTAAGCGTCTGGCTTTGGATTATTATGAAAGCCGCTAGCCACATGGAACTATTTAACTTTAAATTAATTAAAATTAAACTGAATTGAAGATTTAATTTCTCAGGGAAAAGAGCCACATCTCAAGTGCACAATAGCTACAGATGGCCAATGGCTACTGTGTTGGAGGTACAGCTCTAGTATATTCCATCATCACGTAACATTCTATTGGATAACGCTGGTCTGGTCCATCAGCTATGAATTTTGTGACATCAACATACCACTCAGAAGTCATCTCTCAGAGAGGCTTTCCCTAATCATTCTATCAAAAATCATGCCTGCTCCAAGTTACTGTCTATCCCATCGTCTGGTTTCTCTTCTTGTTCACACCATGTGGCATTGGTCAAGATCTGGACTTACCTACTTTACTCACCAGTTCACATGATTTCTGATGCCCTTCTACCCGGAACTGAACTCTGCAATGGCAGAACTTTTTCTTATTCACTAGGTACTATATCTGTCTCTAATGGAGCATTGTATATAACAGGTACTTCATAAATGACAATGAATAAACGAATGACCCCTCTGGATGTGCACATTTACATTTTTACACACTTTACACATTTTACTCATTTCATGCATCCATGCAGCAAGGCAAGGGCAGCGAAGTAAGGTCTAAGCTGGTGGTAGGTGGGCCTCCATCTCTTCACCTCCAGCTGGTGAGAAGGTAGGAAAGGCTGAGAGCTGATGCTTCCTTTTGCTCACGGCCCAACCCCCTTCACTGAGGCTCTGCACATCTTGCCAGACTTCTCAGGGGCTGGACTCAGCATCCTGGCCAGGCTCTAGCACCAAGGGGCGGGAGCCTTGGGAAAATCCAGGTCCACGGAGCTGTGCTGCTGACTGGCTGGGGAGGAGCACATACAAAGTCACAGCCTTGGGTTTCCCTGGTGGCGCAGTGGTTGGGAGTCCGCCTGCCGATGCAGGGGACGCGGGTTCGTGCCCCGGTCCGGGAGGATCCCACATGCCGCGGAGCGGCTGGGCCCGTGAGCCATGGCCGCTGAGCCTGTGCGTCCGGAGCCTGTGCTCCGCGACGGAAGAAGCCACGACAGTGAGAGGCTCGCGTACCGCAAAAAAAAAAAAGTCACAGCCTCTGCTGCATGTGTGATCAATTGCCTACAAACTTCTTCCTCTCACATCTATCCACAGTGACACCGCAGTCATGGTATCAACATGTTAAGAAAGCTCCATTTCTGGAGGATGTTTTCAGGGGGAATGAATACTCCCTCGCTGTTCTCTTTTTACGCTCCTCCCCAGACCCTCTCACAGTAGTCCTGGCAGAGTAAGACTCTGCTTATGCTCAAAGATCCCAGGGAAGCAGGACATTGCCCCCAGATGACTGTGGATCTCATCTTCTGCCTGGACTCACTCTTCCTGGTCTACAGAATTTTTGGTCCCATTCCGGAGCTCAGTACACACTTGATATGCTGCCTTGGGAAACAGGCTTCCTCTTTACTTGTCAACCTGTGTGGATGTGTTCTTAATAAGCCTCAAACCTGTGCACCTTGAATTGGGTAGATATGCTACTCTGATTCCAGGGGAATCAGATGTTTCCCTTTCTAGGTCCAGATGGCTGGCTTAGTTGCAGAAAAACATAATACCATTGACTCCTCTACAGACAGATGTTTCCCACTGCCTACAGCTCCCCATCTGCCTTCAGTGACCCCTGATCGTCTTTCATCATTAGTCTCATAGCTTAGCCCTCCTGCACAGAGCCCACTGTCTTTGGGTGAATATGTAAGCACTCGGGAGTGAGTATGTTGACACAAATAGTATACTACCCTATGCAGCATTCTAAAATTTGGGGTTTTGCTCGGTGCTTTGTGACCACCTAGAGGGGTGGGATAGGGACGGTGGGAGGGAGATGCAAGAGGGAGGAGATATGGGGATATATGCATACGTATAGCTGATTCACTTTGTTATAAAGCAGAAACCAACACACCCTTGTGAAGCAGTTATACTCCAATAAAGATGTTAAAAAAATAAAATAAAACTTGGGTTTTCTACTCAAGAATCCTTCTTGATCTCTACGTCTGTGTCTCTATTTCTGCTTTGCAAATAAGATCATCTATATATGTATACGTATAGCCGATTCACTTTGCTGTACGGTAGAAAGTAACACAACATTGTAAAGCAACTAGACTCCAATAAAGTTAATTTAAAAAAAGAAAAAGAAAAAAAGAATACCTCTTGAGATTTCCCCTTATCAGTTCACTTCCCATTTTTAAATGGATGTTGCGTTCTATAGCATATGCAAACCACAGTTTACTTAGCCATTTCCCTGTAAAGGCTCCTGGGATTGTCATCAGTTTTCCATGATGACAAAGACGGCTAACGCGAGCACCTTTGCACACGCCTCTCTTTGTATGTACCCGTTCGAGTATTTTCCTAACGCAGCCCTCCACAGTGGTCATGCCAAAGTATGCTCCACTCATACCGTGTGAGGATATATACCCCTGTCCCCTCACCAGCGCCTAATGGTACTGACCCTTTTTATTTCACCAACCTGGTGATAACCATCCTTCAGGACTCAGCCCACTTGCCCTGTTTGCCCCAGGATGACAAGACACTTCCCTGCTGTGGAGTCTGCTGCCTGGTCTCTTTCTACCATTGACTCATCCCACAATATGGCACCTATGTATTTCCTTGTCTCCTTTATCAGACTCTGAGCAACTTGGGGAAAAGGCCAAAATGGCTCCCAGGAAAAGCTTGCTTGGTTGGACCAGAATAATCCCCCTGCTCTTTCCAGATGTTGTAACAGACCTTTGCCAGGAATGCTTGTGCCCCTGGCAGCACCAGGAACAGGTGGAGTGTCATGTGAACCTTGGGCATTGAGAAATATTGATGGGAAAATAATCTATGCAGAAATGAGTGTGACTGGGTGCAACCAAGCAGAAGTAAGGGAGGGACAAAACTCAAAGGAAGGGTCTGCTGGCAAGAATAAACTGTAGCCAGGCCCTGCTGACCCCTGCACGTCAGTTCGTCGGTGAGGAGTGCTGTGCTCTGGCCACAGCCCTGCCGTGCGCCCCCTGCACTCTGCATTTTAGCCTCTTAGAATTATCTTGCCATTTCCTGGAAACAATGGATTTTGTCATATCTTAGATTTTGCATATGATGTTCCAACTTCCTGAAATACCCTTTCCTTCCTGCCCACTGACTGGTGGAGCCCTTGTTCATGGCATGCCTGATCCAAAGGCCTCCTCGTCTGTACAGCTTCCCTGGAACACATATAATATAATATAGTATAGTATAGTATAATATAAGATAATATAATATAATATAATATAATATAAAATAATGTAATATAATATGATGTAATATAATATAAATATATCATAAATATATACCAACCCATAAATTACTGATAGCGCTGCATCTATCTGTGTGAAGCTCCCCACCATCTCAAACGTTCCCGGATGTTGTGCCAGACGGGTAGATGAGAGAAAGAAAGAGGAAGAAGGGGAGGAACAGTGAGTACGTGAGCATTCCAGAAAAATACCACATTGGTAATTAGATGGTCGGCCTGGAAACGATTCTCATCATTTCTGCTAATTGACTGACCAAAACCAGTCTTGTGACCCCCACCCACCCACAAGGGGACAAGAAAGCTGAGAGTTACTAGGGAAATGACCTAAAGACTAAAAAACCCACTCTCCTGAATTCTGAGTTTGTTATTCTCTTGTATGTGGGTGTATCATATGTTGCATTTCTAAACAATATGCTGTTTAGTTTTGTTGTTTTTTTCAAAATGGCATAATACTCTAGTCTTCTGTTAATTTTTTTAAAACTTAAACAATATCTTTATAGAATCTATTAATGCCATTGCATTTACTGTTAGCGAATCCATTTTCACTGCCGTATAATATTCCATTGCGTGGACATGGCATTATTTATCCATTTTTTCTGATGATGGACATTGGGGTTGTTTGCTTTATGAAAAATGCTGCTATGTAAGTTCTTGTACATGCCTCCTGGTATAAAGGGGAAGAATCTCTCTTGGGTATTTTCCAAATAATGGAAATACTGAATCATGAGCTCTGAGATGCTTACCCTTATGAGATGATGGTGCTTAAGTTATATTCCCTCCACCTGTGCAGAAGAGCTCACATTCATCCTCCTTGTGACTTAATGTCTGCTACTGTCTTACTTTGAATTTCTCTCAGTTTGGGAGATCTTTTTCATTTATTGATGATTTGTGTTTCCTCCTTGTTGAAATATCTGTATCTTTTGCCCATTTTTCTATTGGATTGTTTTTCTTTTCTTATTTATAGGGGTTCTTTGTGTATTCTGGGTACTACTCCTTTGTTATGTAGATTGCAATGATCTCCCAGTTTGTGGCTTAACTTATGACCTTCTTTATGTGTATTTGATGGTCAAAAGTCTTAATGTTAAAGTAGATTAATTTACCACTCTTGTGGCTAGCACTTTTGTTTCTTATTTAAGAAATCCTTCTCTACCTGAGAATGAATATATATGTGTATGTGTGTGTGTGTGTGTGTGTGTGTGTGTGTGTGTGTGTGTGTATGGAAATTGAAGGAAAAAATTATGTGGCTCTCTGGGAGAAACCTGTTCTAAGCAGAGGAAACAGTTAGTGCAAAGGTCCTGGGGTAGGAGGGTTCTTAGTGTGCAGAGAGGCAAGGTGGAGGCCAGTGGGACTGGAGACCACGGCAGAAGATGAGATCAGAGAGGTAATGGGAGGCCTGATGATGAAACTTCATTCCGAGTGTGATGGGAAGTCCTTGGAGTTTTTTGAGCAGAAGACTAAGTGTCATGATCTGAATTGCAATTTTCCAGGACCACTTTCCACAGATGAATTGGAATTGACTGCACAGGGATTTAGAAGCTGGGAAGCTCTGAGGAAGCGATTGCAGCTGTCCAGGTAAGAGATGATGGTGGGAGTGATGTAGTGGGCAGAGTCTAGGCATACTTGGAAGAAAGAGCTAATAGAATTTGCGGATGGATTATATTTGGACTGTAAGGGGAATGGGAGGTGTTAGGGTGACTCCAAGGCAACAGCCCTGAGCAACTGGGTTGGAGGAAGACATTGAGAGAAGATCTGGTTTAGAGTGGGGGAAGATTAGGAGCTCTGCTTCAGACACATTATGCTTGAGATGATTTTAGACATCCAGATGGAAATGCCTGGTAAGCAGTGAGTCTGGAAGAGATCTGCGTGGTGAAATATTGAATGTTGCCGACATACACAGATGGTATACGCTAAGGTGTATACAAAGATGAGGAAAGGTCCAAGGACTGAGCCCTGTGACACTTCTACATTCATCTCTGGGGTTGGGGGTGTGGAGAGATGGACATACCAGGAGATGAGCCTGGGAGAGCAGGTGTCTCCAGGTGGACAGGACATTTCTGTCCCAGCTGTGTGCTAATTTCTGCGTCCCAGACCTGTGATGCACTGCCAGGGTACCAGCGCCGTGCCCGGTTGCTCCCTCCTCTCTCTTCCTCTACCCCTAGACGAATTACTAGTGCCAGTTAATGTTTGCTCTGGCTCATAAATCCATAATGCCTACCACACAAACCTCAACGGCCTGTAATTGAGATGCACAAACACGCAGAAAAGATTGTGTGCGTGGAAAGTATAAATGATGCTGTCACCCGAGGCTGCTGCAGGAAACAGGGCCACCGACATGGTGACTGCATTCTGCATTTACTACCTAAACAGCCTGCCTCCCTTTGTCGCTGCCACCCTGGAAGGTAGAGGACATTAGCTGTCAATATTTTACAGCTGGTTATTTGCAGGAGTAAATCACAGCTCATTTTGCCACGGAGTCAATGGAAGGAGCATGAGTTTCTTTTTCTTCCAGGGATTGTTTGTGATGTCATCTTCCTGGTTTCATCCTGCATTTAACTTAGTCCTCAGCATGTTTGTGTCTTTGTAGTGTAAGTTATTCTGTGTCTCCTGGATGGGCAGGAGTGGTGGGATGGGGGTGGGGTGGAGAAAGGAAGCAGGATTTCTCTTAGTGCTACTGGGGCCCACTGGGTACCAATGCTCATCAATCAGCAATTTCTTCATTCATTTACTAAGCAATTTCTGACTGATCACTGTATACCAGATGGTCTGCTAAGTCCCAAAAGATGAAGATCAGTATTACCCGTCCCTGTCATCACGGAGTTCCACAGCCTATTTGGGAAATCCCTGACAATACCTAAAACGTACTCATACCAACAAATGTTCTATACAAAATTTACTGAGCTCTTACTATATGTTCCAAATGTTTTACAAAATTAAATCCATTTGCTGTGCAAAAGCTTTTAAGTTTCCTTAGGTTCCATTTGTTTATTTCTGTTTTTATTTCCATTTCTCTAGGAGGTGGGTCAAAAAGGATCTTGCTGTGATTTATGAGACTTGAGGACACAGAGAAGGGTAAGGGTAAGCTGGGACGAAGTGAGAGAGTGGCATGGACTTATATATACTACCAAATGTGAAATAGATAGCTAGGGGGAAGCAGCCGCATAGCACAGGGAGATCAGCTCGGTGCTTTGTGACCACCTAGAGGGGTGGGGTAGGGAGGGTGGGAGGGAGACACAAGAGTTAGGAGATACGGGGATATATGTATAGCTGATTTAATTTTTTATAAAGCAGAAACTAACACACCACTGTAAAACAATTATACTCCAATAAAGATGTTAAAAAGAAAAAAATTACAGCCTAAACTCACCTTAAAAAAAATAAAAACATGATTAAACCCATTTAACTCTTACAAAAATCCTCTGGGGTAAAAATTACTTTTATCCCTATTTTACAGAAAAGGAAACTGAGGCACGGGGCAGTTCAATGACTTGTCTAAGGTCACACAGATGGCAAGATTCCAGTAAGGCAGCTCCCTTAACTGCATCAGTGCTACCTTTTGATATGCAAACAAGCAAGAGGAAGAGGGTTAATTATGATTAAGCATCTATTACATTTGCTTTATGATGTAGATCTGTGCTTGGTGATTTCTACAACAAATCCTTTAATTTCTAATTCTGGAAAATAAGCTCTATGACTTTACTCATTTTACCAAAACATTAGGCTCAGAGAGTGATCCAAGGATACCTAAATAACATGCCACCAGGCTGAGATTTGAAGCCAGAATTTTCCGACTCTACACCAAGCTCTTTTCATGCTGCTGTGGGATGACCGTTGTTGCAGACAAAGGTCTGTTCAAGGCACCATGGAACAGGGAATATCTAACCCCTGAGAGTTTCGGAGGTGAAGAGGGGGCAGCTAGTCTAAATTGTGAAGACAAAAAAGAACAGTTTAGATAATCAAGGGCTGTAATGGCAAGAGAGGCAGCGGACCAACACGTGAACAGTACATAGCGATGTGAAACACTGTTGCTGGTTTTCTTTTCCTAAGTTCTTGCACACAGGGCGTGTCAAGTCCTTCTGCACCCAGCAGAAGAGGAGAGATTAAGCAGGAAGATGACACAGTAAAGGCTAAGGAGAGAGGCTTTGGAACAGTTCCCCTGAGATCTCTCCTTGCCTCTGCATCTGTGCTAGGGGACCAGCACCTGAAGAAAGGTTTCCGGTTCCACTGTCCTCCGTTCACTTTTTTGCTGTTTCTGAGCAGGTCACTGGTCTGGGCCTTTATCTGCTGCCATTGTTAACATTCCCTAAGTGGCCCAAAGGCAGGGGCTGAATCTGCTGTCCCTGGTCTAAGCAGAGTGCTGGTCTGAGCGAAAGGATCGTGAATGAGGCCGCTTTGGGCTATTTAAACCTCACATCCTTCCATGTTCAGCTCTCGGCTTCTCCTTCAAGTTATATGCACGCTTTTTGTTCCATCATTTAGAACACTGGTTTTCAACAAGAAATGGTTCTGGCTAACTATTTTAAATGGGGAATTTACTCAAAGGATATACGAGGTGACTCATAAGGAGTATCTTGTGAATAGGCTGGGAAAGGGTAGGAAATGGGGGAACTGGGAACACAGGCTGCAGGACCTGATCTATAGTTTTTTTAAGGCATCACCATAGGAATGGGTCATATTCAACTGTCTTCCTTTCTGCTTCATTTGATTCTTCTTTCGTTCCTTATTTATCTCCCCCTCCTCCTCTTCTTCTTCTCCTCCTCCTCCCCTTCCTCTCCTTCTCCTCTCCTTCCTCTCCCCCTTCCCCCTCCCTCTCCCTCTCCCTCTTCTTGTCCTTCCCTTCCCCTCCATCTACTTCTCCTTCACCTTCTTCTTTCTCTTCCTCTTCTTCTCCTTTTCTATTCCACTCCACTAAAGATCCAAAGTCCTGGTAGAAAACATCTGATGGCTCTAGTTTATTATCCAAATGAGTGCCAGTCCCAAACCACACACGGTGGGATAGAGGCAATTCCCTGAGTGCAAACTGGGGTACTTTAAAGCAGAAAACAAGGTCAGAGGTAGCATCTGAATAGGGATGCGGAAGAAGTGTGAAAGTAGACAAGGTCAGAGGTAGCATCTGAAAAGGGATACAGAAGAAGTACGAAAGTAAGCCACATGGAGGAAGGCAGAGGAAAGAGCCCTTGCAAAATTCTGGGGTGAAAGTGTGTCTGGTGTATCCAAGGATCAGGGAAGGAGGAGGTGGGGTGACTAGAAAGAAGTGTGAGATTGGAAGAGTGGGAGGAGATCAGGGCAGAAAAGCAGCACGGTCCAGGTAATACAAAGCTTTGAGGCCACTGTAAGATCTTTGGATTTTATCTTGAGTAAGCACGGAGCCAGTAGGTGGTTTTGAGGAGGAGAAGGACATGGCCAGCCTTACACATTTAGAAGATCATGGTGATTGCTGTGTGGGGAAGAGGCTCTAGGGGGTAAGTATTGAAGGAAGACCAATTAGGAGGCTACTGAAATCACCACAGTGAGAGGCAATAGGGGCTCGGGCAAAGGTAAGCGTGATGGGGGTGTGATGACATATGGCAGCCATAACAGCATTTGCCTGTGGATTGGATTGAAGGTGTGAGAGAAAGAGAAGAATCAAGGACGACTCCAAGGTTCATGCCCTAAATAAAAGGAAGAACAGAGCAAGGCTTTTTGAGAACAGGAAGACTCAAGAGGAACAGGGTTTGGGGAGTTGAGAAACAAAGAGTTTGCTTTTGGACATGTTAATTTTGAGGTGCTTCTTAGATACCCAAGTGGGAATGTTGAGGAAGCAGTTGGATTTACAAATCGAGAGTTAGTAGGTCTGGATTGAGAACTGTCAATTGAAAATCAGTATACAGGAGATATTTAAAGCTTTGAAAGTGGCTGAACTCAGAAACGGAGTGGGTGAAAAGAGAGAAAAGTTCTGAGAACTGAGTCCTGGGTTCTCTGTGAGCCCTGACCAAGCTTCCAAAAAAGGGATCTGCTGATCCTTTAACAAGTGGTACCAGCCCCAAATGGTCATGTTTTGGTCACTTGCTAGAGTCAGAAGAGTGAGTCTAAGGTGACTTCAACTTACTGGGCTATTGTCCTTTTTTTTGGCTGCGAGGTATGTGGGATCTTAGTTCCCTGACCAGGGATTGAACCCGCACTCCCGTGCCTTGGAAGCTCGGAGTCTTAACCACTGGACCACCAGGGAAGTCCCTATTGTCCTTTCTCAACCACTGTCAATCACGAACAGCATCAAGCCTAAAGACACAGTAGAGACCAAGACAGGTTGGTGGGAGAGAGGCTAAATTCCCAAGCTTCCAGGAGGAACAACTGGCTCCAGACACACTTAGTTAGGGTGACTGGTGAGTAGTATCAGAGGAAGGGACACCTTCAAACAAGATAATGCTGAGCTCTATAGATGCCTTAACTGAAGCCAGTTTATCTAAACCAACTTCTCTTAACGAGCAACCCACCTAGTGGTCAGGTCATGAAACTCACACTTCCTTTGAGGAGTTCTAAATCCAGTCAAATGTATTTTTTAAAAAACCACATTTACGGCACTTTAAGATCTAAACAATGTTTAAAAGCATTCCAATTTAGCTTTGTATTTGTAGTGTGTGTTTGTGTGTATGTACGTATGTGTGTGTGTATGTATTTATCCTACCTGCACATTTTATGAAAGTTGGGCTTTCTCTGTATTGGTGTGTAAGTTGTCATATTTTATCTACTTTCAAACACTTTAAGTAGTTTTTAATGACACTGATAAAAAACCATTCTTTAAAATTTGGTTTCCAGGGGTAAAAAGAATAGGATATACAAATGGATGTGAAACACTCAACGGTATTGAATTTTAAAGGATATGGTCATTAAGTGAATTTATAGCTTGGTAAAACGGTGTTATTAGATTAATTAAGCTGGGAAGGTCTGGATTAATCATGTACCAAAAGTCTCACTCATGGAAATCAAATAAAGTAGCCAGGGCTCCCCTGGTGGCGCAGTGGTTGAGAGTCCGCCTGCCGATGCAGGGGACACGGGTTCGTGCCCCGGTCCGGGAGGATCCCACATGCCGCGGAGCGGCTGGGCCCGTGAGCCATGGCCGCTGAGCCTGCGCGTCCGGAGCCTGTGCTCCACAGCGGGAGAGGCCACAACAGTGAGAGGCCCGCGTACCGCAAAAAAATAAAAAAATAAAAAAAGATCAAGTAGCCAGCGAGAGTCCTCTGAAGGTATAAAGTCAATACCTGGCGATGTAGGAGGTGAGGTGGGTAGATAAGAACTTCCTAATGAAGATGGCCAGAGTGCCTCCTGTCTCTCCTATGAAGCCAACGGGGGGTTTACTCCCCCGTTACAGCTTACATGGCAATTTCGAGAGCTCCAGAGTGACATCTCTTCCTTCCTCAGAGAAGAATTGTGATTCCTTGAGAAGAAAATTGAGCTGGAATCACATGGATTGAAGTTCAAATCTAGACCCTACAACTTATTAACCATAACAATGATGTGTTCTCTTGTAATCTACTTTATGGCTTAGGCCTCAGTTTCTTCACTGATGGTGGTGATGGTTAGATTTCTCTGCCCCACTATTGTGAGTATTAAATAAGGCAATTATATAAAAACACCCAACTCTGGGTGGCAGAGTTAGGCTAGCTACTCCCCCAAAGCCATTTTCTCTTTCTTCTGGGCAGGTTGCATTTCCCAGCTTCCCTGACAATTGAATCTGGCCAACAGAATATATGCTCAAGCGATGTGTTCACTCCCAGGTCTGTCCCATAAAAATTTCCCACTCATGATCTCCATGTTCTTTCCTCTTCTGCCTGGTGGCTGTTTACAACCAGACTAGTCTTAGAAGCTACATGTTTACCATGTCAGAGCCTCTATCAGCTTGGGCTCCTGAATCACTGTGTGGAAGAAAATTTTCCTTCCCTTGCCCCATAATCTGCAACCCCTTGGCTACTGATGTAAGTAGAAAATAAACTCTTATTGTATTAGCCTGCCCAAACCGGAACGGACAGAATCTGACACCTAGTAAGAAGGAACATGAGCAAAAACCCAGAGAGAGAAAATCACCGAACATTATACAACAGAGATGGCAGGTCGACATAACACATGGCGATTGCTGGGTGGAGGTGGGATGTATTTGTTCTGTATGTACCAGATCTTCAATGGGATAATGAGCCCCACGCTGCCCAAGGGACAGCTGTTTCAAGGAATGGTATTTTACCTTGCTTGATTTGTTACCATTTGAGGAAATGGATAGGAAGAAAATGGTAACAGCAGGGGAGAAAGAAAGAAAGAGGAATGGTGGTGGGATGGACAAGAAACCCAGAGGCTTTTTCCCTGAAGCAACACGGAGAATTCAAAGAACCACCTTTTGTGAGCCTGGAGGATTAATGACAAATGCCCCAGCAGGTAGGTAATATCAGAAATTCAGGATCCTGGGTGACGATGGTGCCAAATACCTTGGAGGCCTTCTTGATAGAAAAATCCTTGCTAGTCTGAACCAAGAGGCCTTACACAGACTGGATTTTGGCATGACTTTAGGCTTTCAAGAGCCATGGTCCAGTTTCAGAATTGTTATATCGACCCACCCACCCTGAGTGGGACCACTGTCTGTAAAGTAAGAGTGCTTGAGGTGGGATGTGCTTTTGTAACACACAACTGTTTTGTCTCATATCCTTGGAAGAAGGGAACTGATGCCCCAAAAAAGGTAAATACTTTCCAATAATAACCCATGTTATTGCGCTACAGCCTTCCGATTGGGGTCACAGAAGAACCTCTTGTCTGTTAAGAGAATACAATCCTGAGACAGATTTCAAAAAGCGATAGAGAGAATATTGTAAAACGGAAAGGTGGGGTGGTGGGAAATCACAAAAAGAATATAGCCTGGTTATTTGGTTATGAAAAAAAAGAAAAAAAAATCTGTGAGATCCCAAAGTAAAAAGCAGAAATCCATCCTTCCAGGGAGAGGGTTATGACATGAGGCTGGAAAGGAAGGCCAGGCCCAGGTAGGGCCCAGGAGTTTGGATTTCATTAGAAAGGTCTTAAAGTAAAAGGATGACTTGAAGTGGGTCAATTTTGAAGAGTCCATCCAAACTCCAGTCGGGGGAATGGACTGGAGATGTGGGGGAATTTGAGAATAGAAGTGAGGAGACTATTTAAGAAGAAAGTTGGCAGCTTGGCTGGGGGTGGGAGGAGGAGATGGGAGGAGTGAGGGGGTTGGAGACACACACTGGAGTAATCAGGTCTGCTGACAGGCTGGATGCAAGCGGTGAGGGACATGGTGGCAGCAGGGATGACTTCCAGGCTTCGGTTATTGGGAACTGGGCAGGTGGTGTTGCCATTTACAAAACTGGAAGACAGCGAGGCCTGGCCCTCGTTTCCTGCCTTAACCCTGGCTCAGCTGGGGAGCTCCTGCTGCCCCATCTGCAAAATGGGGATAATAATGGCTTCCTTAACCACCTCATAAGACTATTAAGAGGATCACAGGAGATGATGAGATAATAATGAAAACACTAATGCAGGAGTTATGGGAAGAACAAGCCTCTCCGTGATGCCAGGTGGTGGTTCAAGCAAAACTTTTTAAGACCTGAACTGATGACTGCAGTTTGGTTGGGGAGATTTATGAGGCGTGAAAATAACGCAAGGGGACTCATTTTCATAAATCAGAATGGAAAAGTTTTCTCATTATTGTATGGTTGCAGCATGGATTGGGAACAGGTGTAAGGGAGGGTGCAAAGGAGTGACTCAAACGTACCATAATGTCTCCTGCTGTCCTCAAAATCTAGGGCAACTACGTCATCTTTCGATACCTCGGGGAACCAAGAAAGCACCGGCTCGTGGGCATGGATCTGGAGGATCTGAGAGGGGCCCCCCAGAGCATTTGTGGCTTAGGGTATCCAGACTTGTCCCAAATATACTGCCACTCCATGACCTTGAAGCAAGTACCCAACATTAAGTAATCACACCTTTTCATACATAACACTGGGGAGGGTACCTTACGGGTACCACTGTTGTGAAAATGACACGATATAACAGATGCGAATGTCCTTCCCCCAGATATCCACTTGGCCCCTCCATAGTTTCTTCTCTTTCTTCTTCTCGGGGATCCCCTTCTCTTCTCTGCTGAAATAGAAATAGGATAACCCCTACACCCTTTCCTCCTAAAACCATCAGTGACTCGTATTTCTGTTTATTTGTTTACTGTCTGCCTCCCCCACTAGGATGTAAGTTCCAGAAGGGCAGGGGTTTCTGTCTGCTCTGCTCACTTCTCTGTCCCTTGGTACCTGGCTCATAACTAGCCCTCAGTGAACGTTTATTGAATGGACGAGTAAGTGGATATGAGTAAACTTCTCATGAAGATGACAGACATGGAGTGCATGTTGGATTTCCCTTCTTTGATCCCCCTGTTGACCCTGGGAGCAATGTCTGCTCCAGTTCGTCCCAGATCTATCCTTCATTTGAGGTATGAGTCTGACACAGGATGGAGTCTGACTGCCTGGGTTCAAATCCTAGCTCTGCCACATTGCAGATGTTTGACTTGGGCTGAGTTATTTAACCATGCCGTAGCAACACTCTCTCTTCTTTCCTCTACCCATCAGTCACTCTACCCATATGTCCATCTGTACATTCACCCATCATCATCCACACAACCAAATTTTCATACATCACCCTGGACGTTCATCCATGTGTTCATTCATTCATCAAACATTTACCGAGCACGGGCTTTGTGCCAAATTCCATGTCATACCCTGGAGATCCCAAGATACCTAAGTGTGATGCTTAATTTTATGTATCAACTTGACTGGGCCATGGAATGCCCAGGTGTTTGATTAAACATTATTTCTGGATGTGTCTGTGTTTCTGGATGAGATTAAAACTGAATTGGTAGACTGAGTAAAGCAGTTTGCCCTATCCAATGTGGTTGAAAGCCTCCAATCCACTGCAGGGCTGAATAGAGCAAAAAGCCTGAGTGAGGAAGGACTCTCTCTCTCTCTGCCTGTCTTCAAACTGGGACACTGGCCTTCTGTCTTTGAACCTGGACTAGAATTTATACCATTGGTTCTCCTGGTTCTCAGGCCTCTGGACTCAGACTGGAACTTACATCATTGGGCTTCCTGGGTCTCTAGCTTGCAGACTGCACATCCTGGGACTTCTTAGCATCCATAATGGCATGAGCCAATTCCATTATAATAAATCTCGATCCCTCTCCCTTCCCTCTCCCTCCCACCACTCTCTCAATAGACAGACAATCTCCTATTGGTTCTGTTTCTCTGGAGAATCCAGACGAACACAATAAGACAATGTATCTATTGCAGGAACTGGAGCCTCTACCCCACCAGGTCTAATGAATCATCAGATAGGATGCTTGGGACAGTGGTGACTTGACAAAAAGCAGTGAGAACCACATGGCTTATCTGTGGCAGGACTCCTAGTGACATTCCTGTGTTTATTGGCTGATCCAATTCACATCACTTCTCTCTGAAAGCCGAACAGAGCTGGGGATTGTCCTGTGGAGAAACTCATTATGGCCAGTTCTCCACCATACTTTTTCTTCTGCCAAGGGAAGTGTAGCCATGAACAGGGTCAGGGACGAGACAAAGATCCCTGAATGATACCTCAGGAGGGCTCTAGAGGTCCCACAATATAATCTCTTGTGCCCACCCCATTCTGGTTTTTTTTTTGAGAGGACTCCAGTTGCCCCATGCAAACAGATCCCTGAACGATACCTCAGGAGGGCTCTAGAGGTCCCACAATATAATCTCTTGTGCCCACCCCATTCTGGTTTTTTTTTTGAGAGGACTCCAGTTGCCCCATGCAATGGTGCTCAGAACATGTAAACGGTCACCAAGAACCTTAGCTCAGCATTTCCAGATTTTATCCAAAACCTCCAACCTCCTGCTACTCTATCACTCTTAATTCTATACTATGATCCTCCAGTAGAATTTAAGCCCCACGGGGCAGGGGTTTCCACCTCTTTGTTCACGACTGTGTCCCCACACCAGAGTAGTACTTGACACGTGGCAGGTGCTCAATAAATATTTCTTGAAACAATGAATTCTTGAAATGTTTGCTTTCTGGATCCCACTTAGATTTGGGGTCCTCGGTTTGAATCCTCTAAAATTCTTGGTGCATGATGGGCACTTCCTCAATACCAATTTCTTCTCTTCTTCCTCCCTACCTATTCCTGATATTGCAGTTACTGGCTGGGATTCCTAGCCTTTTGGGTGGCAATCCAAATGTTCCATCACTAACTCCATTTTGGCGTCTCCTTAGGATACGGTATCTTCTCTTTGCATCTACATCTGTGGCTCAGTAGCTCTCTCCTTCAGTTTGCCCTTTGCACAGGGGTCCCCAGCAGCAAAGGTGGAACAAAGGCTGGTCATCGTGATGTACCTAAGGTGTCAGGAAACCAATGCCCAAGGACATGAAAGATGGGCTTCAATAACAAATACTGCCTTGGAAAGGCAGGGGGCAGGTGGCCAAGTTCTCTTCTGCTCCTTAAAAAAAAAAAACCTGTATGTGGATCTGATCAGGCATGATTTATATCCAGCAAGCATTCATTGCGTATCTCTTTTTTGTGCCAGAGCCTATGCTAGATGTTTTCAATATATCTGTTGATTAATCCACACAACACACCTGACAACGTGAAGTTATAGAGGCTTAATATTACCACAGATCAAGGTAAACGTGACAAGTGAAAAAAACACACTTTGTAATTCCTCATCTATTCCTCTTCTTTATTAGGGATTGGTTAATTATCAAGAAGGCAGAGTGATTTAAATGTCCAGACATCTGCATACAGACATTGCTTCTTTCTCTAGTCTAGCTCCGTGGTTCTCAAACTTTAACGTGCCTAAGAGAAACCTGACAGGGTTGTATAATATCACAGACTGTGCTTTATGGGTGATTTAAGGAATTCTCAAGGGTAATGTTGACTCTATATGTTGAGTGAGCCTCGGGTGCTCACTCCAGAAGCTAGCCTGGTAAACTCAACTTCATTCTATGACCTCATCTTCCCAACACAGGCTCCTCACAAGTCCCTTGATGCATTCTCGGGGCCAGGGGGAGGGGGCCCAGGCTGGTGGAGGATTTGCCAGCTCCTTCTGACGTCATGCCACCCCTTCTCATAACTCAGTGTTACTGATTCTCTTTGCTGTTGCTTGGAAGTTTGGCATCTCCAGATTAAAGTCTCTTATGACTGTTTATGATTGCATACCCTTTGGATGGTGGTACAAATCTTCTATACGGCTCCCCAGGGTCTCCATGGGGAGGGCCGCCATGTGGCAGTACAGAATTCTCAGGTCACCTTTATGAATCTAGTTGCCTTTATGGGTTCGGCTCTTTGGGTCTCATTCACTGGTTCTTGAGGACAATACTATTCCCGGGGGGAATTAGGTGCACCCTTTCCATGTTCCTCTGCAGAATGAAAGAAATGGGCCATTCTCTAGGTAGGGCCCTGCAGGCTTTTTATACAATCATCCCCGATGTCTGTCAGCCCGGGTACCTCGGGGAATCCTGGCCAACGTGGACACAGCTCAATGATTAATGACTCTTCCAGGATGCATGGAAGGACCATAAACATCCAAATGCTGGGAGGGTTCATGTGATTTATTCAGCTCATTCTTTCAAGAACTCTGGAACTGCAAACGGCTTCCAGGCCAGTTCTGCTCTTCCCTTGTTCCAGCTGCGTGATCCTGGGAAGGTTTGTCAACTAATCTGAGTCCCAGTTTCATTTTATGTAAAACCGCCAACAGGAGAGTTGTGAAAATCAGAAGAAAGGAAAAGAAGGGACTGACATTAAATGCCTACGATACGCCTGCTACTTCATAGATATAATTTCATGAGAGGCCTATTAACAAAATTATGAAATTAGAATTCGTAATCATAATGATGAAAGTGAAAGTGAATTATTTACAGTGAGCCTGGTACCAGGCCAACTGTTCTCTATGCATTTTCTCATACGGTTCACAGGGCCCTATCACGTAGGCAGTGCTGCTTGTCTATAGGAGAAACTGAGGAACAGAGAGGTTAAGTGACTTGCTCAAAGTTGCGCAGTCCAAAATTTGGGGATTCAGGACTCAAAGTAACAATTCACTGGCACAGCAGTCCAGATGTGCTCTCCTATCTCCTCGTATCATTGTTCCAACACTGTGCGTGTGGAAATTAAAGCTATGAGAGACAAAACAACTGGCCTCGGGTGACACAGCTTGTAAAAGGCCTATTCAGGGTCTGCCTGCTCCTGAAACACGCTGCCTCTGGGATTAATACGACCATGGTGTCAAGGCCAACAGACCTTCCTGGCATGAAGGAAGCACTCAGCATACGTGAGCAGCCTTGCTTTTTTCCTTCAAGCGTCCTTGTCTTTCTATCTGCTCTTCAGACCCACTCTGCAGTGACACTTGGCATGTATCCCTTTTCACAAACCCACCCTAATCTCTCTGGCTCCGGCATCAAGCCCTCCTCTTCCGCCAGCCTTGACAAAAGACGGCAGAATCAGCCTGGATACATCCTCCATCAGGACTTTCAGGTGGTACCTGCTCTGCTCTCAGCTGCCACAGGCTGGGAGCTGCCCTTCCACCTTTCAGCTGAAAGAAGTCAACCTGCACCATCTGGAGATGCAGACAGTCCCGTCCTGATTTCTAGGGGTCCTTAGGTTGCTTCCTCATATGCACCTTCTCCGGGAGGTGCTGAGGGGTTTGGATAAAGGTCTTCTAGGAGGAAGAGTGGGGCTGGGACGAACCTGTTACACCTGCTCGGAAAAACGCCCACTGCTAGGGACGTATGTGCACGTGTGCGTGGGGATGCACTCACGCACACACACATACACAGACCACACACATATACACGGAGCCCCTGCAGGAACCTTGGAGCAACTCTCCAGGCAGGCAACAAACAACAGGAGACAGGTCCTCCGGGCAGACTTTCATTCAGAGACGATTAAGTTCCTGCTACTGGCGTGTCTGGACTACACCAGAAGAAAATGGCTGGGTGGACTTTGTGGAATTTACAGGGTATATTTTGGATGGTTTGACATGAAATATACCCTACATGGCCTAAGGAAAATTTAATATTGGGGAACCTTGAAGAGATCCCGGATAGAAAGGCAGTCTGGCTCCAGAGCAGCTGAAACAGAGAAAGAGAGAGGCCTGTGTGATAGCTAACTGGGGGAGACGTGGCATATCTGCTTGCACTCCAAGGATGGATAAAACGAGCTGTGATTCTGCATCTGATCTGGAGCTCCTCATTGCAGGTGCCGGTTTGCAACGTGCAGCCTTGCCCATGACAGCCACACACGGCAAGCTCCTCCCTCATTCAATCACTGACCATAACTAACGTGGATGTGTTTGGGGCGTTTGTACCTGAAATTAGAGCTGTGTGAGCTCGTCGGCCTGCCGTTCACCCTACAACCAGCCAACCAATACAAGCGATCATCAACCCTCACCATAGCTGACCACGCACCTTGACGGCCAATCAACCATGACAGCAAAACCAAACGTAACCACACAAAGCAGCCGGCACCACAGCTGGTCACTTTCTCAACCCACCATCTGCTACAACCAACTAGACAAGGCTGCGAACGACCACAACAGTCCATCAACCACAGCCCTAATTAATCAGAGGCCATCACAGCTAATCAAACGTCTCCACCAACTTCTAACACAATCAACCACCAACACAACCAACCAACCAAATGCGTCTGTATTCAACCAGCCACCCCCCAACCCAGCACCACGACAGCCAACCAACAGCTAGCACATCCAGCAGCCACCACTGTTAGCTAACTTTTATTTCGCATTCACCATGTGCTAGGAACTGTGCCAAGTACTTCCTATGGGTTGACTCACGTTACCCTCACACTAACCCAGTGGGACAGGCATTACTGCTGTCGCTGCTACTACTATTACCACTAATAAGATATTCCATTATACTCGTTATACTGTATCATACCCTGACGCAGGGATCGTCACAAGCGATGCAGAAGGTGTGCAACAGAGAGGTTAAGTAGTTTGCTCAAGGTCACACAGCTAGTCAAAAGCAGATTCGGAAATGGAACTCAGGCATTCTGGCTTGACACCAATCACTCATCCACTAAGCAACATTACTCTGAATGACAGGCATCGCGTGCTGAGCACCGACCCAAGGACAGGCACGGTGCGCTGCTGCCCACGGAAGTTCTGTCCACTTGGTGGGGACATCTCTCATCAACACCATGTGGGCGCTGAGCATTCTGCCAGGTCCTGGGAGAGGCAGCCCACCATGGGCCCTGGGGAACCCTGCACGCTCTTGCTAAGTGAGCCAAACCACCCGAGCGATCCGATGCTGCTTGGATACTGAGCCATTTCTACAGCCGGTCGCATTGGCCACTTACTAGGTCAAGGCAACCATACTGGCTGTCATGGACCTGTTCATTCCCAGGGGAGAGGACAGCCTCATTAACGCTCGCCTTCTTATGGTGCTGGGCCCTCGGCCCTGGGCTCCTCAGGGGTAGGACAGCACGAGCAGAATGTATTAGGGGCATCACGTTGCCTGTGGGGCTTGGGAGTTGGTGTGCTACGTTGAGGCTGTTTGCTGTGCTGTCGTAAATGCCTCACTCTGATCCATGGAGTCTCCCCATCTACGCTCAGGGTTAATCCTTGCTGTCCTCTGTATGGCTGGGGGCTCTTCCCCGAGGGTAGGCGATGGAGCTAAGTGTGAGCAAACACGGATATGGTCCTGCCCTTATGAGCTTTAAGTCTAATGAGAGACACACACAAAATCCAATACTTGAATCAATTATTAGAGTGACAAGTGCTGCAAAGATGAAGTGAATTGTAAAAGCCGATCATTTAGGTGTTAGGTTTTGTTAAAGTTGGATATTAAGTATACGTATTTCATAGTCTTGGTCTCTCTATATTTTTCTATATTGTGAAACTTCTCCTATTAAAAACATAAATAGTAAAGGCAAGGATAGCAATCAAGATATATTAAAAAAAAAAAAAGTCTATCATTTAGGGATTTGACCAAGCCGGGTGGACAGGAAAGGCTCCCATGATGAAGAGCTGAAGTTGAGCTGAGATCTGAAGGAGGAGAGTTAAGTAGAAGAAGAGGAGCTTGTGTCCCACATGTGATGAGACCAGAGGGAGCGTGGCGGGCCGAATGGCTAGAGACGCCAGTGTGGCTGGGCAAAGCGAGGAACATGACATCTTTCAGAACCTTGGACAAGGCCACACTCATGAAGGATTTTTATCCTCATCTGAAGAGAAATGGGAAAGCATTGCAGGGTTTTAAGCAAAAGGAGATGTGAGGGGTTTAATCCAAATCATTTTGTTTTTAAATGATCACTTTGGCTACTATGGGGAAAATGGTTTTGGGGGGAGGCAGGATCAATGTACAATGGAGTGAGTGGGGAGGGCTGGCGCCAATAATCTGAGCAAGAGATGCCACTGGCTTGGCCCAGGGTGGCGGAGATGGTGAGAAGTGGAGAGATGTGAGTTACTTCAGGGTTTAAATCAGAGAGCCTGTGGGTGACTTTGATGTTAGGGGAGTGAGGGAGCCAGAGGTGTAGGTAGGCCCCAGGTTTGGGCTTGGCTTAGCAGAATGACAGGCATTCCCTGGTTCCCTTAAGAAGCCTTGGTTCAGCTGAAGCCCAATTCCGGTACCAGCTTGTCCCCTGATGGGAAAGAAAGGGCCTCCAGTGAGCGGGCGGTTCATTATGCAACTCTCCAGGGCAGCTTGGGGCTTGCTCTAACCAAATCAAGGGGATTGAAATCCCATTCATTGTAAGTAAATACGTCTAGCTGCTCAGAGATGCCCACTCTGCGTGGCCGGCATCATGCCTGCCGCTGACTGGAATGGTCAAATTACATAAACTTGAGCCCCATCAGGAGTCGGTGAAAGAGATGCCAGCACACTCTTCATGATCCTGGCTCATTAAGGTGCAGAAACTGGAACCCCAAAGTGTTTAAAGAACAATTAATCAGCACGTTCTGCATTAAAGGCTTGGAAAAAACATTCCCGCACAATCGAGGTGGTCTGGAGGAAGAAACTGTTTGCTTAACAATGACAGCAGTTGGGCTTCCCTGGTGGCGCAGTGGTTGAGAATCCGCCTGCCGACGCAGGGGACACGGGTTCGAGCCCTGCTCCGGGAAGATCCCACATGCCGTGGAGCGGCTGGGCCCGTGAGCCATGGCCGCTGAGCCTGCGCGTCCGGAGCCTGTGCTCCGCAACGGGAGAGGCCACAACAGTGAGAGGCCCGCGTACCGCAAAAACCAACAACAACAACAAAAAAAAAAACCAATGACAGCAGTGGCGTGGAGGAGGAGGCATCTGGGCCAATACGTGTAGATGTCCAAGACCCAACTAAACTGCAGTCAGGTTGTCAGAAAACACAGAGAAAAAACCTAAATACACACTTATGAAAGATGCAATCGAATATTAGTTGGCAGAGAGATAAGTGAAGGAAGGAACTGATATTTATTAAAGGTCAAGGGTTTTCTGCATTTCATTCATTTGGCAAGTATTTCTCATATACCTGCTAAGAGCCAGACATTGTTGTAGGTGTTTGGAAAACAGATGCAATCCTTACCCTCATGGTACTGACATTCTGGTAGGTGCATCAGACAACAGAAGATAAGCGAATAAAAATGATATACTCTTTTGTAGTTATAAGGACTGCAAAGAAAAATAAAACAAAGGGAATAGAGAGGGAGGGTGCTATCATAAGCAGAGCAATGAGGAGGTGACATTTGAGCAGAGGTCCTGAGTGATGTGAGAAATCAGGCATTGGGATTAACTGGGGGAGTCAGCATTCCAGGCACGTCTCAGATAAATTCCATTTTATGCTCACGACCGGTTCATTTTATAAACCCATTTTACAGATGAGAACATTGAGGGCCAGAGAGGTGAGTTGGTATTTCTGGGGTTATAAAGCTTGTGATTAGCAAAGCTGAGGTTTGAATCTGCGCTAGTCTGACTTTAATTAAATCAGCTACTCTTTCAGTTACACTCAACTACCTGTCTGCTGTGACATTTCATTCAGGTTTCTATCAGTCAGTGCGGGAGTTCAGTTCTTCAAATAACTAAACATGGATAAGGCTGGCTTAAAGAACCAGGTCTCAGTTGAGGGGAAACACAGAGGGGAGTGGAGATGGACAAGACACCGGCCACAGAGGAGAGGAGGATGGGTCTGTATTCCTAACTTGATTCACACAGAAACCCTCTACGTGATTCACTTCTCTCTGCTACAAAATGTAGCTGCTAAGGGTAGGAGAACATTGAGGAGATCACAGCTGTAAACTAAGAGTTTAATCAATGACAGCTATGACAAAGGCTAGAAACCATCCATGTGTTCTTTGAGACCCTTCTTAGGATCACCTCCTTGTTGAGATTCTCTGGATACCTCCAAGTAGAATTCATCTCTCCTCTTCTTGTTTTACAAATCCCTATCAACGTATTTATTTGTCTTTAAATAGATACATAAAGTATGCTTTTGGTAGATGAGACTAAAAATTTTTATGTGGCTCTAGAGGCCTCTGCAATACCCTGTGGAATTTTAATCAATGTCTTCATGGTTAACATATGATATACAATCTAATATGCCCTAAGGATTCTGTGGTATATGGCGTACATGAATTTCTGAAAAAAGAAGTATCTGGAACATGAACTACAAGCTCTAAACAATCATTATAAGAATCACGTAAAAAGGTTCTGCCCCGGGCTTCCCTGGTGGCGCAGTGGTTGAGAGTCCAACCCCAGAAAAGCAAGACCGAATAAAACAAAATCAGTGCTGAATACTCAAACTACATCTTCCAAGGTTTTAACCAGAATAAGCTCTCTTCCCAATCTGCACAAAGCCATCAGTTACAGCATCTAGGAATTCCACCATTCTTTCCACTCTGATTGAGCAGCATATTTTATTGGTTAAGGGCACTGGTTTTAGAGACAGACTGATCCACCTAAGATTCAAATCCTAGCTGTGGTCCTATTATTTCTATATTAAATATTTTCTATTAATATTTTCTATTAAATATTTTCCTTTTCTTAGTTTAAAACTATTTGCTAACTATGAAATGATGTAAGAAGTGAAAAATTTCAAATACAACATACAATAGCAAGAAACACATAATAGGAAAGTCACCATTCTTATAACATTTGAGGAGATCTTATCCCAGATAGACTAGTTTCTGTCATTATTAATGAAGAAACATGGAAACCACCTTTATTTTCTCAGTTTGTTTAAAGGTTCATAAGAGGAACTGGGTAGGCAGGAAGGAGAGAAAGGGAAGCTAAAAAATTGAGGCTAAAAATCACATTTCTTATGCAATGGATCAAAGAAATTACTGCCAGGAAACAAAATAGGCCCCCAAAAGTATTAAAAAGTCAAACTGTAGGCAATCCCAGTCTGATACAAAGCAAAAAGAAATGGACAATCTCGGGTACGATGAAGTTCAAAAAGATGCAGCAAAGCTCTGTACTGTTAGGAAATGATGACAGAGATGAGTCCAGAAAATACCAAAAATAAATGGGTAGGCTTCTCTTGAGGAGGAAGAAGAGAGTCCAAAAAGGAAACCCGAAGGTTGACCAGATTGGAAACCCATTATCTGTTGACCTTGGGCAAATCCCATAACTTTTTAAGTCTCAATTTTCTGATATCTAAATTAGGGCTCATATATACATTTTTCATAAGGACTAACTGAGATCATTCATGTGCTATCACAGAGTATGGTTAAAATAACATTCAAGAAATGGCAAGATATTATATTATTATTATTATCTCTGTCCAGACTGTAAGCCTCATAAAGGCAGTATCTGTGCCTGTACTGTTCACCAATAATCTATAACACTGCTAAACCCCTGGATTCCTACACAGGGTCTGGTATATACTATACCTTCAATGAATACTTTTTGAATGAATAAATGAACTCGCGTTCACATGTGCTACTTAAGTCTTCATACAATCCCGTGAGATGGGTATTATTAATACGGTTCCCATGTTAGGGTTAAGGTAATTAAGGTTTCCAGAAAGTGGTGAACTAACTTGCCCCGAATTACAGAGTTGCTAGGGAAGAGTCAGGATCTGCATCTAATTTTTCTGGATTTAAACCCTAGCCTCATTCCAGCTCACTGAACTCCCCCCAGAAACCTCCAGGATGCAGGATAAGAGAGGAGCCAGTGGAGGCACGACTTTCCATCAAAGAGTCGTATCTGGAAGGCCAGGAGCTGTGTCCCGCTAGGTGAGCCACTGAACGGAGGAGAGCTACATTCAGATGCAGGGTCTGCAGGGAGCATCACAAAGGCATTAGCAACCAGGACTCAAGGGATTTATAAAGAACAAAGGAAACTACAACAAACTCCAATCCTTTGGTTGGCAAAAGAAGGGTCTTAGGAGACAAGAAAGTGATGGAAGCATGACCACTGTTCAGACTGGGGAGCATTTAATACTTCAATGCCTATAATCTTGCAGGAGAAAGAAATGGGAGATTAGCTGGGGTATGAGGTTTGAGATTGGACTTCAGAAAGAAAAGCAAAAGGAGGAAGGGCTAGGGAAAGTGAATTCCAGTGGAGAGGCTATTTCTGAAGGTCCCTGGTGTCTTGAGAAAGACAAATCCCCTAAGGTCTCCATAGAAGGCCCTTGACTGGAGGCACTGAAGTAACAGAGAGGGATTAAAGAAATTAAGTCTGTCTAGTTTGGATAAGCAGAGCCGAAGTGGAGGTATAATAACCACTCACCGACGTCTGAAGAAAGGACATGCTCAGGAGGGACAGATGTTATAGAAGCTGGCCCATGGGGATCTGGCCAGGAACAAAGGGATAAAGCTAAGTCAGGGGAAAATGGACCTTCGGGACAAAGTCCAAATTTGGCAGGGAAGCCATCTCACCAGGAGCTACTGGTTCCTTTGCTGCTCCTCAACATACTATGTCCGTTCCTGCCACAGGACCTTTGCACTGTCACTCCTCTGTAATTCTGTATTTTTCTGTAATTCTCTCCTCCCCAGATCTCACAAGGCTGCTGCAAGCTCATCTCATATGTTCTCTCCCTAAGAAAGGCCATCGTGACCTCAAAGTCCAAATGAAGTTAGCCCTCTAACCCGCAACCCCCCACCCCCGGCAGCAGCCATCAAATTACTGTTTTCTCTTATTCAGGGCACTTGTCACATGTGAAACTATTGCCTTTATTTAACTCTCTATGGGTTTATTTTTTATCTTCTCTGCACTAGAATATAAGAATGTAAGCCCCTGTCTGTCTAGATCAGAGATTTGCCAAGTACTGACCACGGGCCATATCTGGCCCTTCACTTGCTTTTGTAAACACAGTTTAATTGGAACACAGCAACATCCATCCACGTACGTATCGCCTATGGCCAGTTTCACTTCACAAAAGCCAAGCTGGGACTCGAGTTTGGTTGCAAAGTCTAAAATATTTCTACCCAGCCCTTTACAGAAAAGGTTTGCCAACCCTTGGTCGGGATAGCAATGAATATTCAAGTGCTTGAGATAGATTTGATGGAATTAATGAACAGAATGAAATAAAGGTTAGAACGGGACAAAAGTCTCTGATGCTCAAATTAGCTGCAATAGCTAGAGAAATATTCAAATTAATGCAGCTCACTCACTTTAATACATTTTTCCAAACGCCCACTCTACTGCCATGCACCATGCCTACAGCTGGGGAAGAAATGATAGAAATAATAGACTTTTTTAAGTGCTGGAGACTAAGAGCTGGTGTGAGGAAGAAACTAACAAATGAATTGCCGTAATTCTACGAGCTGCAGAGGTTTACAGAATGTGCTGTCAGAGGGCAGAGGAGGGACAGCTAATTATGTCAGACAAGGGAACAGAGGCAGGTGAGGGAGAGCATCACTGAATCTATGTCATTTCACGTTGGCCTTGAATATCATGAATAATGGCTTCTATTTATTGAGCATTTCCTTTTTTCCAGGCACCGTATAAAGGCTTATCACATTCAGTCCTTACAATAGACTGTGGCCGACACCTGTATCAGAACAGGTTAGGCTATGCTACAGCAACAACCAATCCCCCCCGTCTCAGTATCTTAAAATAACCAAGGTTGATTTATTGTTCATATAACATGTGTAATACAGTTGGCTACAGTGAGGGGATGGGGGTAGTTGCAGCGTGAAGTCTGCACATAGGACCCCAGGGTGACAGACACTCCACCATCTAATGAAGCTGCTTTATTAATGTGAAATCTCCAGGTTTGTTACTCCAGGGTGGGAGAGGATGGAGAATCACATACAGCTCTTAAAATCTTCTGTGCAGAAGCGTGGTGTGTGCCATTGTTCATTTGTCCAAACAAGTCACGTGACCATGCCTAACTTCGAGGGTGCTTGAAATGTGCCAGAAGGAGAAACAGGAAATACTGGTTGAGCGTTAATGTCTACCAAAGTGTTATTTACAAATGAGGAAACTATAGTACAGAGAGGTTAGGTCACTTGCACAAGTTCACACCACTAGTGAGAATGGAGTCTGGGTTCAAAACCCTGTCTGTCTGATCCTACCACCTGTGTCCTTCACCAAAATGGCTAAAATGCTCCTAAAGGCTGGACGAGAGCTTCTCAGGGAGAGAAGGAAAAAGTGAAGGCATCTTTAAGTAAATGATTTAAAAAACAGAGGGTAATGATCAGCCAGGTATTAAGGACTGATGGAAGACAGCAGAGCCACCACTGAAGCCTGGAGATGCTACTTGATGAAGAACGGCTGTAGTCATGTCAAGGCTTAGAGAATTTTAAGGGAGTATAGAAGTGACTGACAGAACAGGACGTCCAGAACTCACCTCCATAAAGCCTATGCTATAAGAACCCTATGGAATACCAGTTCAGTTAGTTTCTACCTCCCTTCCACTTCAAAGGATACATCTCCTGAGATAAATGGTGTCTGCCTCTACTGGCAGTTCCTAAATGGCTTGGTGTCCTGTTCTTGGCCTCCAACTCTTAGTACATGCTATTTCCTCTCCCTCTGACATTCTTCTGATTTCTTCACCTGGATAAGTCCTCCTGGCCCTAAGACACAGCTTGGACACCTCCTCTCTTGGAAGCTGAGCAGGGCGTATGCCCCAGAGTGGACCTCCCAGGACACTGTAAACCTCCTTTATCAATAGACCTAGTGTACAGTATTTGAAATGCCTCATAAACTCCTCAAAGACCCAGTCTTGGACTTATCCATCCCTGAGTCCTCTGCACCTAGCGGAGTACCTGGTACCTTTGAGACTTTCAATCAATGCCTATTGAATGAATGACTATATTTGCAAAAACCCTGTAGCCCACTGCTTCCCAAACTTTGCTGTGTATATTTATTACCTAAAGGTGTTTTAAAATCAGATTTTGATTTAATTGGGCTGGGGTGGTGCCTGAGATTGTACATTTCCAATAAGCTCTTAGGTGATGCTACTAAATGTTGGTCCGTGGACACACTTTGATTATCAAGGCTGTAGGGATGCTGTGGATGCCCACCCATATCCTCTCATCTCATTGTTTCCGTGGATGCCAACCGGACAGACTGAAGCTGCCAGCACCTGTGACTCTTTACTTGAGGTCTTTCTCTGGCTGCTGGACCCCACATGGCCCTGTAGGAGGAAGACTGGAATGGGGCTTAGAATTAACGCCCCCAGGAGAAGCCATCAACCAGTAACTGATGGGTATCGGTGAATAAATACCCCAGCTCCCTCATCCCTTGGTTGGAGTGGCCCTGAGACGTTCTCCATAGTAACTCCCAGAGTTTCCCCGTGGGACTGTGCTCCCATTGCCCACATTGGTAACCTGCCTGTTGGCGAATTTGCTATTTGCTTTCTTCCCTTCTCCGTCCCTCTTCTACTCCTTTACTAGGGTTTCCTGGGATGACTACCTAAATGAACCACTTGTAATCCCATCATGGTCTCAGGGATGCTTTCAGGGGGAACCAACTTAAATCAAGTCCCTAAAATTCTAGCTATCTGTTCTGTCTGTCCTTGGACTTCTGTTAGGTACTCATTCATTCCTTCATTCCACAAGTGGGCATGTAGTGAAAGGTCAATCAATACTTGAGGGTAGGGAATAATTCTGATTTTTTTTCTGTGTTCCCAGTTCCTAGCAGAAAAGCAGACAAAAACAGGTTTGCAGAAAATGCTGGTTGGTGAGAGAAGGACGAAAAGAAGGAAAGAGCTATTCTGCCCTGACTTCCTGAATCCAGCCTTGGCCATGGTGGGTGGTGCTCTCCAAGTATGGGGAGGTAGGCTGTCAGGCAGATAAGTTCAAATTTCCCTTCTGCCATTTTCTTATAAGGTACTTGAATTCTCTGTGCCTTGGTGTCCTCATCTTTCAAACCAGGCTATCAATAGGACTTATTTTTTGGTGTAGTTACTATGAAGATTACATGAGATAATGGATGAATATCAACTCCCTCCCCAAACATGCCTGACACAGTGCTTGGAAAGCAGTAGATCCCATGATGTTGTCATTATCACTGGCTTCCTTTAATAAGCTGGCTCCAGTGCTAAAGCCTCTATGACTATTGTCTGAAAGACTCCAGAACAGAGACGGGAGGTAGAGTTTGATATGTGGGCCCCAAGAGGAAATTCCCTTCCTTCTGCCTGAACAGAAATTGTTTTGCCTATCACAGTGGAGGTCCTGGAATCAGACAGACAAGGTTGCCTTCAAATCTCAGCTCTGCTACTGGTGATTCTGGGCCATTAGGTAACCTCTCTGGGTCTCAGTCTCCTCATATGTCTAGTGGGCGTAGTAATAGCACTCATCTCATTGTGAGTATTGTGGCGTTTAAATGGCATCAGGCATATAAAGCACCTGATAAATTGTAAGAGCTAGTAATGTTAGTTTCTTTATCATTACTGTTATTAACATCAGACCTATGGAAGCGACAGGGCTTTCAGGCAGCATTTGCTCTCCTGTGAGTCCAGGCATCCAGGCTGGACCGGTTCTCCTTGACTGCCAGCTTCAAAAGAGCCTTTCTTTTTCAAAGGATACATTTGTTAAGTATGTGAATTTGCATATGCTGCCCAAAGTCACCAGATTATTCTGTTTACTCCTTCCGTCCCAGCTGCTGTTGATCATATGGAGGTAGCCCATTTATTATGTCTCTGGTTTCCCAGGCACCTGCTCAAGGCAGCCTTGGTGTACTTCAACCGCCACCACCGCCACTGAGTTACATGTTGATGGCAGTACCCATGGTCCTGGTCACCCACAAAGGGGCCCGAGGAGATGCCGGGGCTGAGACGTTCCGGGGAAGAGCCCCTTCTTTGCATCCCGCCGGGCACCAAAAGCAACAGAGCTGCCTGTTTCACTATCATTTCTCCAAATTGGTACCAACAGCTGCTTTCATTCTCATACAAGACAAACATAGTCGTTTCGCTGTTTTACTATTAACACATTCTGGCATAATTGCTTGGGCTCTCAACTGTGACCTGTTAGAGATGCACTCAGCTGTGGAATTTTTAAGGGGAATACAGCTTCGTGGTTAAAGATGGCAATATGCATGTTTCCCCACCAAATCTATTCATCTGTAAGCCCCCAAGTCAAATCTCTTGTTGAATTTGTTCACCCATAAATTAATAGTTGAATTTACATAGATTTAATGTCTGATAAGCTTTCTGGTCTGAGAATCTATATGCAAGACTAGATGCATCAGCTCAGATAGATCGCATTTAAGGCTGAAAATAATTTTAATCCCTCCAAAGCCCAATTCTTTTGCACATTACTAAACCAGAACAGCCAATCCTTTCTAATAACACACATAAAACCTGCTGCTGCCAAAGAATACATACACATTTCTAGGATTTGGGCCATGTGCATGGGTCTGTTTAAAAAAAAAATTAAAGCACAAACAACTTTGGCAAGGGAAATGTGGTCGCTTGTTATTCTTGTCCCCCTCCCCCAAATGATACAAACACTGCTCATCACTGAGGGTTATTCAAAGTGCCCGGGATAAACATTCCTTCAATAAATCCACACAAATGTCAGTTGAATGAACTCAATTCATGCATGCAACCAATATTCATTGAGTGTCTGATATGTGCCAGGCCCTGGCCTGGGTGCTGAGCACACAGCAGAGAATAAACCCGATGAAGGCCCTGCTTTCCTGGAACTGAGATTTCAGCTGGGGAGGCAGACAAGCAAACCAACACAGATAAATGTGTAACACGTGGCAGGTGGCGATAAGCGCTCAGAACATTAAGTACAGCAGAATAAAGGCCAGAGTGACAGTAGTGGGCAGGACATGGCAGCATTGTAGCTTATTGGATAAAGGTGGTCAGCTTCCCGCAAAGGCTGAGTGAAATGGGCATAAAGCCATGCAGATAACCAGATGTTGCAAATGGAGGTCATCATGACCACTGATCAATCAGGCCTCACTGTGACCACACCCTTTTGTAATCCGTGTTGCTGCTCCTCCCATCAAGAGGTGGCATCTATTTCCCCACCTCCTTGAATCTGGGCTTGCCATTGGTCAAAGCAAGTCACACTTGCAGACCTTCTTTCATTCACCCTCTTGGAATCCTGAGACCACCATGATGCAAAGAGGCCCAGGCTAGCCTCCTGGAGGCCAAGTTATCCCAGTGGCTGGACAAATCAGTGAGGTCACTAAGGACCATCAGAGGATTGCAGCTGCGTGGATAATCAGGTGAGACAAGCAGAAGAGCTGCTCAGGGGGGAAAGTGGCGGGGGTGGTGGCGGTGGGATGAATTGGGAGATTGGGATGGACACGTATACACTAAAATGTATAAAATGGGTAACTAATAAGAACCTGCTGTATAAAAAAATAAAACAAAATTCAAAAAAAAAAAGATATATCTACAAGGTTGTTTCTTGTAAATGGATGGAAATGCAAAATTGGAAACAATCTGTGACCAGTAGTTGTGTTTATCAATACTACTGTAGCAATTAAAAATGATTAGGTGAATATACATGTTCTGATATGGAAGAATTTCTAGTATATCCTATTAAGTGAAAAAAGCAAGTTTCAGAACAATATGTATAGCTCCTAGCATATACATGGAAAACACATTATAACTATGTATATGAAATGCATATGCATAGAAAAGTTCTGTGAATGGTGAATAACAAAATTTTAACAAAGATTTCCTCTGAAGAAGAGAGTGGCATTTATGTCATGGGTGAGAAGCACTATCTCTTTTTTTAAAAAAATATTTATTTCTATATTTGCAATGTTTATGAATGCAATGTTTCTATTCATGTATTACTTGAGTAATTTAAAAATACAAATAAATTTTATAAATGGTTATAACATTGTCATCTCAAAAAAAAAAAAAATGAGCCACTCAGGTGCCACTCCACTGAAACATGAGAAAATATAAATCAAAAAATATAAATGTTTGGTGGCATTAAGTTTCACGTAGTTTGTTATGCAGCAATAGCTAGCTGCAACACTGGAGAAAAGAGTGTCCCCAGAAGAAGGAATAGTAATGCAAAGGGCCTGAGGCAAACTCTACTTATTGGTGGTGGGGGGCAGGGTTCAGAGAACCACAAAATGGCCAGTGTGGCCAGAATGAAATGTGTAAGAATTCTTACCCATTCTGAATAATGTCTAAGGAATGCAGAGTTCCAATTCTATGAACGTATAAAAACAGTGGCTACTCCTGCCATCCTCATATTCCAATAACAAGGGCTGCTAGGATTGACGTACTTTCTTGTTACCTCATTTAATCCTCACAGAATCTCATGCGGAACATCTCATTATTCCCATTTGAGACATGAAGAAACTCTGCTTGGAGATGAGAAGTTTTGTACCCACCTAGTGAGTGGAAAAACCGAAAATGGTTCTAACTCCAAAGACCCTGTTTTGAACACGATGCTTCCCTGGTTCCTAACCCTTAATTCTCTCCCAGGCTCAAGTGGTGGGATAACTTCTTCTAAACCCACTGCCTTGACTGCAGCCATTCTCACAGTATGGGTGAGCCTGAGATGCTCTTCCCCAATCCAATACTTTAATTGATGCCAACACCTTTAGCCTATTAGAATATGATCTTTTGGGTAAAGAAAGCCCATTTCAATGCCAGAGTCACTGTTCTAACCATGTAAACCCCAATACTGTGCCCTTACTAGATTCCTGGGCTGCCCATCTCTCTCCCTACCACATCCACACAGATACAAGCACATATGTCTCTCTGCTGGTCCCTGTCCTTGATCTGTACCTGCAAGAGCTTTTGTACTTTAATGAAGCTTGCAGGCTCAAGCTACAGCCTCCAATACAAGCAAGATTTCTAAGAAGGTACTATAATTTAAAGTAGATCCATGAAACTGGCTGGGTCTGGGACCAGCAGTGAAGGTTGAAAGGAGAGATTTTTTTCTGTCATTGATGGAAAAATGGATTATACTCAGGAATAAAGGCTGGGGATAAACTATTACATTTCTAGATGACAATATCTAACCATCGTGGACATCCCAGGGAGGAGTGTTGGTACAAAACTGAAGATATTAAAAATTATTTCAAAAAAGGAAATGTCTAACAATGCAGAATACATTCTTTTTCAGTAGCAAAAAACCAAGCTGGCATCAAAGAATAACTGGAGTGTGTGAAATAGCCTGGGGATGCCCTTTGGGAATATATTAGGCAATATATTTAAGAAAAATGAATTGCAACCATATTTACATCCCAACCAGTTGAGAAAAGTAACTAAGACTCATGCTATACTGTTTCCTAAGCACTTCTGTCCAGTTGACTGCCATGTTCTCAAAGGTCTACAGAGTATCTGCATAAAACTGCATGAGATCACATCCCAGCACGAGGCACGTAGGTCTCCAGTTAGATTCATAAGTGATGATAACAAATTCCAATAGAAAATATTCAGTATTCATTCATTCTTTTAGCAAACCTTTGTTGAGTATCTATTCTTCATCAGGCATAGCGTTGAGTGCTAGAAATGTCGTCCCTATTCTCAGGTAACTACTATCTGATAATAGGAGAGACAGCGTGTCAATGATTGAAATAGAGTATCGTAAGCCCAGCGGCAAATAAGGACAGGTGGTAGGCAATCACCCTGGAGGCCTGCCAGCCATTTTGTGAGGGAGAGAGTTGGCCAAAAAAGATAGTCTGGACAAGTTTTTTGGACTCAGTAACACAATCTTTGAGCCTTAAAGTAAGAGTTAGTCAGACAAAAAAATCGGGACAGGCATTCGCCCTAAATGAACACAGAAGCTCAGCATTCTTGCTTGAAGCTCAGAGTCAGGACACTGGCAGAAAATATATGGGGAACGTGATAGCTGACGGACAGTAGGTAGGCGTTAATATCAGAAAGTAAGAATACTCACATTACAAATTGCGTTGTGTGCCAAGTCTAGGAACTAAAGCTTTTTTTCTGATTCCAAAGGTCAAGAATCCATATAAAAGAATGATAAAAAAGATAGTCGGCTGATAAACCATGTCTTTTAAGGACCCAGCCTCTTTCTAATTTCCCTTCCATCATTCTCAGCCAGTTGGCTTTTGTCTTTGCGACCTCTCATTGTCAGATGGCTACCCAGCTCCAGGCATCACATCAACACTCAAAATGGGAGGAAGGAGGAAAGTGGCACCAGTCCTAAATGCCCTTTTTATCAAAAAACCAAAAGCATTCCCAGGACTGCCTCCACAGATACCTATTTACATCTCACTGTTCAGAAAATGCCACGGGGCCCCTATCTAGTTGCCAAGAAGGATGGAAACGTCTGAAGCTTTTCCAAACACAGAAGTAGGAAAGGAGCCGTTTGAGACTGGTCAGTCAGACAGTTATGCCTGATGAGGGATTTTAAGCAGAAAAATTTCATTTGGGGGAGAAAAACAAATACTTCTAGAGAAGGAATTCCCTGGTGGTCCGGTGGTTAGTTATGACTGCGCTCTCACTGCCGAGGGCCCGGGTGCAACCCCTGGTTGGGGAACTAACATCCCACAAGTGGCGCAGCGAGGGAAAAAAATGCACTTCTGGAAGATGTGGAGAAGCCACAAGTTTCCTACCCTTAGGGGATCCTGAGAAATGACGTGGGAGTGGGGACGAGGGGCGGTATGGAAATGATATTTCATATTAAGTGAAGGGCTTTTAGTTTGGAAACTGGAAGGCTGAGGGAATTGCTGAAATATTCAGTAGAAATAATCAAAATTGGAAAAATAATTCAAGTTGTCTCCCAATTTCTATAATTTTCATAATAATACCCAGACAGTGCACTAGAACGCATAACATAAATAGTTACGCTTTGTCTCGTTCAGTCTTATGACAGCTCAGCAGGAGAGAAAGCTAAGGAATCACAGAGTGAAAGCAACAAAGTATCCATCCAAGGGTGACACAAGTAACAACCGGCAGAAGTCCTCAAACCCAGGATTCTGCATACCACATCCCCGACACACTATCTCTTTGACAGAATATTAAGGAAATTTAATGATACCTAGAGTATGTATGATGCTTTAAAGATTATTTAGATTTTAAAAGTACAGGTTCTGAAGTCAAAAAGCATTGCAGGTCTCCAAATCTGCATAATCCTGAAGAGTTTTCAAGAATAATTTTGACTCTACACAAATTCCACCCTCAACATTGACATTAGAACTCAATCTCCCTGCAGAATGGGACCATGCTCTTTCTAATGGCGGCTGTAAAAAAAATAAAATGAAATAGTTCATGTCAAGTGCTCAGCACAGGGTCTGGCATAGATTTAGGGCTCAATAAATGTCTGTTGAATACATAAATGCACAAAATAGCAAGAATTTACGATAGTAAGAACTTCTAGCTCCGGAACTATGTGCTGGACACTGTTCTAAGTCTTTGCATGTAGTAACTCATTTAAGCCTCATTTAAGCAAGATAAAGGGTAGTGTTTTGCCCCATTTCATAAAAGTGCTTTTGACCAGTATACTGTACTGCCTCTCATGGACAAGAAAAGGAGTTATTATCTCTTGGGTGCCATCTTAAATTTCTAAGACTGAGGCCACCACCACATAGATATTCCTTCCAACTATGTCAGGGGCTCTAGAGACCACTGGTCTGACGTGGGTACCAATTCTGATGCTCCACATCCCATACCAAAGGCACCACCAGCTCATCAGCCAAGATTCTCCCTGGCAGGTGAAGATGAAACATCCCTCTTCTAGGGCTTCCCTGGTGGAACAGTGGTTGAGAGTCCGCCTGCCGATGCAGGGGACACGGGTTCGTGCCCCGGTCCGGGAAGATCCCACGTGCCACGGAGCGGCTGGGCCCGTGAGACATGGCCGCTGAGCCTGCGCGTCCGGAGCCTGTGCTCCGCAACGGGAGAGGCCACAACAGCGAGAGGCCCGCGTACCGCAAAAAAAACAAAAAACAAAAAAAATCCCTCTTCTAGACCACTCTTCTAAAAGCTAACACCCCCTCATCCAGAATCCTAGGTAGTCTGAGTCAGAATGGCCCTAAGAAATAGCTCATCCAAATATTTTCTGAGAATTGAGAACAAGCCCCAGAAAGGAAAGGCACTTAGACAAGATCACGCAATAAGTAAGTGGCCCACCTGTGTCCAGAACCCATTCCTTCTGGTGCTGAGTTTTCTACATTACTCTGTGCTGAACTTTCTCCAATGATCCTTCCACGTTTGATGGTCCTTCTCTCACTTCTGTCAAAACCCAAGGACAGCAAAGGTGGGGCCCATCGGAGGAAAAGGTGGGAGGGCATTTGGCTCAAGTCACACATTTCTGACTGGGCTTCTGCTGAACGTTCCAAATGAGCTCGTGCGTTCAGCAATGGTGATACGCTAACGTGATTCAAAGAAAAGGTGCATTCCAGGAGGGCACGGAGAGAGAGAGGACCGTGAAGTGCCTAAGGCACCAAACCGAAGGGGGCTCCATCCTGACAGCAAGTGCCTCCTAAATTTCGTCCCCAACGAGCCTCACTTGCTTCACTTTAGTCCTGTCCCTGGTGCATCCTGGACTTTAACCCTGAGTCCTGGGACCAGCTTTCGGTGTACTACTAATGAACACACTGAAAAATAAGTCTTCTAATTATTTTGTGAAGAGCATGACTATTTCGCATCATATCTTCCTTAGTAAAAGTTTCAGTGTAAACATTTGATAAATGCCACCATTCATAACCGTTTTGACAGTTAATGACTTTTTAATACAGCGAAGCCTCAAAAAATGTAAGTGCCTCAGGCATCTCAGAAAGGGAGACGTTTCTAAGTTCAGAAATACTTTCTTTTTGCTCTGGAATCTGCTTTTGGACTTAGATGCCCCAACTCCTTGCTCCCTGCCTGGCCTCCCTCTTCTCTCCCGAAGCATCACTCAGGGCCTCAAGCCCCACCCCGACCCGAAATTCTCTCTCCCGCAGTCCCTTCCCTGACCCTCACTCTCCCTCACCCCTCATCTACTCCCACTGATGTTTCTCTCTGTGTTTCATGTGCCTCTTCCTCAGAGCACAAAGAATTTCATCTCCAGGGTTTGTGGAGCTGTGTGTAGGGGTTCCTACGGGGCTTCATGCATAATTAATGACAATTCAGCTACACATGTTTTCTGTTAGCAATTCAGGCTCTTTTAGGATTTTTTTAAAACATACTTTGCAATTCGCCAAAATTCTGAGAGGCATTTAAATAGGAAAAATCCATAAAAGGACAGAATGTCGGAGGGTTTTGGAAGGAGGCTTTAATGAAGAACTTCTCCCCAGAGAAGCATTTCCTGAAATGCTTTTTGCTCGGTCCCACAAGTTTCTCCAGATGAGTGTAAGACTAAATCGCAGGTCTCCTCAAAAACAATGTCAATGGAATACATTTTTTAAAAAATGGTCCCAGGTTACCATAACAACCAAGGTTCCAACATCATGTTGACTAACTGCAAAGTGATATGATCAGGAAGACCAGAGCAGAGAACAAAAGTATCAGGTTGCTATAGCAACTGGATATACAGAAAATGGAGTTGTTTCAATACGGAAGTTTTCAGTGCCAAAGTAAATGTACAGCATCCTTCTAGGGTAAATGATCACCCAGGCAATTTTTACATTAGTCAAGCGTTAGCCCATCATTTTGTTTGGTTAGCAAAGCTCTAAGGCAGGAGTTTTATCAGTTAGCTATTGTTGTACAACAAATAATCTGAAAAATGTAGGGGCATTAAACAATGACCATTTATTTTCCCCAAGAGTCTATGGGTTGCCTGGGGAGTTCAGCTCATCTGGGCTGGGCTCAGGTTATCTGGACCAGGCTCGTCTGATTTCTGCTGGGCTTGTTCAAGAGTCTGCAGTCACAGTCAGCTAGCAGCTCAGCTAGGGGTTGGCTAGTCTAGGAATGCGTCAGCTGGGATGACTTGCTTCGTTCGTTTTGGTCTTCACTCTCCAGCAGGCTACCCTGAATTTGCTCTCATGTCGGAGCAGTTCCAAAAGAAAAGCAAATCTCAGAAGACCTCTTGACCCCTTGAGTCTACCACATTCTGTTGACTAAAGCAAAGCACAAGGCCAGCTCAGATGCAAAAAGTATGGAAACAGACTCCATTTCTTGATGGGAGAGGCTGTAACATCCCATTTCAAAGGGTATGGGTAGAGGCAAGAGTGGAGAATCGGAGGCCTTTTTGCAAACAACATACTAAGGTGTCAACTTTTATATAAGACATACCTTGAAATCCCACACAAAAGTTGAACATGCAAAAATCAAACAATCCAACTCCATATTAAAAGTCAATTATCTTCCAGGGAGCAAAACAATATCCTAAAATGCCAAGTCATAGCTCATGCAATTGAACATAACTTTTGACGATGTATTTTCAGGATTTCGTACTTGTTCTTTAATTTCATTCCCTTCCTTCAAAACTGAAGAGGGTCAAGTGACCACTTGAGTCCCAAAGGGCGTATAATTGAAGCTGGATCTGAGATTGCCTGAAATGTTCATTTATCAGCTGATGGAAAGAGGCTGTTTGGTGAAGTGATTAAAGTGTGGGCTTTGGAGTCAGATTGTCCAGGTTCAAATTTTCTCTCAAAATCTGGTTACATGAACTTGGGTACAACACCCCCATAACTCCCAGTTCTGTCACCTGTAAAATGAGGATAGAATATTCTGTTGATCCTATGATACAATTTTTACTTTTTAATATCTCTGAAGTTGAAGTTGGGGTGCACCACACAATCGATGCCATGTTCAAAAATCACACATGAAACTGCTGTGCATCCAATTAATGGCGTTTTAGACTCAATGGCTATGGTGGTGCCTTCCTCAAAGGGTTGAATTAAGCCAAGTTGACTGATTAGAACAGTGGCCATCCCCAGTAAGTGCCCAATAAATGAGAGTTGTGGGGAGGAAGAGGAGAAAAATTCACACTTGGCTAAGATGTTGGAGGTTTAGGAAAGCAGACATACAATTATGTACATCCAAGTTGTGCACAGTGTGAATGTTTGAAAGGGAAGGACGGTCTGAATCTGCTCCTCTGTGGTGTCTTTTCAGGAGAAGGGAAGAAACTGAACTTCCCTGATGACTGGCTGGTGCCAGAAGCGATTTTTCTTGATTACACAAAACTGTCACATCAACCCTGGGAGGGCAGTATCATCTTCCCATTTTACTGAAGAGGAAACTGAGAAACAGCAAGGTGGAAAAAAAATGTGCCCGGGGTCACAAATTCAATTAGTGGCAGAGAGATATTGAACCCATATTTCTCTGATTCCAAATTGCCTTCATTCATCCCCCTGGGACAGGAACAAGTAGAGAGGGGAGCACAAAGGACTCCATTGTTTTGGTGCTTAGAATTATTGTGAGTCACTGCTGATTCAGAACTTCTCTCTAGAAGGACTCAGAGGCAGTAATTTGGTTGGAAGTGGGGCTGGGGACTTTGTCCTATGGACTGAGTATTTGTGTCCCTCCCAAAATTCATATGTCAAAATCCTATAGGAGGTGAGGACCTTGGGAGGTAATTAGATCCTAAGGGTGGAGCCCTCATGAATGGGATTAGTGCCCTCATAAAAAAGGCCTGAGAAAACTCCTTGTCTCCTTCCACAACGTGAGGTTACAGCAAAAAGATGGCTGTGTAGGAAGTGGGTCCTCACCAGACACCGAATGTGCTGGCAACTTGATCTTAGACTCTCCAGTCTCCAGAATTGTGAGAAATAAATTTCTTCTGTTTATAAGCTACTCGGTCTATGACATTTTGTTACAGCAGCCCAAGTGGGCTAAGAGAGCCTGGAAATAATGTTTGCACAGGAAACGTGATTTTTAATTAGACTGCATGTTAGTTTTGGGGTGCTTGGGAAGTGCTGGTTAATACAGATTATGAGGGACAAGCCACCCCTCAGAACAACATTGCAGCCTGTAAAATGCTATTCAATTCCATCTGCCTCTCAGATCCATGGGCTTACAAGGACCTTCCTACCCAATCAAACTCCTTTGAGTCCCTACCTGTCTTTATCCATGTCTGCATCTCTGGTCCTTGGCACAGACCCTGCTGCTAATTATTTGCTACATAAAATTTGCCGATGCCTAAAGAATCCTACAGGAATTCATTCCATCTACAGATTTGATGTTGAAGGAACAAATGTACCTGAACTTCACACATTGCAAAGGGATCTCCTTCCTTTGGCTATAGAAAGACTCTAGAGTGAGACCTCATTCCAAAATGAGAAGGAAGAAATCATTTGGAATTTTGCAGAGCCAATGAGGCAGGAGGAATCCTGCACCGTACTCAAACTGCAGTGACGCAGGTGCATGAAGTTCTTCTGTTAATTAACCTTTCACATGTCTCAGCATTGCAGCTGCCTGTGGTGAGTCTCATATCAGCTAGATTTCCATTTACCTGAGGGATAGGCTCCTGTTGGGAGTCATCTAGGTTTCTTGCAGATGCTCAGTGAATAAGCAGAAGGAAAGTGGCAGGAAAGGACAGAGGGATCAAGGGACAGAAGGGAACAAGATGAATGCACCAAAGGAGAATGAGATGAAAACTTTTCCACCTTTGGTCACTTTTAATGTAGAAGGTTTCATTTCCTCAATTAACACAGATAATATAAAATGATGGGAAGATAATATTCTTTCTCTCCAGGGGACTGTCTTGGTCAGTTGGGGCTGCTCTAACAAAGTGCCATAGACTGGGCGGCTTAAGATAACAGAAATATATTTCTCACAGACCGGAAGTCCAAGATCCGGGTGCCAACATAGTTGGGTTCTGCTGAGAACCTCCTTCTGGTTCAGAAAGTTTCAGACTGTCAACTTCTCATTGTACCTCCACATGGTGGAAAGAGAGTGAGCTAGCTTCTATCCTCTTTTTATAAGGGCACTAATCCCATTCATGAGGGCTCCACCCTCATGACCTAATTACCTCCCAAAAGCCCCACCTCCTAATACCATAACATTGGGATTAGTGTTTCAACATAGGAATTTCAAGGGGACACAAACATTCAGTCCATCACAGGGACCATCTGCTAAAATGTTCACTGTCTCTTGCAGAAAGAATACCTTTCCCTTCACCTCCCTTAACAAATTCTCTTTGAAGTTTAGGGGGAGGAAAAAGCAAGTTATATATGATGGACAAGTGTAACTTCCTTTATCTCACAATTAGGTCACTTCCCTCACATTGTTCGTGAGAACCCTTCACAGTCTCTGCTGTTGCCCCACACGCAGGTGACTGTGTCATAAGCAGCTCACTCACAAAGCAAGTTTCCTACTGAGAGGGTTTTCTTGCACTTTGCATTTTAGGGTTCATAGTGGAGACCACCCTTTGTCTTTACCAGATTGTAAGGACCTGACATGTCATAATCAACACTCGGTTACAGTTGTCACATAACATATTCAGGAAGATCATCTCAAACACACCCTCCAGACTGTGGAACTCCATCCAGCTGTTCTGAATGAAATAATAACTTAAAAATGGGCAAAAATGTATTTTATTAATGTAGGTGAAATATAGATGATTGTCTTATTTTATTGTCTTATTTTGCCCCTTTCTACCACAATGAAGACGCGAGAGCAAAGTTTTAGTACTTGGTATCAAACTGTCTTCTCTCTGGACTTCTTCATATCAGGCTGTGAGTAGTTCCAAGTGGGATCTGCTTCCTATTTACTTTTGGTCTCCTGTAACTAGGCTGGTGTATAGAACTTGGAAACTAGGGGTCTTCAGTAACTGTTGAAATCCATGGGCAAAATTTTCCCTCCCTTCCTTTTTTATTTCTTGCCTTATGGTTTAGTCTATGCTGACTGTCCAATCTTACTACACTGTGTTTTTAATTCAACCTCAAGTTTTCTTTACCATTGGGCATGGAATAAATAGCTAAATATATAAGAATATATTTCTAGCTGCCATCTCTGCTCCTAGGCTTTCTCCACTCTGTCCTGGTGTACACCCTCTGCCAGGTTTATTCCCTCAATCCTGATGCTCAATAACCTACAAGGATTCCCCACAGCCCATGAATCATATCTAAACTATTGTACTCTGGATAACGTCAAGTCTCTCCCTTATCTGACTCTATGTACCCTGTGTTATTCCCACCAGTCCTCAACCCCTCCAGGCCATTCACATGACTCACTCTGGCTCTTGTACATGATGCTTCTGGGACTCTGTTCATGGTCTACCCACACCTGAGCTGACTCCAGTTCTCTCATCCACACCCTCAAGACCTACTCTAAACATTAAGACAGATGTTGGAAACTATTTTTTTGCTAGTGATTAAAAATAGCCAACATTTAAAAACTGAGTTTAGGTTAAGAAATCCAGATTTCCATCATCTCTTGAAAGAGTGGAAGATTTGGCTATGCTGAATTTTCCTTCCTACATGACAAATTTTGGAAGGATCTGAGTTATGGCTTGGTTTCTTTAGAAGAGGACCACATTGTTTGGGGACCATAGTCCCCATCACTCAGACAACACGTGTGTAAACACCAGCCCCATTCACCCGTGTACATTTACCCACCTAGCCTCTTATATATTTCAGTAGTGAACCCAAGTGAAGCCCTAAGACCTAATTTAAGGTAATTTTCTCCATAAGGTATATCTTAATTGTGTTTTAGTTGTTTCCCTGAGGAAGTATGGAATGCCAATTGTCAATGGCCTATTTTAATTTACTGGAGCTTTAGTTGTTTCCCTGAGGAAGTATGGAATGCCAATTGTCAATGGCCTATTTTAATTTACTGGAGTTTACCAGTCACCCACAGTTTTGTTGGAATCCTAGGGGTTCACAATTGGCTTCCAAACAACCCTCTCTGTATCCGGCTCCATTCACACAGCTGGGACTTTTCCCACGGGAATGAAGTATCAGATGACCTCTAACATCTTTTCCAACTCAACTCAATATGGTGCTGTGAACATTCACCCACTCAGTTTCTCCCTATCACATTTCATGACTAGGCTGAGCATGGGTTTGTTAGCTGAAAATGGATAGGACAGGGAATAGCCAGGGACTATACAGTGCACTGAAAGGACTGGGGAAGATGTTGGCTGTGATGCAGACGGATTGATTGAGCTCTAAGCTATAAGAGGAAGTCAGACTAACCAGAAACTCTGGAAAGTATTGATATATTCATGGGAAGGCTCAACAGGGGGTAGAGGGGTTCCCACAGTGTATGATGCATGGCAATGAAGATGATTCAGAGATAAGTCAGGTATGGCAGGTATGTATGAAAAAAGTAGGCTAACAAGGCTGCAGACACCTAGCCAAAATTCAGGTATAACTATCGCAAAAAGAAATAGGTAGGAGGAAAGCAGGTCTTCATTTGACTGACAGTACCAAAACAGTTTTCATGACAGAAATCTAGATAGAAAGACCAAGCCAGACTCTCATTTAGTAAAGTTTAATGTGCACCAGCCACTGTGCTAAGCACTGCGAAAAAGCTATTACTATCCCCATTTTAAAGATGAGAAGACTAAGTCCCAGAGGCATAAGCAGCAAGTTAGTATAGAATATAGGATATTCTCTACCATGACCTATTACAGAGATCTTATTCCAGTGTTCCCTTCTCTAATTTCTCTGAATTGGATCTGAGAAACTTAGCTGGTTTTAGTCTTGGGGATCTGGCTCTGAGACAGAAATCTAATGGTTGGATAGTAGACACACGCTCTTTTAGCCACTTAACATTCATTAACCTCTTTCTCTCACTTTTAGCCCATGAGCTTTAGGGAGAAGTCCATTATTGACTCCAGAAAGTGGAGCACATGACCCAGCCTAGCTGTTTAGAAAAGTTCACTCTCCTGGCTACATTTGTTCAAGGATGAACATGTGACCCAAGCCAATCCAAGCAAGGATGAATCTCAGGAGTTTTTTAGGGACAACTGGGAGAAAAAACAAAAACAAAAGACCTTTTCCTCCCATGGGACCTGAACCTTGAGAGAATTAGAAGCTAAAGCTGCTGGTTCTACCTTGTCACCATAAGATCAGAATTGGCCAGAGAATAAAGTCAGCACAGAGATCTGAGCCCTGAGATGGAAGAAGAAAGAGAAACTGAGAAACAGTCTTGGTGACATCATTTGAGCCTGAGTCAAATTGCACTTGAAGCTAGAATGACTCTTGGATTCTTCATATTCCTGAGCCAATAAACTCCCAGCTGCTTAGACCAGTGTGGTCAGGTTTTCTGCCACTTACAATGAAAAAGTCCTACCCGAATTCTGGGCACAGAGTAAAGTTAAAAGGATGCCAAGCTCCCAATTATCTGGCCAGGATTTCTTAAATCCACCCTCCTTCTGGTCATAATTGTTCCCAGATGCTTGTGTGCAGCCAAGATGGTGGGTGGAGGTCAAGGAGAGCTTGAAGGAAGAAGAGAGGTGTGGAGACTTGGAACTAGGTGAGCCTGGATATTCTCTACCATGACCTAGGCTTGCACCCTGAGCCAGGACCACACAGTGCAGCAGTAAGTACACAGTGTGCAGTGAACCACCTCTTATTACAGAGAGACAACACAGTGTCTGCAGTCAAGCTCAACCAATTTATTAGTGCTTTCTGAGATGGCAAATAGGCATCTGGCTAAAGGAGTCTGTGGAAATAATTTAATTAGACAAAAAAAAAAGAGAGAAAGAAAGACAAGAAAACCTTTGACAAACTTCCACATCGAAAGCTGTTCAAAACACTGCATCACCATGGGATTGGGGTGTGTGTGTGCCTTTTGCCATGAATAGAGAATGTGCTCGGAAACCAAGAACAGAGAAGTAAACAGGACCTTGAAAGGAAGGGAACATGTAATAAACAGTGTTCCTCAAGGATCGATGATAGCACTTGTCTTACTGATCTTATGAAAGATCGAGGAGGCGTTGCAGAGTAGAAAACCCCATCATGGGGGTAGTAGCGAATTCTTCCAGTTAGCAAGCAGCCAGAGGGAAGGGACAGAGACTCCCACTGGAATACCCAGCCACTCAGCAATCAATGACTGACCAGTTAATTACAAATCCAGGGTGATCAATTGCAGGGTGGCGTCTGAAACTACTCTGCTCTTATGGGCATTTCTAGACCAAGGAGAATTAGAAACTGCTGCTTTGTTCCCAACACAGTGTCCGCTAGAGGCTGAACACATACCAGGCGCTCAATCGATATGTGTTAGTTGTTATACCAGATTTCAGATGACAAATATGCCACCTTGGCTATCTTCCACCTTGTGGCTAATTAGAGAACCATGTTGAGAAAGAGTCCCAGTGCCTGTCATGTCTAAGTGTCAGTGTTATGATTGATTGACATTGTCTGCTATGGAGGACAAAAAAAGCAGAGGGCAGTGCTAATACACTGAGTGTCTGAAGACCGCACAAACTGAGCTATTTGAGAGCAGGAAGCAAGGTACTCAGGTGGAAGTGCATTTCAGCAACTCAGTGGCCACCAGGAAATTCTCAGAGCAAGCGAGGAAGGTAATAGCTTTGCAGAGTTGAAGTGGGGTCTACTCTGGTGGAAAAGGTTCCAACTAATGTGTCACTGTGTTTACCCTAGGTTACCAGCCACAGACACCCCCAACACTCCAATGTAAGTTTGGAGTGCTACACCTACTTCCCAGGGCTTCAGCCTCCTCATACCTCTTAGGGAGTTTGAGTAGTCATCCGATCTTTCCATGCGGGGCAGGACTGGGTTTCTCTGAATTGACCATAAGGAAAATCCTAATGCACAGACTCGGGGCTCTGACAACAGTCAACAATCACAAGTAAGATAATCATAATTATATAAATACACACACACACACACACACACACACACACACACACACACACACACATATATAAAGAGAGAGAGAGAGAGTTTTATGTTTTATGAATTTCACAATGCAGTGTGTTTACCTTCCTAGAGTAACGCATTTAATCCTATCAAAATCCAGTAAGCTGTCATCATCATACCATCTTCACAGCTCAGACCAGGAGTGTTTATACGTTCTACCTGCCTCACGTAGTGAAGAATGGAGCTGGGAATCTAGCATATATTAGGCTTGTTCATGAATCAGTAAATGAATGAATGAATTGGTTAATGAAGCCAGCCTTTCTGACCCAAGTTTAGTGCCTTGCCTATTTTTTCAATGTCGGTACCTAAAGGGTTCTCTCTTCCTTATTGTAGTTCATTGTTAGGAACAAAAGATAACGATTTTGTGAAAACAGTTCTGCCTCTTCTAGCCTGGTAGTTTTCTGTAAGAAAACCAGATCTCACGTCTTATGGATAGCATTCAAGAAAAAGAGAGAGAGGGGAAACAAGGGAGACAGGTAAGGAGAGAAAAGAAGCAGCCCAAATACCCCAATATTCATCATCCCAAACCCATCATTTTGACCAGGTCTTTCACTGCTTTCCGACTGTCCACTGATGCCTTTTTACACATTCTGGGGTTGCAGCTCATTCTTTGAACTAGAGGCTTAGGACAGCTGATCTGGCTTCCCTGTTGATCCTGACTTGAAATCGTCCTTTTTTTTTTTTAACATCTTTATTGGAGTATAATTGCTTTACAATGGTGTGTTAGTTTCTGCTTTATAACAAAGTGAATCAGTTATACATATACATATATCCCCATATCTCTTCCCTCTTGCATCTCCCTCCCTCCCACCCTCCCTACCCCACCCCTCTAGGTGGTCACAAAGCACCGAGCTGATCTCCCTGTGCTATGTGGCTGCTTCCCACTAGCTATCTATTTTACCTTTGGTAGTGTATATATGTCCATGCCTCTCTCTCACTTTGTCCCAGCTTACCCTTCCCTCTCCCCGTATCCTCAAGTCCATTCTCTAGTAGACCTGCATTTTTATTCCCGTCTTGCCCCTAGGTTCTTCATGACCTTTTTTTAGGGCACGAACCCGTGTCCCCTGCATCGGCAGGCGGACTCTCAACCACTGCGCCACCAGGGAAGCCCTCTTTTTCTTCTTTTGACAGATGGAAAATCTCCAGGGGTTGCTCTGAGCTAATGCCCAGATAATGCTCAAGTAACAGGCACGGGTATAGCCCCTAGCTTGGCCCCTTTACACTATAGATGGGGAAAGTGGGCTTCAGAAGGTGCGGGGGCTTCCTAGAAATCACACAGCCACAATTACATAGCTCAGAGAACCTCTGTAATTCAATGCTCTAATAGGGCCCTTTCCTTGCAATGACTTCCTTGCAATGACTCTCCCTCCTCCACCAGGACCTGATGCCCCCTTCTCAGGAAGGACTTCTCAGATTGCCATCACTCTATATTTTAATTCTCTCTCATATTTCCTGGAATGACTGTGCCCTTCTACCTTGGACCCCCAGTGAGATGTCCCTCTCTGTCTCCTCTAAGATATTCCACAGTAAGATGGAGACCCCGCTTGGTTCCAGGCTTCTGCATCTCTCCTCTTGACAAGAAAGATTGGACACATTATTTAATCTCTGTGAGCCTTGCTTTTCCCACCTATCAAATGGAGATAGTATCAGCTTCACAAGGGCATTGTTGATATGACAAGATAACATGAACTACTCAATAAAATACACTTAGTGCTAATTATAAATAGGAATACACCTTATAATATTAATAATGACACATACATTACCTTGTCATCTCTGGGTAGTTAAAGAACTGAGAATGCCAAGTTGATAGGCTGACCTGTGTTATCATGAAAATCAAGAAGGGCAATAAATAAATGCCTGTGTGTCATGCCTCATTATTGGGTGAAACACAAGGATGCCCTTAGCGATTTTTTAGGACATTGCATGGAGGGCATTGGCAGAAGCTCCATTTAGTGAATAACAGAAGAGGATGGAGCTTCAAAGGGTGAACACACACGGATAAAGAGCGACCAGAACATCTGCCTCGTCCTAGAGAAGGCTGCTCGAGCACCCTGCTCCACCCTGAGATGGACCTTGGAGCACCTTAGAGCCCTGAGCTCCTCACTATGCATTCATGGAACCCACAGCCATGTTCTCTGTCCTCAGCTCAGGCTCTCTCTGGAGACTTTGGATTTCGATGGGGTCTTTGCCTGTAAAATAATGCCTTGTTGCTGACACACCTGGGCTCCCATTTCCCGTCTTTCTGTCTCACTTTGGTGGAAATAGCCACTCTTTTTGCACAACCCTTTCCTGATTACTAGCTCTCAAAAATTTCCAGCCTGGCTCACTGGCCACAGTTTTGATTATTTCAACTGACCAGCTTTCCTGGCCCCTTGATAGAAATTGACAAGGATTCATGGAAGAGAGGCATTTAGCCCTTGCAATGGTAGGTAAACTGAGTCCATTAAGAGGGGAAGTTGATTTGAATGGACAAGAGTTAGCATCCTTCTGAAAAATAAGAGATCTTGATGCATATTCTCTTTCTTCCTCTCTCTCTCCCTCTCACTCTCTCTCGGTGGTGAGGATACATTAAGATGTAAATCCAACCTGTCAAGTATGGTATCTATAGTCCTAGGGGATCTTTATCAAATGTCCAGTGAGCCTGAACCACGTAGACAGACAAGCCAGGTCTTTTAGAACTCTTGGCTCAAACTGTAAAGCTCCCTTATCTGTAGGAATCAAATCCATCACATGGTTAGAATGTAACTTCTTTCTGGTCAATGCATATTCAACTGTTGTGAGTCACGATACTTTAAGGATGGTATTCATCCCAAGGACACCTAAGAGGAGAGGAAAGAAACAGAGTGTCCCTCACCCAGTGGCTCTCCAGAGTGGAAGACTTTTAGTAAAGGGACAGAGACTAGGTTCAGAGGGTCTTACAGTAAGTCATTTGGGAATTCTCATATGGGAAGTTGTTCTTCAAACCCATAAGGTTTGGCATTTATTTGTAGCCTCAGCTCCATCGGTGGGTAACACCTAGAACTAGGCTGTTGCCACTGATCAGCAGTTATGTCTGAGACCTCCCTGAGAGCCCCCAAATCATTGTGCTCCTCAGCCCCCATCACCACGACCCAAACACAGTGCCCGAGTTTCCCCTAAATCATCATCAACATTGGTCCCATGCTGGCTATGAGCTAGGCAAAGTACGGTGTTTTACAAATATCATCTCCTTTACCATCATAACTGAAAGCTGAGCCTCAGAGAGGGTAAATCACTTACCCAAAGCCACATAGCTTCTCAGTGCCAGAGCTGAGATCTGGGGCTGGGCCAGTCCAACTTCAAACCCTGTGCCTTCCCCTTGGATCTCAGCAGGCTCTCTCCCTGCTGGCAGTCCTGCCCCTCTCATTAATGATCCACATTAAAGGGCAATTTGGGATGATCTAAAAAGACCAGCTCATCAATTTAAGAAAGGATGACGGAGATGTGGCAAAGCCAAGCCGAATGACTCTGAATTCAATCTCACAGGAACAAAATAGAACAATCCGATCTAATCTTCAGCAGGTCCTCAGAGAACCTCTAGTCCTGGGGTTGGGAATGCATATGACTTCAGGCGCCACCTATGAAATACCGGGGAGTCAAGCCTCTCTGCCGAGCAGGGGAGCAAACGCCATTTTGTGGTCAAAGCCTTCACAAATATTTGCTTCTCTCGCCCTGGGAACACGGTAGAATCACGTGTCTTCACCTACTCACTCTCAGACGTGACTGTATGAATTGCTTTGACCAGTGAAATGTGGGAAGAAGCGACATATGTCATGTTAAGATCCAGGGCATCTACCGCTACAGTCTCCTTTGCTGGCCTTTGTGGTGGCAGAAGTCTGTGTTTCAAAAAAGCCTCCATCAGCTTCCATCCTTGAACCCCATGCTGGGCGATGCACCCCAGCTGATGCACAACAGACATGTTTTCTGAATGTGGAATAAACACTTAATTATTGAGAGTTTTGCTGTGATTGTTACCGCAACAGAGCCTAACCTATATTGTTACACTTGCCCAAACATCCATAGTAAATGCTAATAACAAATATGAAAAAAAATATATATATATGGAAAAAAATCACATATACATATAAGATTCTGATTTTCAAGTCTCTAGACGAGTAAATCGGGTCCAGAGAAGTCCATACTTGACCCCGATGGTGCACAGGGACACACGTCGTAGTCCCAAATCAAGATCTCCTTGTCCCGGGTTGATTAGGACCACACTTCCTAAAGTCTCAATTTGGGTCTTCCTGGGAAAGAATAACCCATGTTCCCTTTACATCATTGTAAAGTCTGCTGCTTTCCTAGGACCCTACTGTTTACATCTCCTGCAACCAGATATGTTTATTGTCCTCTACATGATTTTTCTGTGACTTGGGAGGTTCATGCTGGATGATAAAAGCAACAAATGATAACATTCATTAGTTATTCTCAGTGCTGTGATGAGCATTTTTAAACGACTTATCTCACTTAAACTTCCTAAATGAGAAACCTCAGACTGCCACCTGCTCTCACGGACCATTATAGAAAGACAACGTGTCCATCAATATATTGGGAAAGTGGGTTTTTCAGTGATGTTTCTTATGTTGCCAGGATATACACATGGATGGCAGAGCTGGACGGGGGCCTAGAGAGTATCATTCAGATGGGGAAACTGAAGCCCAGAGAGGGAAAAGGGCTTGTCCAAGGTAACACAGCAAACTAGTGACCTAGAACTTGATCCCAGGAGTCCAGTCTTGTGGTCTTTTTTTCCCCAACAAACCTCACAGAATCACCTGAAGGCAACTAACAACCTACATTACATAAGATGAAAAGAGTTCAAGAAGGTAGACAAAGCATATTTTTAGTAAATCAGAAGTCCCCGTCTCAAATCAGAAATCATCTGCAGATATAAAGGTCCCTGCATGGAGGCAAAGCAGCACAGGGTACAAAGAAGGACACAGAAATATATTCTGGCTTCAGGGTCCAGGAAGCATCAGGAGTGGCAGGGACCACGGCAAAGCATAAGTCACATGGTCTGCAGCTACACGCTCCAGCTGCTGTCACCATGGAGGAATATAGTGCCAGCACTGTCAGATCTTTTGAGTTTTTTCAGAATAAGCCACAATTCTGGATCTTACAGTTTTTTTCTTTAAAATATGCAGTCTCCTGACTTTTAAACGTTGCCCTTTCCCCCCAAGAGAACACCGTGTAAGACAGACAGAAAACTTTTGCAACATCTGGAAAGCAGAAGGCTGGATGGGCCAGTTCAAAACAAAGGGAAGGGGAAGGAGTGGATGGCAGGGTATCCCAGAGTCTTGTCCTGCCTGCTCACAGCTCCCTGTCCACACGTGGACGGTCTCTCTGCCTTAGCCTACAAAGCTGGACATGATCTGCTCCCAGCTTTCTCCTCTCTGAACCAATCTCCTCCCAGTCTCCCCATTGCTCACTCAGGCCCAGCCCCAGCCCCATGGACCTTCTCGCTGTGCCTTAAACACACCGAACTCATTCCCACTCAGCACTGTCATGGCTCAGGTTTGTGTTTCTCCCAAATTCATATGTTGAAGCCCTAACCCCTCGTGGGATGGTATCTGGAGATGGTGTCTTTGGGAGGTGATTAGGTTTAGATGAGGTCATGAGGGTGGAGCCCTCATGATGGGATTGTGCCCTCAGGAGAAGAGGAAGAGACACCAGAGTCTCCTTTCTCCAGCGAGAAGGCGGCCATCTGCAAGCCCAGAAGAGAGTCCTCACTAGGAACTGAAAAGGCCAACACTTTGATCTTGGACTTCCAGCCTCTAGAACTGTGAGAAATAAATGTTTGTTGTTTAAGCCACCCTGTCTGTGTCTTTTTTGTTATAGCAGCCCAAGGAGCGTAATACAGGCACCTTTGTGCTTGCTGCTTCCTCCACCTGGAACTCTCACGGCAGATTTCACAGAGTTTATTCCTTTACACCATTCAGAGCAACAGTAACCTTCTCAGGGAGGCCCCCTATGGGCCTCCATCTGAATGATGCTTGCTTGTCATCACTCTCCATCACCTTGACCCTTCCCTGAACGTATTCTACATGCTTCCTTACTTGATATTATTTTTGTTTCTTATCTGTCTACCCCAGTGACCATGTAAATTCACGGAAGCCGAGACATGGCACATTGTTTCCATTTCTCTGTCTGCAGTGCTGAGACCAGCAGCGATGGGTATTTTGTTTATATTTGTTAAAAGAAAGAGGACGAGAAGAAAGAACAGCTGAAAGGATGGAAAGAAGGAAGAGAGGAAGGAAAAATGGAAAACAGAAAGAGAGGGGTAGGAAAAAAGAGACTAGGAAAAAAACTGTCCTACTCCAATCTGGGTGATCCTGGATGTTATCATTTCATATCTTTAAGCCTCAGCATCCTCCTGGGTAAATAAACGTAAGAATGCTGACTTCTCCGGGTTTCTTGTGAAGTAAAGAGACAGCCCAGGAGAAAATATGAATAGATTTACTTGCCCTGTGAAGGTGGGTTTCCTGGAATAATGCTCATCCTTGTCAGGAAAGCTCGTGGGAAGATAACTGTGTTACTTGTGTGGAGGGAGCCTAGGCAACCTGCATAGGGCTCCTGCACTTGTCAGCCTCTGCTTGAGGTTTGCAGGGTAATTAAAAGGTACAGTAGGCAGGTGTCATTAACTTGTTAACCTGAAGTTTTCTCCCACCCCCGCCCCTACTGGAAGAGAGCTTGCAAATGGGTTCCCACGAACCTGGTCTGACTTAGATGGTTTCCTTTCAATTATTCTCCCTGGAGCTCTGCACGTTTGCTGGGCTCGTTATTAAAATTCAGGGGCTGCGTTATACTAATCCACAGTACCTCTCTAGATGAACACAGCGTGGATGCCACGCTCCTTAAAAGTCACTGCTTCCCAGAGGAGATCCCTGACCTCCAAACTTCATGGCCCCCTCCATCCCAGCTCCCTGCTACAGAAAGGGGTTTTTTTTTTTTTTTTTCCACATTTCCAGCTAAATTGCCCAAGTTAGGCAATTAGGTCTTCTGAGGAGCTGTATCTTTTGCATGCTTCTAAGTAAGGGCTGGAAAGGCAAGGGTTGTCTGAATGGCACATTGGAAGCACTGAACGTAAGGCTCATGGTAAGAATGCTGACCACATGCCTTTCCACAATTTGCAGTGTGTGTTCACACATCTTGGCTCACTTATCACCGGGACTGATATGTGGGGTAGGTCTCTGACATGGGAGGAAGATGAAGCTCAAAGGCTCAGAGTTCAAATCACTTGGCCAAGGGCGCTTGGTCAGAAAGAGGTGCTGCTGGGAGTCACAGACAATTCTCTGACCTCTTAGCCGGGATCCCATCTGTCTTAACCCCTGTTGTAGCTACAGTATCTTGCACAGGGCCTGGCACATGGAAAAGACTCAATGAGTTTTGCTGATAACTGTTTTCAGAAAAACAAGCGGAATTCATATTATTTTGTACTTCAGAGTATGTAGCTGTATTTAATTCTATTTATAGAGAGGAAACAAAGGCAGAGCCAATCTTCCGAATTCATCCCTGTCGACAGGGAGATTCCAAGGTATGAGAACACACACACATTCACAGGCACACAGGTCTCCCTCCAACACACACATACACATACACACACATTCACAACGACATCCTCCCCCAGACGCTTTTCCTAATAGTTGTCACCATTTTCCTTCCTCTTCTTCCTTGCCTCAGCCCCACAAAGTTATTTCCCAGGGTGCAGGCTTTTGCATTCCACCTTCATCACTTTTGCTGTGGCTTATAAGAGTTAGTCTATTTTTTTTCCAATATTTTCTTTAAATCAACCCACTTCAAAAAAATCTTGGCTACCTTTAGGTAATAAAGGAAAGTTTTTGATGATTATTGCAAGTGGAAGCCCAGAATCATCCGTCATAAATGAAAGGCAAGCATAAAAATGAAAGAAGATGAGGGCTTCCCTGGTGGCGCAGTGGTTGAGAGTCCGCCTGCCGATGCAGGGGACACGGGTTCATGACCCAGTCCGGGAAGATCTCACATGCCGCGGAGCGGCTGGGTCCTGAGCCATGGCCGCTGAGCCTGCGCTCCACAACGGGAGAGGCCAAAACAGTGAGAGGCCCGCGTACTGCAAAAAAAAAAAAAAAAGAAGATGAGAACAAGAGTATTCTCAAATTCTAGCTAGATTCCATTATCTTCCAAGTCTCCTCGTCTTCCTCTTTGTTCAACAGGGGATACTAGCAAATGTCAGAGAGGTGTGAAAGGCATATTAGCACCAACTGAGATCTTCCTGAAAAACTGCAAGACAAATGAAAAGGGAATGACTTTCTTGTGGAGTGATGCAATGTTATTTAACGCTGAATCCTTACCACTTCAAACCTTGTCACACACAATCACGTACGCGTGTGCGTGTGTTTTTTCACACCATCAGTGCTATGGGTTCAGTGAAAAGGTGATCTCAAGGAAGGATTAAGTCCCAATTCCCCCCAAGTGGCATTCCAAGTGTTGTGTCACATGATCTGGTGTTTATCTGCAGCCTTTTTCATGATGCCACCTGGACATACCATTGGTCCCAGCTCATTATGGGCTGAGTTGTGTCCCTCCAAAATTCACACATTGAAGTCCTAAGCCCCAGTACCTCAGAAAGTGACTGTATTTGGAGATAAGATTTTTAAAGAGGTGATTAAGGTAAAATGAGGTCATTAGGGTGGGTCCTAATCCAATATGACTGGTGTCCTTATAAGAAGAGGGCTTAAGACACAGACACACACAGAGGGAAGACCATGTGAAGACACAGGGAGAGGGCGGCTGCCTGAAAACCAAGGGGAGAGGCCTCAGGAGAAAACAACCCTGCAGGAAACTGATCTCAGACTTCTAGCCTCCAAAACAGTGAGAAAATACATTCATTTTGGTTCAGTCACTGAGCCTGTGGTACTTTGTTATTGCAGCCCTCGCAAAGTAACACACGGTCAAAACAGAAGTTGCACACTTCCAGAAGTTCACTTATTCTCCAATGCTCAGCCTCTGTCTAGGCCATTACATCACATTTGGTTGACTCAGAAGCCATGTCGTTCTTCAAGCACCACTTCAAATGCTTTTGTCTTCATGAGATATTTTCCAATCGTTTACACAAATGTAATTTCTTTTTTTTCTTTCTTTTTTGTTTTTTTTTTTTTTTTTTTTGCGGTACGCAGGCCTTTCACTGTTGTGGCCTCTCTGGTTGCGGAGCACAGGTTCCGGACGCGCAGGCTCAGCGGCCATGGCTCACGGGCTTAGTTGCTCCGCAGCATGTGGGATCTTCCCGGACCGGGGCACGAACCCGTGTCCCCTGCATCGGCAGGCGGACTCTCAACCACTGCGCCACCAGGGAAGCCCCACAAATGTAGTTTCTGCTTTTGTCAAAAGCCTGCAGCTTTCTGTGCATGCTGCACATTGCCCTGATGGAACCACTACTTTCTACCATTCTCTTCTCACCATGAGCTCCCTGGGTGCCAAGCCCAGGTCTTTCTTATATAATAGGAGCTCAGTAAGTACATCTTCAATAAGACTGGATTAAGTAAAAGGAAATAAAATGATGGGAGATAGGAGAAAGTGAGTAATAGCTGAGAACACAAGGGCTTCAGAAACAAGATCTGGGCTTGGGTTCTGCCCTCTGTCCTTTTCTGGCTGTGTGACCCTCAGTGACTTTTGAGGCACTCTGAGCTTTTGTTTTCTCACCTGTAAAGCAGGGTTAATAAGAGCACACTGCAAGGTTGCTTTCAGGATTAAACTAGATAATGAGGCCTTCCAGGGCAAGAGACCAGCTAGCAAATGACGAGATTCACCTTCCACCAACTTCCCTCTGAGATATTCATGAAAACGCACACACCAACACATGCAAAGATGGTGCAGCCCTGGGAACAAGAAATATTGATCGAAATCTTTGAGGCCTTTGAGGGTGTCCTCTAATCAAAGAAAGGAAGTGTCCTTGTTGATAAACAAGGCCAGGCCCTTCTGCAACAGCTTCTTAGCACAAAAGCTTAGGGCCCAGGGCCAGTCAGAGGCAGGAGAGCTCCCTGCACTACATGGGAACTATTTCAGGAGGTGCCCACACATACCTTTTCTTTCTATTCCTCTAATCAGTGCATCCCTTTCTATACTCATTCAGGACTACAATGCCTAGTTGTGGAACAAAGCTATCATGCCGCTTCTTTTAAATAGGAAAAGAAAGGAAATAAGAAAGAGGCAACAAACCACTTTCTGCTGCTTTTCACTTTTTTTTTTTTTTTTTTTTGCGGTACGCGGGCCTGTCACTGTTGTGGCCTCTCCCGTTGCGGAGCACAGGCTCCGGACGCGCAGGCTCAGCGGCCATGGCTCACGGGCCCAGCCGCTCCGCAGCATGTGGGATCTTCCCGGACCGGGGCATGAACCCGTGTCCCCTGCATCGGCAGGGGGACTCTCAACCACTGCGCCACCAGGGAAGCCCTGCTTTCCACTTTTTATGCAAGAAAGGAATGAAAAGGAAGCATATCATAGTAGTTAAGAGCACATACTCTAGAGCGCCTTTGTTCAGCTTTAAATTCTGGCTCGAATACTTACTAGCTGTATGATGTTGGGTAAATTATACTGACTCAGTTTTCTCATCTGTCACGTGGGGATACTAAGACTATCAACCTCACAGGATTATTCTGCAGATTAAATAAATGTAAAGGGCTTTGGAATAGTGCCCAGTACCACCCCAGTAAGCAATGAGTAATGTTTGTTAACTAAACTATGTGTATATAAATATATATGTGTACACACACACACACACACACACACATTTCTCTGCATAAAGCAGAGATAGAAAATTCCTCCTTAATCTTAAAGAACCACCACACTGGCTAAAAGTCTTCCAAGATGTCAGAAATTCAGCTCAGAGTGGTGAATATCACTCACAGAAAAGAAAATCTAACAGCAACCAGAAGTACCATGTAGGAAGTACAAATGAATCCACAGAGCCTAACATGGGCAAACAACAGGCTTGAATAAGAACTCTTCTTGTCCTTTCATGGAAACTATCTTCTAAGTACAGCCAAATCTTATACAGCAAGAAAGAATGTAGCTCTCACATTCATGCAGCACAGGTAGAAAATGCCCATGAAGAAGATATACTCTAGGCAACAAAAGAAAATTTCTGAAAGCAAAAATGTTTTATGGTCTTTATAAAGTTTCAAAACTATAAACTCAATGAAATAAGGAATAAAGTGGAAATGATAAAACAACTAACTGAAATGGAAAGAACTGTTTCAGATAAGGTAGTATGGAAAACAAGAATAACATCAGAGAATTAAAATACACATTAGGCATGGTAAAGGAACAGGTTATCTGAAACAGACAAAAATATAATCATTAATGTCAGAGAAACACTGGGATGTTATAAAAGTGCAGAGAAACAGCAAAAAAAAAAAAAAAAAAAGAAAAAAGAAAATGTTGAGAGAGATGGAAAATTCACAAATGATGGTTGTTCCTAAAGAAAAGACCAGAACACACACAACCAACATTCACAGGTTTAGGAAGACACAGTGGTGAGAAGTTAGACACAAAGCCTGCATTAGCAGAGCTTACTGTCTGGTGTGAGAAAATCCTAGCAATGAGGTAAAATCTTCCAGGGAGGACAGTCTACACTTTTTTTCTTCCTACCTTCTGCAAGTTCTACTGCTGTGCTCAACTACATCAGTATTTCCTAAACTAAATTCTGGGGAACACTGTTTGCAATGCTACTGGCTCTCCTGGGTAAAAATAGTTCTCTGGTTACAGATATTTGGACAAGAATATGTTAATCTAAACTAAAACCAAATTCTTTACTTCATGACTTTAATGCTGAGATGCATTATGAATTTTGAAGAGTGAGATATTATGCCACATTTTCAAACTCAGAAAAGGTAGAGGTTATCTATGGCTGATCCTTTTGACCATGATGCCAACCCCCCTGTCTTTTTCATCTCTCATAACAGCTACTGACATCTCCTAGACATGGCTGAGAAATGCCAAGGTAGACCTGGAGCAAGCAAATGCCAGGATCGTAATATGTCAGGCTCTCACGGATGTGCCCTCAGTGCTACACCCGCAGCCTTCAGAGCAGCTTGATATACAAATTACACATTCACACAGGCTGTCAGTGTCTTCTGCAAAATCATGGCTGGGGAGACCACTGTCAGTCTTGCATGAGAGCACTGAGAACCACAGACTGGTCAACCAGCAATCCTGCCCCAGAACTTAAGTGCCTCTGTTTACTTCTCCTGCCACTCTAGAGCCAGTAACCACAGGGCATGGGAAAGCCCTGAGCTGCTGCTTCCATCTGGCTGCAGCTTCACTGGGACATGGATAATGTGCCCCTATGGTGGTACTACAGCATCATGTCTACCTGGGATATTGCTCCAAACCAGCAACCTCTGCTACCACCAGAATCCAAGCATCATCCCAACTTGTAAATCTCCCATATCAGGCCCCACCCACTGGGCTGGATCCTGGAATGTTGAAATGGATCTGAAACACTACTTTCTCCATCTCTGGTCCAGCCTTCCTCCTTTCTGTACATGGTCTGGGTCTGCCTCTGGACAGCATGTTATGATGCATTGATGGTCTCCCACTAGAAGTCATTTGTAGCTTTCTGCCTTTCCTCCTTCTCCTGCTCTCTTCCTGTGGAATGACTTGGTGGCTCCTTGGAGCTCCTGCAGAGTCCATGTAACAATTAGAGCAGCTCTGATGGAACATCTGGTGAGGGAGAAACAGGACTCACTTGAGGTGCAATTACCAGATGTAGGAGGCACTGCTGGGTTTCCTCAGCCAAATAATATACTGTGCAAGGAGGAACAGAGATCTTGGAGCTGGGCTGCTTATGTTGGAATCCTTGTATCACCAATGACCAGCTGTGATTTGGGGCTATTTACTGAATCTCTCTGGTCTCAATTTCTTAATCTATAAATTGGGGTTAAAAATGGATCATGGAGGCACCAAGCTGAAGACAGAGAAATTGGCTAAGAGGTTCTTGCATTAATCCAGGCAAAAGGTAATAAGGGCCTGGACTGAGACAGTGACAGAGAGGATGAAGATAAGGAGGTAGAATTTGAAAATTATTTAGGAGGTCAAATGGCACAATCTGGTGACCAAGTGACCATGGGGGATGGGGTGCAAGAAGCATAGGAGGTGTAAGATGAGAATGAAACCATTCAAGTGTAGCTCCTAACTTCTTTTACTAGGGTAGTTGAGGAAACATGGGTGCTATTAAAAAAGACAGTCCATAAAAGAGATTCATATTTGCTGTGTGTGTGGAGGGGATCAGTGTACTCCCAGGAGTTCTGTTGGAATGATTACTATCTCTGTTCATTTTCCTCACCACACTGTGATTACAATCCTCAGATGAGGAAACTGTGTCTGTTGCTCAACATCTGTTACCTACCGTAATCCTCATACCAGCCCCATGAGGTAAGTGTTCTACTCTCATCTACTCTTAGCTCCATCATGTAAAAAAGTAAAAAGCATCAGAGAGGTAAAACCCTGGGCCAAGATCACACAGCACCTCGGCTGGGATTGATTGATTGATTATTTTATTTTTTTGCAATTTTTTTACGTTATTTATTTTTTGCTCTCGAAGCTCTTCTGTTTTGATTTTTAAAATTTTTATTGAGGTATAGCTGATTTACAATGTTGCGTTAGTTTCAGGTGTACAGCACAGTGATTCAGTTTTATATATATATAAGTATGTATTCTTTTTCAGATTCTTCAGCTGGGATTTCAACCCAAGGGTGAGACTCCGTGAATTATCAGCCTTCCAGTATTACACACTGCCTCTCAAATACACTTTACCAGAGAGGCATTCTGAATATTATCATCTGTGCCATCTTCCTGCATGAAATAATTCAGTCTCCTACATAATTTTGATTTGAACCCCTCCTTGTATGTGTGAGACTTTGCCCTAGCTGGTGCAAAGGTGTTTTACCATATTATGCACTTGTCACAGCTGTTCTACAAACCTGTGTGGGCATTATGTTTGCATCGTGTGGTTCCTCTAATTAGTGTTGAAAGCTATGACATGCACCGATAGATATGTATACAGAGATTAGGAACACATAGCGATACCATTTTAACATCAAAGTACACATGCCTTAGAAGAAGAAGAGCCTATTTTGAACTCTTGGGCACTATGTGCTTAGCGGATAGCTAAGTGAAATTGGGGGAATGTTAGGAAGCTGTGAATACTGTTCAATATTCATATTATAGGTTACCTGGGAAAAGGGGTTTTTACGGTATAAAATGATACTGCCCAAATCCAGCAAAAGGCTTAAAAGTCCAAACCACTCTAAATATTGATTTGACTCAATTGTTCAATTTAGAACATTCCTATATCCCCGGAGAGGAGTCATTCCTGAGGAAAATTGTGAAAATGAAATGTAAAAAAGGAGAGAGAAGAAAAAGTAATACTGCAGATCTACCACGGACAGAGTTCACTTTCATCTTTGGGTAAATTTCTTTCCACCTCCTGAAAAAGAGAGCCGCAAATAATGGTTCTCCCGATGAAATCATCCCAGCTGGATCAGGCTAAAAAGCTTTTAGGAGGCAAGCGGTAAGTAAATTCAACTGTTCAAATGCATTTGGATGTAATCCTAAATCAGTAGCATGGGAAATCGCCAAGCCATCAATAACTAAAAGGATTGAGACTATTAGATGTGGACAGCAGAGAAATAATGGATGTTAAAGGGGTCAGGAAACAGAAATGATTGCATTCACCCACCACACTGCTCTAAAGCTGATGACGGGAGAATGGGAGCTCCATTTTCTAACCACTGAACTATTAAAACACACACACACACACACACACACACATACACAGACACACAAACACTGATAAATGTCAACTTCAGTTTTATCCTGTAGGTGGTTAAATAGTTTCTTCTTCAGTGTTTTGAAATAGAAGAGGACTTTGGTCTTCTACCCATTTCAGAGTAGAAGGGGAAGGATGTCTGTCCTCTCCACCAACAGTTCAGACTGGGAGGGTTGGATGCTGGGGCATCAAGGATTCCAGAACCTTGGAGGCAGGATACTGGAACATAAGGCAGGCAGGGACACACAAAATGTCTATCCATGATCTTAAAGGATTTTTGAAGAAGAGCCAGTTCTGCTTCTCCAGCCAGGCTTTTGCTACTTGCCAGGAACATTATGCTTCAGTAGATCTGGGATTCTTGCAGTATGGACCCATAAAGCCTGCCCACATGAAATCATCTGCATTGCTTGTTGAAATGGAAACTCCCAGACGAAGGTCCCAAAGTACTGAAGCAGAATCGCTTGAGGTGAGGCAAGGATTCTTATGCCACTGACCTTGAGAAGTACCATGGTCATTAGTGGAATCAGAAGTTATGGTTTGAGTGGGATGATATTAAATTCCAGGCTCTTTGAAGTTATTATGATATAGACCAGGGGTGCGCAAACTACTGCCTCCTAGCCAAACTTGGCTACCACTTGCTTTTGTAAATAAGGTTTTAATTGGAACGCAGTCATGTTCATTCATTTTTGTCTTTGAGTCGTTGCCACAGAGACTATAAGGCTTACAAAAATCAAAAATATTTACTAACTGGCCCTTTACAGAAGAAGCTGGCTCACTTCCACCGTAGACCAATGGTTTTCAATTATTTCTGTACGTCAGAATCATTTACAGATTTTTTTTTTTTTAATGCCACTTCCCAGACCTATTCCCAGAGATTCTGAACCACCAGGACTGGGGCTGGACTGGGATACAGGTGTTGTTTAGAAGGCTTTTCCGGTGACTCAATGCGCAGCCAGGATGACGACCAGGCTGATGAACAGCCTGTAAAGGGGACTGCACATGGTTTGCAAACTGGCTGAAAAGAACTTGCTTCATAATCCCACCTCCCCACAGCTGAGTGTCCTGGGGTAGCCTAAGTAATCTGTGTGAGTCTCAGTTGCCTCATCTGTAAAAGAGAGATATCGATAGTCACTTTGTCGGGCAAGGTGTTATGAGGATTAGAGACAAGGAATGCATACCTCCCAAGACAGGGCTTAGCATCCAGGAAGTCTACATAAATGACGTGGGTGATGAGGGTGATGATAATGAAGACAACTGTGATTGAAGGCAATGCCTATGGCTTTAATAATGCAATTAAGTATGCATTCATTAAACACTAGCTGTGTGCTTGGGAAGGGGAAAACGAGACACGTAAGACGTGACGACCCTCTGAAGGAGCTCACGGCCAAGGAAGCGAGGCAGGCACATAAAAAGATACTGACTGCAACAAAACCAGTTCAACCTCAGTAATAATCAGGGAAATAAGAAATAAAGCGTGAGACATTTTCTCCCAGGAAACATGCAAATATTAGAAATACTGAAAATATTCTGCTTTCACGGAAGTGTAATTTTATAGACTTTTTAGAGGGTAAACAGTCAAGTTAATATCTGTGTTCTTCTCAAATCCTCTATTTCCCTTCTAGGTATCTAGTAAGTAGGAATACATATGCATCTGTGTAAGAACATGCACTGTGGCATGGCTGCAACAATGGAAACCAGGCAAATACCCATAAGGCGGGGAATGGCTAGCTAAGTCATCAGTCTATGTAATTTATTGAGGGTTTTTTTTTTTTAAATGAGGAAAACATACAGGTATAAAACAGACAGCTGTCCCAAGTATTTTATGATGAAGTTGCAAATAATAGAAAATGCCAAAACCTACATATAATAAAGCACACACACCCACACGCAAAACAAAACTTTACGTTTTTATCCCCTTATGTGTATGTAAAATCCCAGACGAGATTACTTCTGGGAAGGAAAGGTAGATTTAGAGTAGGATAGAGGAGATCTTTCACTTTACTTATATTGTTTGAATATTTAATAACATGAATGAATGTATTCATGTGCTTCTTATGTACATTTAAAAAATACAAAACAGGACAATAATTCAATATGGAGAGTATTATAATAGAAGTGTGTGTAAAGTATGATGGCAGTGTCAAAAAAAGAAATTCTGCTGGGGTGGGATGGAGAAGAAGAGATGCCACAGAGACAGGATAACACTGAGCTGGGCCTTGAAGGGTGAGCCATTGGAGAAGATGATGGTGGCATCCCAGGCAGAGAGGGGACCACGAGCAGGAGATCAGAGCCACGAACGTGTACGCTATCACTCATTCATTCATTTATTCACTCAACAAACATTCTCCCCCATTCTCTTTGACAAACCCGCCTATAACGCTGCAGAACCCAGGGTAAGAGTACAAACCAAGGGCCCTATACCATATGCCAAGGTATTTGAAAGTTTTAAAGCAATCTATTACAGTGTTCTACAAAATATGTACTATCCTACCATCTTCATGATGACCTGGAAGGCCAGGTTCAAATTCAGAATCCTCAGACTTCTCAGGCTTCCTTGCCAAAATATGGCAGCATGGGGAGGGCTGGCACCTGGCTTATGGATCCCGAATCCCTACCCTCAGCCTGTCCCCCACTTTTCTTCCTCCTGCCAGCTCTGTGTCCCACCCCCCGCCATAGTGGCTTTTTGCACATGTGTGGGTACATTGCAACCTGCACGTTGAAAACTGGTGGACAACTGGCTTTACATCCCCTCTGGCTTTGGTATGCAATTTGTCCTTGGAAAGGCAGATCCAGGGAAGAGACAACTTGGGCAGGGAGATCCAGGTCCTCTGTTACCAAGAGAATAATCCAGAAGGGAAAGTGCAGGTTGTAATAAGCAAGTGCCCTTGCCCCATGGTCTTCTTATCTCATGGGAAGACATGCAGTGGGAGAAGGGCTAGAGTGGAGATCTCTAGGGTATATGACCCAGGGCAAGGATGCTTCTTGCATGGGCTTAAGAATGGTACTGCCCTTCTTAAGCAAGATGGCGAAGCTTAGGTCTACACTCTTCACCCAAGGGACATGGGATGCTTTGATTGGTAACCCTACCAAGAAGCCACACAATGTAGAGGAGTTCCTAGGAATTTGAATCATGAATGGAGGGGCTGAAGGAAGTCTTGGTGCTGGTTTGTACTGGCCACTGGTTCTTGAAGAAACTGTCTCTTAACTCCTATTCTCTGGGGTGTTGGGCGTCCTCTGGTTCTAGTACTATCTTAGGCCTCTTGGCTAGCTATTCCTTCCATTCTAGGAGGCTTTCGCAGTGCATTCTTTTTAAGGCTTGCTCCGTTCAGAGATAGGTACTGTGCCTGTAACCGACAAACCCTACAAGATGCAGGTCATGTTACAAAGAATTTCATGTGCCACATGAGAGCAGGTGACTGAAGTTCAGGCTCTGAAACAGAGAAGTGGCCTGGGGTTTTTGTTTGTTTGATTGTTTGTTTTGGTTTTGTTTTTGTTTTCAATGTCTCCGGAGAAACATGGAAAACGGACGGAAAGGGAAGCCACTTTAATCAGCGGCTTCAACACAGGCATTCATGATGAAGTAGAAGTTGAACCTCAAGAAAGAATGACATTCAGGTGAGAAAGATGCGAGGAGACTGACGATTGGCTAATGAGCTCATTTTCAGACAAGACCAAAGATTCAAGGCTGACTACCAGGAATTACAGACTGGGCGGAGTAACATCAAACCCCAGTTCGATTCTAGAAAACATTATAGAACAGATGGTTTTTGAGCAGGGAGAAGCCAACAGAGGTTCAGTGTGACCCAGCCATGCCAGACTCCCGTCAGCCCCAGACTTCCCCAATCCTGTTTAGTGGCACGAACTGAAATCCTTCAGCAGCAGGACGCCTGTTAGATGCCTTGGCCCCACTGGCTAGTGTGCTCCTAACGGGGCTGCCATGAACGTGGTATACAAGCCTTGATTCCATTTAGCTGTAGCTTTTCCCTAAACCTTCCAGGCCTCTTAGTCTCTTGCTGGAATCAGTATCTCAGTGCACCTGTATAGTGTTGTGAAACCACTAACCCCTTATGAAGTTCTCCCTGGAGGGACTGCCCTTGCGATGGATGTCTGCTGTCTTTACCTGGCCAGCATCCACTTCCTCTGGGGCTGGTAACAGCTCCGTATTTCACCTTGAGAAAGGACCCTTCCTCCAATCTCAATCCCCGTGCCCAGTGAGGTGGCGGTGAGGATGGGGTGTTGACTTTGCTTCCATCTCCAGGGCTTTATCTTTGTCCTATGACACAAGGAGATGCCACTGATGAGTTTCATCAGGTGCCTATGAGGACCAGGTCAATGGTAGGATGATGGGATCAGGTTTGCATTTGGGAAACATCCCTCAGGCTCACTCTGAGGAAGAGACGGCATACAACAAGACTAACCGGGAGACTGTCAAGAGTTTCAGGGAAGAAGATGGAACTTTGTAAGTACTTTTTTTTTTTTATTCGGTACGCGGGCCTCTCACTGTTGTGGCCTCTCCCGTCGCAGAGCACAGGCTCCGGACGCGCAGGCTCAGCGGCCATGGCTCACGGGCCCAGCCGCCCCACGGCATGTGGGATCTTCCCGGACCGGGGCACGAACCCGCGTCCCCTGCATCGGCAGGCGGACGCTCAACCACTGCGCCACCAGGGAAGCCCAAGATGGCACTTTGGACTGAAATATTGGCAGGAGTAAGAGAAGTAGATTGACTCAAATGACTTTTAGGAACTAAAATCAACAGGCTGGTGATAAATCAGATGTGGGGAACTGAGGGAGAAAGAGATGTTGCAAATGATCCCTAGCTTGTGCTTTGTGCAAATGAATGGATAATGGTGACTTCACCCATAAAGGGGAATCTGAAAGAGAACCAGACTTGAGCAAGGGATTCGTGAAGAGCAGGGCTTCCGTTTGGAATATTCTGGAACTCCTAAGAGGAAGTGTTAAGAGGCATCTGTATATACAAATAAGGAACACTGAGGATGTGTCTAGGTTGGAGATATTAACTTGCCAGTCCATGTACAAAGCTAAAGATATGCATAATATCAATGAGGAAAGAAGACAGAGCCAGAGACCAACTTGGTAACTGTCCCCTCTGTGTTCACGTTGACAACTCTCTTTCCATCTTACATTGATGCTGTTGGGTTTCCTCCCTCTCAAAATGTACCCACCCGTGACTTGTTCCTGCTTAATTAAACCTAATCATCACCACAGCTAATTTCTGGGGATGGTATTTTGACTTTGTTAACTATTTTTCATGGCACCATTGTAACAATGTCTTACATAGGGGTGGTTTAAGAGATCTGACCAGGTGATGAGGCTAATTCCATTTTGTAAAATTCGTTCTCCTAATGGAGACACCAAGCATCTGGAATCTGAAACCCTATCCTCTGTTCGGCTGAGACCTCCTTCTCCCAGTTCATGCAGCATCTCCAGTTTGGGGGATTACACATTAGGGCAGAAGTGGACAAGTTAGATTATGTCTTACGGACAAGGGTCCAGGACAGAGAGCAGCCTGGAGGTGCTGCAGGATGGAGAACAAGATAACTTGGGGGGTATGATCAAGAGGCCTGGCAAGAAAAAGAGAAACCTGACTTATTCTGTGTGGCCCCTAGAATAAGAACAGTATCCGTGACTTATGGCTCGACTTATAGCTCTTGTGTTCTCAGGTCTGCATAAGCCCAGTACAAAGCAGGCTTCAATAAATGGGTGTCGAATGACTCTGTAGATGATGACGAACGTACAGAGCCATGATGAGGCTTAGCTGGCGATGCCGAAGATGTCATTCAGGCAGCCTGTGCACGCATCACCCTCAAATGCTGCCTGCTGACTGGGCCTGTGTATTTAGCACCCACCAGAATCTTGCCCCTAATATCATGATGTCCATGGGCCCATCTCCAGCCAGTCCCTCCCTTGCTCTGCCCTCTTCCCTGGAAACTGTAGAAGCCAGAGTCAGACAGCAGGGACTCCAGAAAGGTCCTGGGGAGGAGGCAATCGGGGTGAGACTCAATCATTTACTGCAGCTCTTCTTGTCTTTTCCTGGGATCACCCAGAGCTGAAATCCGATCATGGAGCCTGGGCCACTAGATGGTGGGGACATGGATGGCAAAATATTTATTACAGGGCTTCCCTGGTGGCGCAGTGGTTGAGAGTCCGCCTGAATATATATATATTTATGACATAAGACGATATGCAGTGTTATCCTACCAGCCCCTCCACCTCTCTTTGTCCACGTGATTCTCATCTCACACCAGTATTCTCACTACCTTTCTTTAGAGAAGAGGGAGTTGAGGCTCAGAGAGGCTAGGATCCATCACCCAGCTTGTAAGTCATGGAATGTACTTCAGACTCCGAGTCTGTGTTCTTTCCACTCAACTTCACAGCCACTCTCCAAGGTTCTAATGAGTGGGTCTCACCTCATATAAACCCTCCAGTGAGTGTAAAGAGAACACCTGAGCTACAGCCACTTTTTTGTTTTAATTTATGATGAGGATATTTTGGGCCAGAATCCAGATCAGGGTGAGAACCATGACTCACTCTGCCGGGGTGGACCAGGCCAGAAAGCATTGACATGCTTGCTAAATGATCACTCCTCCTTCTTTTTTAAATTTGGGACCAATTTGCTCCTCTCTGCTTGACTGGGATCTAACACTAGCTTAGCTGAAATAGATGTAATGATAATCAGCGTTTGCCTCTGTGCAGTCTTTTAGTGGAAGAAGCCTTCCCAGGCTTCCTCCCTGGCTGGGATACAAACATCTTCCTTGAGCAAGTGAAGTCCGACCATGATTCTAAACTTATTCTGATAGTAATGAGTGAGACATCTTTGCCAGAGGGAGTCCGGGCTGGAATTGTTCCTGTCACTGTGTGGCTGGGAGCTGCTAAGTGATCTGTAGCCATCTTCTGCCCCTGGTTCTATTGGTGCGGGTGCGGGGGGGCGGTCCACGTTCCTGGGTTTACACTTCAGCTCCTCGGCCCCTCATTGCAGCATCAGCTTCCTCTTCTCCATCCCAGCATCCTGGGCAGGCAGCAGGGACATGCCATCCTGCTCCAAACGGAGCTCTTGGCTGGACTCAGTGTTCCCACCCACCTGCCTTCAAGCTACCCACAGCTGTTGCTTTCCTGAGTCTGCTACACAGGTGCCCATCTCTGTGCTTGGCACTTTGCATGAATCATGTTACTTCATTCTCTCAACAGTCCTTTCCTTCACAAATATTTATTCTGCATTTCCTGTGTGCGAAAGGAATACAGTCCAAGGAATGCAGCAATGAATAAAAAGCAGGCAACCCTCTGTCCTTATGGGCCTCATGTTCTTTAGCAGGGGAACATCTCTTTAAATGGTACTGTTATCCTCATTTTTAAAGAGAAAATAAAGTTTGGAGAGTTTTCATAACTTGGAATCCCACACAGCTGGTAAGTAGAAGAGATGAAACTCAAGCACTGGTTTCTAAGACCAAAACCCACCTTCCATTATATTGGACCACTTCCTGCTGATGGCAGGTCTTACTCATAGAATCCCTATGACTGAGGGGGTGAGATCAAGATCTAACAGCTCGTGCCTTGGTTTGTACACCTAGCACATTCACAAGGGAGGCTGCAAACTGGTTCTGACCGATTCAAAAGGTCTTTCATTTAATCAGGTTACAGAGAGTGGAAAAGCACGATGATTCTGGCTTATCCATAGCAGGCCTACTATGGGCCAGGCACAGTTTCAGATGTTTTATTTGCATTGCTTCACTTTCTCTTCATAACTAACCTACAAATATGGGTACTTTTAGTATGATTTCCATTTTACAGATGAGACTAACAGATGGAGGGTTTATGAAACTCTTCCCAGAGTCATGGAACTGGGAAGGGGCAGAGCTTGGGTGTGGCCCCAGGCTGGCTGGGGCCAGGGCTAGTTCTTGGATACCACTGGCTGCGTGAAGATGAGATGCAATTGCTCTCACGCTGGAGGAAGCCTGGATTCCCAGATGTCCCTCGGGCCGTGCTACCACATCACTTGCTCTCAAGTTTGACAGGTCTTGCTCTTATAAAGAGCAAAAGATATGAAGGACTAGGGATCTGGTTTTGACAAACAGGCAGAGGAAGGGTGTACTTAGCAAAGAGGACAGTGTGAGCTAAGGTGCAGGGGTGAGGAAGAAGCATCCTGGTTCCTAAAAAGACGAGTCAGAGGATCACCACTCCTTTTGACACTGGACATGGCAACAGTGGTCACCCAACCAGGAAGATCCCCTCTCTGGTCAGACCCTTCAGGCCAGCATCCTTCTCCTCCTGGGACTGGTGCAGAGATAGACCCGGGGACTCTCCCAGGCAGAAGCAGCTACATACTTTGCAGAGCCCTGTGCAAAGGGAAAACGTGGGGACCCGTGTCCAAAAATTATTGCAAACGTCAAGGGGGCAACAGCAGATCATTAAACCAAGTGTACGGCTCTTCTAAAGGCAGGGCGCAGTGCCTCCAAGCCAGCTGTGCTCCCAGGTCTCTCTGAGCAACACAGTCATCTCCCTTATCTCATCTTTCCCTCAAGGCAATTCTGGGAACTGAATATCATCACGCCCAAGTTCCAGGTGAGGAAACTGAATGTCCAAGGCCAAGAAGGACCTGATCAAGTTCTCAGAATTAATGAGTAACTGTGTCAAGATCAGGATAATAATGAAACGACAACCAACAGTTAACATCTGTGGAGTTCCAGGACTCGAAGCTAAGATTCTCTGAAGCCACGTTCATACACATGCTGCCACTCTGTCTCCTGCCTGTAGCTTGGGGCTCCTGTGTCTCATGCAGAGCTTCGACAGTTTCCTGCCTGGATTATATAGTCTGGTCTGGACCACCCCAGAGGCGGAATCAACGCATGTGTCAACAACTGTCCAGGGCCATGAATATCTTCCCCAAAGCCTAGAGAAGATGCCCAAGTGGAGACAGCAGGTAGCATCTTTACAAGTTGCTGTCGCTGCCAAGTCAACCTCATCCTCGGGGTGGCACAGGCTGCCCTCAACAAACAGATGGAGGAGTTTCTCTTCTTGATAACCAGACATGCCCAGTAGAGTTTTCTATTTAATTATCACAATTTTTAAAGTAAGTTTAAAAATATAGCCCCATATTCAGACTCGCTCTTCTACCCTATTTAGTCCAAAATTAAGACTCTTTGTTATCCAGATCGTTTCTTTCCTGTGTGATGCAATCCAGCCATACCCTTAGACAGGTAATGTGTTTAAGACCAAAGAGTCAGGCATAACTGAGTTTAGGTCCAGCCCCTTGTGTTACCAGATGTGTCAACTCGAGCAAGTAGTAAACCTCTCCTAAGCCTCTGTTTCTTCCTCAGGATAATAAAAGAAGGTAGAGTTGTGACTGTTAGGTGCCTATTAGCAACTGCTTAAAGAGTGTTAACAGTTAGCAGTAGTATAACTAGCAGCAACACTCCTAAACTGGTCTCATCTAATTCCTCTGCTAACTCATTCACTTTTTCATTCATCCATTCGACTTAAAGAAATCTTGCTGAGTACCTCCTATGTTCCAGACCTGTACCACAGTTTGGAAAAGCAGAATGAGATAGAGGCCCAAATCCAGAGGAGTTCACAGACTAGTCAGCAAGGAGGAAGTAAATGTTGACCTAAAGAGTTATTCTACAGAGTAGACAATGTACCAGAGAACATGGAGACAGGACATGACTGGGTGAATCAAGGAAGGCTTCTTGGAAGAGGGAACATTGAGTTGGGCTTTCCCATTGGATAGTAAGCAGCTCAGTGGGTAGTGTTTCAACTACTGGCCAATGAGAGACAAAGCTATTTTTTATGAATGGAACTCCCTATAGTTTCCTGACAGCATGGCTATAGTCCAAAATTATCCCCAGTTCAGAGTTTTACTTTTACTTTTGAGAAGTAAAATAAATTTTACTTTAAATTTAACGTTTTGAAAGTAAAATAGATCTTTTTTCATATTCCAAAGGTCTACAGCAGGGACTTAGGCAGTAGATATTTATAAGCAGGGGCACGTTGAAGGAGGAAGGAGGGCACTGACTTATGAGTAAGGATTCTGCCATGAGTCATAGGATATTTTCTAAACGCTCAGCCCACAGATGTATGCATGCACAAAAGGTTTACCATTTATCATTTAAATGACCCACAGTGACCTCTACCCACCCTTTTTTCCCCTGTAACAGAAGGTTCTGCGGGCTCCTTCTTTTTTGATGGCTTGAGCACCAGTGCCCGTTTTCCACACCTGACTTAGAGGACACACCTGATGAGTCCAAAACAATTATGACGATCCCATTTCTCTCGGCAGGGATTCGTGCAGGCGTGGATATGTGACCCAATTCTGGAGAACAGACTTGAGCAGAAATCAGCTGGTGGGGGAGGCGGCAGGCTTCTGAGAAAGGCTTCCTCTCTGATAAAAAGGGGCTCCCGAAAGTGATGTCATATCTTGTTTTCCACATTCTTGTTCTTCTGCACAGAACTGAGTCTGCATGTGGTGCTTGCCTAACATTGTTACATCTAGTTCATGACCATGAAGAAAAGCTAGCCTGTATAGAAAACTGACACATCACAACAGCAGAGGAGAAAGACAAGACTAACCAGATCACTGGAGACATCACTGAGCTACTGAGTTATCCAACACTGGAGCCATCCTATCTTCCAAACTTCTTATTACGTGCAGTAATAAGTTGTTCCTTTTGTGTAAGCTAATGGAATCAGGGCTCTCTGTTATTTGTAGCTAAGAGCATGCTTTATGATTAAGCTATAATCTGTTGGCTTTTGAAATCATAGAATTGGTCTCGGTTATTATCAACATAAGGAGAAATGAGGGAGGTTTATCAATAAACGATGTTGTTTCTAACCCTCCCGTTACTTGAGAAACTTAATTGCCCGTTATTGCCTATCCTCCCATGTGACATCAATCCATGCCGCAGGGGCAGCAGCCAATCCTAGCCTTTCACTCTTGTCCAATAGTTGGCCTCACCCCCTCTTCACTAGCTAGCAATTGACGAACCAATGGTGCATCACCAGCCAATCAAAGATGGCCTTGAGTTCCAGGGAGCATTCTGGACATCAGATGTGGGACCCAGGGTACGAATGAAATAGTAACCGACAGTGGAATGATCAAGGAAAACTGGCAATCAACCAAACCTGCAACTGGGATCTATATTAATATCAAGTCATGTTATAGCACTTTCATGGTGGAAAAATTTGACCTTCGTGTTAAACAGTAACACATCTTCTCCCTTACATCAGAGATGGTTTTGAAGTGTAATTTTTATTCTCTGCAAAACTACAGAAGAGTAACTTGTGCCCCACGGTCTGGAGGAGATATGATGGAATTAATTAAGAAAAGCAACATCTGAACCTTATCCATTAGTAACTTTATTACTAATGGAATGGGAGAGAGGAATCCATAAAATAAAGACAAGTCGGGCTTCCCTGGTGGGGCAGTGGTTGAGAGTCTGCCTGCCAATTCAGGGGACACGGGTTCGAGCCCTGGTCTGGGAAGATCCCACATGCCGTGGAGCAACTAGGCCCGTGAGCCACAACTACTGAGCCTGAGCGTCTGGAGCCTGTGTCCCGCAACAAGAGAGGCCGCAATAGTGAGAGGCCCACGCACCGCGATGAAGAGTGGCCCCCGCTTGCCATAACTAGAGAAAAGCCCTCACACAGAAACAAAGACCCAAAACAGCAAAATTAATTAATTAATAAACTCCTACCCCCAACATCTTCTTTAAAAAAAAAAAAAAAAAAAAAAGACAAGTCATATCCTACAAACTAGCTCCTAGCTGGCCATGCAACTCTAAGCAGATTGCTTAGATGGTCTGGCCTTTTGTTTACCCATCAAAGATAAGGAGGCTGCACTTGACTCATGGCTTCTACTAGATTATATTTTGTCAATTTGGCTAAGGCTGGGATTATGTGAAGATCAATTAAAGAGGTACTGAAAGTGTTTTGCAAATCAGGAAGCATTATGTTAAACGAGACTTGTTTTAAAAACAAACAAAAGAAAAAAGAAAAACAAATGAAATAGTTCTAGAGTGCTCTTCTTGCACGTCATAGTTCTAAAGGGAAGACAGACGTAACGCCAACTAATGGTCTATTATAATAGTCAGAGCTCTCATTTGTGGATGCCTTCTCGACACTGTGCACTGATCAATCCAAGTGTTTTCTATACATTCCTTCTATTACCTAGGATGACCTTGTAGGAAATGCATTTTCAGATGAGGACACAGAGACTCAGGTTGGACAGTGTGCTGAGGTCACATGACTAATAAGTAACAAAGCCGGGGTGTAATATATGTCTGGCTCCGAAGCTCATATTCATTCAGAGGCTCTACTGTGACATATCAAATCAAAAGTCTGAAATAAGAACCATTCCAGAAAACTCCTTTATGCATTTTGGATTTTCAGTGCAGTCAAAATTGTTTTCTAAAATTCTGTCCTCTGTCCATTTAAATACCATTCCTCTTACCAAACCAGCTGTGCCAAAATGGGGGGCAGGAAAAAAAAAACATACACATGCCTATACACATGGCCCATGGATATACACAGTCTTTATGGGGAAGTAGGTGACACAGATGGTACAGCAGTATGACATAATCTTCAGCCATTAACAATAAAAATCATCAAGTTTTTAAAAAAATTTACTTATATTTTATTTATTTACTTTTGGCTGCACTGGGTCTTCGTTGCTGCGTGCAGGCTTTCTCTAGTTGCTGAGAGCAGGGGCTACTCTTCCTTGCGGTGTGCCTGCTTCTCATTGCATTGGCTTCTCTTGTTGTGGAGCACGGGCTCTAGGCATGCAGGCTTCAGTAGTTGTGGCACGTGGGCCCAGCAGTTGTGGTGCCCAGGCTTAGCTGCTCCGCGGCATGTAGGATCTTCCAGGACCAGGGATCGAACCTGTGTCCCCTGCGTTGGCAGGCAGATTCTTAACCACTGTGCCACCAGGGAAGTCCCAATCATTAAGATTTTTTGTGTTTTGTTTTGGTTTCGTTGGCTGCACTGCAGGGCATGTGGGACCTTAGTTCCCTGACCAGGGATCAAACCCGCGCCCCCTGCGTTGGAAGTGTGGCGTCTTAACCACTGGACCACCAGTGAAGTCCCAAAGATCATTAAGATTTTTTAAATTGAAGTTTCGTTGATTTACATTATTATTAGTTTCAGGTGTACAGCACAGTGATTCAGTATTTTTACAGATCATACTGCATTAAAAGTTATTACAAGATAATGGCTATAATTCCCTGTGCTACACAATATGTCCTTGTTTATTTTATACATAGTAGTTTGTATCTCTTAATTCTATATCCTTGTGTTGTCCCTCCCCGCTTCCCTCTCCCTAGTTTGTTTTCTGTATCTGTGAGTCTGTTTTGCTATGTACATTCCTTTACTTTTTAGATTTCACATATAAGTGACATCATACAGTATTTGTCTTTCTCTGTCTGACTTATTTCACTAAACATAATATTCTCTAGGTCCATCTACATTGCTGCAGATGGCAGAATTTCATTCTTTTTTATGGCTGAGTAGTATTCCATAACACACACACACACACACACACACACACACACACACACACACACGCCATCTTTATATTCATTCATCTGTTGAGGGACATTTAGGTTGCTTCCCTATTTACTACCATAAATAGTGCTGCTATGAACGTTGGGGTACATGTATCTTTTCAAATAGGGTTTTCATTTTGGGGGGATATATACCCAGGAGTGGAATTACTGGGTCATATGGTAAATCTATTTTTAGTTTTTTGAGGAACCTCCATACAGTTTTCCATAGTGGCTGCACCAATTTACATTCCCACCAACAGTGTATAAAAGGTTCCCTTTTCTCCACATCCTTGCCAACATTTGTTATTTGTAGACTTTTTGATGATAGCCATTCTGACAGGTGTGAGGTGATATCTCGTTGTTTTGATTTACATTTCTATAATTATTAGCTATGTTGAGCATCTTTTCATGTGCCTGATAGCCATCTGAATGTCCTCTTTGGAAAAAATGTCTATTCAGGTCTTCTGTCCATTTTTTAAAATATTGAGTTGTATAACCGGTTTATATATTTTGGATATTAACTCTTTGTCAGTCATATCATTTGCAAATATTTCCTCCTCTTCTGTAGGTTGGTTTGTTTTGTCAGTGGTTTCCTTTGTTGTGCAAAAGCTTTTAATTTAAATTAGGTCCCATTTGTTTATTTCCGTTATTTCTTTTGCCTTTTTTTTTTCTTAGCAAAAAAATACTGCTATGAATTATGTCAAAGTGTGTTCTACCTATGCTCTTTTCTGGGAGTTTTATGGTTTTGGGTCTTACATTTAGGTCTCTAATCCATTTTGAGTTTATTTTTATATATCATTCTTTTACATATAGCTGTCCAGTTTTCCCAGCACCATTTATCGAAGAGGCTGTCTTTTCTCCAGTGTTCTTGCCCCCTTTGTCATAGACTAATTGACCATAGGGGTGTGGGTTTATTTCTGGGCTCTCTATTATGGTCCATTGATCTTTGTGTCTGTTTTTGTGCCAATACCACATCGTTTTGATTACTGTAGCTTTGTAGTACAGCCTGAAGTCCGAGAGGGTGATATCTCCAGCTTTGTTCTTTTTTCCCAAGATGCTTTGGCGATTCAGGGTCTTCTGTGGGTCTATATGAATTTTAGTGTTATTTGTTCTAGTTCTGTGAAGACTGTCATGGGTATTTTGATAGGGATTGCATTAAATCTGTAGATCGCTTTGCATAGTATGGCCATTAACAATATTAATTCTTCCGATCCAAGAGCACAGAATATCTTTCCATTTCTTTGTATCATCTTCAATTTTCTTCATCAATGTTTTAGTTTTCAGAGTATAGGTCTTTCACCTCCTTGGTTAAGTTTATTCCTAGGTATTTTATTCTTTTTAAAACATGGGGAAATGATTGAGAAATAAAGTAAGGTGAAGAAAGGGAAAAAATGTCAAATGGTATAAACACTGAAATGACTACAATTATTAAAAAAGCATTGTCATAGGCTAGAAAATACTATGAAAATATGGACCTTCTTATTGACTTAGAGCAGGATAACTAACAAAGGTCCATGGACCAGATTGGACTGGCCACCTGTTTTTTGCAGCCTGAAAATACAGCCATACGCCTTCATTTATGTGTGTCTACAACGTCTTTTACACTACATGAGAAGAGCAGTGGACTCTGGGCCCCCCAAAGCTATCTGCCCTTTACAGAAAAAGTGTGCTGACCCCTGACTTAGAGGCCTGGGATTATGAACACGTCACATTCATGCTCGGTATTAATCCTACAGGATATGTCAGATAAAGAGTAGGCATTAGACATTATCTATCACTAACGTTTTTGGATTTAGCTTTCTTGATTTCAACCAAGATTCATCCATGAGATGAGTATTCACCATTACACTGAGAAGAGAACTTTGATGGGATGTGTTTAGAAACCTTGAGCACTGGGGGCAGACCCATAGCCTCACAGATCTGTGGGTTTCTCTTGCAAACACAGCAACTCAGAAATGGCCACTTTAGATCATTTCCAGTGAAACTCACATAATAAAGTGTAGCAGTTGCTAACTCAGAGGTCTAGAGGGGTTAGGCGGGTAACTCAAATGAGAAAAGCTGATTGTGCATAAGACAATAGGGAGTGTTGGGGACCCAGGTAAATGGGGAAATAATGCCCATCTCATCCCATCCTGCCCATGATGGACGCTGGCTACCGATCCCCAGCTGGTCACTTCTCTGCTTAGCAAAAATGCAGGCCTGCTGTGGCCAGATCTTTTAACTTTTCTAAGGAAGCTGAAAATCCAGATATTTAGGTAACATTTCCCATATTTAAAAGTTGGCAACTTTTTAAAAACTCATCACATAGAATAATAGAAATCTGCCAGACAAATTTGTCCCATAGGCTGACAATTGTCCAAGTCTGCTGAAATTAAATTCACAAATGTGCGAGTTTGCAATGATTTCAAGAAGTACACCTGATGGATATTCAAGTCCTTAAACAAGATCTACTTTGAGATTTGAAAGCTCCAAACACTCAAATAAATATCAGCAATCATGTTTAATGAGTGCTTGCAATATGGTAGGTACTGTTGCAAGTGCTTCACATCTATTCCTTTAGGAAGCAAGGACTGTCTTCGCCATCCCCATTTTATAGATGTGGAAACTGAGGCATAGAGAGGTTAATCAATTCACCAAAGATGGCAACACTAGTAACTGTAGGGATTGGGTTTGAGTCTAGGCAATGTGGGTTCCAGACTTTGGGTTCTTAGCCGGAGCTTCTTACCCTTTAATGTACACACAGATCATCTAAAGATCTAGTTAAACCCAGTTTCTAGTTCAGGAGGTCTGGGTGAGGCTTGAGATACATTTGCTAACAAGCTCCCAGGTGATGCTGCTGGTCCATGAACCACACTTTGAGTAGCAAAGCTCTTAACCACTACAACAGGGGTTCTCAAAGTGTGAGTCTTCAGAGCCGCACCACCAGCGTCCCATGGGAGCTCCTTAGAAATGACATTCATGAGGTCCCATCCCGAACCTGAAAGTCTGGAGTGGGGTCCAGCAATCTGTGTTCTCCCAGCCCTCCGGATGATTCTGATGCAAGTTCAAGTTCTTAGAAATGCAAAGCCTTAGTCCTAGGGCTCCCACAGCCCCATCCTTTTCCAGCATCCCTAGCTTGGCTATGGGAATAGTCAGATGCACCTTCCTTCTGTCTTAGAGCTTTGCTTCTTGCTTGGACCAGGAGACACAGTAGTGGGTGCCAATGGTTCTGAGTTTATCTATAATTCCTGGAGGCCCCACAAAGAGCAGCTCTTCCTTAAATAGAAGCAAGGGCTGTCTCTGTTATACACAGTTATCTTCTACTAAGGCCAAGATCAAGTGAGATAAAATTATCCCAGTTTGACTCAAGTCACCTCTTTGATTCCACTACCAATTGTCAAAGGTGACTGCCACTGTGTTCTCTGGACTTGCCATCCCTTCTCAGAAGTTCCCCACATCCTGAGCTTTAAGCATTCATAGACTTTGGGAGGTAAGACTGGTGGGAGCTGGTGTAATTGGGGGAGGGGGTGGTGTCGGGAGAGCACAGACACACCGCACAGCTGTTATCTGGAGCACCAGACGTGTTTTGACAGTTTTCGAGATGGTCATTAAATCACACACTGGAGAGACGGTGAAGTGGGTGTCAGTCAGACTGGGGATGGGGCTGGTGCAGCTGGCGGGTAGCAATTGCAGTGACTATGCGATGGGAGTCAGAATGAGAATCATAAATCTTGATTATTCTCTGTCTCAGCTGATTTGATCCAAACGCCTGGGACAGGAACAGAGTTCACATCTCACTGAAAACTGCAAAAAAACTGATTAAATGTACAGACTGGTATAAATAGCCCTCGATCCATGTTAATGTTCAAACTGTCACCACTGCGGAAAAGAGGTTACATTTTGCAAATTGGGGATCTGTTTTGATAAGAAGAGGCATTCTGGATCCTTGGGAGCCAGAGGGACCCACCGCCCTTTCTCTGTGTTTTCCTTCTAGTCCCGGAGAACAGCTATCTCTGTGTTGCCAGAATGCTAGCTGCTCTTATAATGAAAGCAATTAGTACAGCCAGCCCTCCTGATTCAAAGTGCTCTCCTGTTAAAATCAGGCACCCTATAGAAAAATGGAAATGCAGAGTCGTTACCATAAAGCAATAATTAAGTAAACCATTCAATTATGGATGAAAAAAGCACTTGGATTAATAAGAATATTGTACGCTTAAGAGCATTAAAATACCAGCGTATTACCATTTCTGCATACATAATGAATGAACTTGGAGACCAGAATGATTAGGATATAAAAATACTAACTGGTGGCACCCTTCCTCAGAAACCAGTGTTGCTGCTTGGGGTCTAGGGGTGGGGGAATGTGTGAATAGCACGGGACCCCTGGACATTCCTATCATTGCTTAGAAGTAGGGACTGAGGGGTGAGATGGAAGGGAGAACAGATGAGAAAGGAAAACTGAGTAGCCGGCAGCTTCCGCTTGCACCATGGGAACGTGGCTGAAGAGCCCTCAGCATCCAGATGAGGCAATGACAGGCAACGGTGTGGAGCAGGGGTTGCAAAGTCACATGACTACAGGGGCAGGTGACACTAACAGGCGAACTGGGCCAGGTGAAAGGTCATGAGGATGGGGTGACTGTAATGAAAGTCGGCGACTGTCTGCTACTCAGCTCCCGCCATTTTTCCACCAACAGGAAGCATGGGCCCAGGGCTGCCAGATCTTCTGATTTTCAAGAGAAGGTAGAAAAGCTAATGTTTGCCCGAAGTTTCCCGAGTAAAACACTACGTGGACCACACACAGTGTTGGTGAGGACCAGATATGGCTCCTGGGTCACTAGTTGTGGTCCTTGGTGTGGTGTCAAATGCTTAAACGTAGAGGGTCAGGAAATCGTGTCCTTTTCTGACCTTGTCAATAACTGGTTGTGTTACCCTAGAAAAATCTCATTGCTTTGCTAGGACTCAGTTTCCTTGTGTGTCAGATAAAGTCTTCTAGACTGTACGCACTTTGAGGGCAATTATGATGTCTGTTTTCCTCACCTTGATACTCCCAGGGTGCAGCAGCATGCCTGGCATATCGCAGGCACACAGAAGATGTTTGTTGAATGACTGAATAAGTGAAAGAATGAATGGGCGTCATGCTGTGAGTTCCCACAACCAGTCTCCTGCTTTGTGACCGTCAGTTCTGACCAGTCCTATCCCCCCAGCTCTTTTTCCTTCTGGTCAAAATACAAACCCTGACTCCTGACTCTGTCACCTTCTCCATTTATACTTTATTTTATCAACTTTCCCAAACCTGTTCGTTCATCTGTGAAATCTTAAAGTGGCCCCATTGTTCTGGGTTAGGTCCTATGCTGGGCACTGGACACAGAGGGATAAAACAGTGTTAGCCCTGCTTTCAAATAGCATCCAGTCTAGAGAGCTCGAATATCAAGTGAGCATCAAAATAAAATGCAATGGGATCGGGGCTTCCCTGGTGGCGCAGTGGTTGAGAGTCCGCCTGCCGATGCAGGGGACACGGGTTCGTGCCCCGGTGTGGGAGGATCCCACATGCCGCGGAGCGGCTGGGCCCGTGAGCCATGGCCACTGAGCCTGCGCGTCCGGAGCCTGTTGCTCCGCAACGGGAGAGGCCACAACAGTGAGAGGCCCGCGTACCGCAAAAAAAAAAAAATGCAATGGGATCAACTCTCCAAGGTAGATGTGTGCAAGGCTCCATTTTGGTTTACCTTTTAACCCAGCCATCGAACTCACCTAGAATCCTACCTTAGAAAATAGATTCTAGGACTCTGGTGTTGCTACCTGGCTTCTGAAAATTTGTGTCAGAAGTTCCTTTCTGCTCTTTCCTGACAGTTCTTCTCAGCATAATCCTGACTGTCCCAAATCTCCCCTTAGTACCATCTCTGGGGGCTGCTTTCCTTCCAAATGGCTTTAAAAAAAAAAAAAAAAAAAACAGGCTAGACAGGTCTCTTATATGTATAAGGAAACTTGATAGAACTGACATCATTTGCCAAAAATAGATAGGAAACACAAATAGATCAGAAACAAAGCACACTCTGAAATTTCATGTAGATGTTGCTGCTAAAGGGTCCAAGTCTAAGACCCACTCTCCTTTTATAAAAAAAGGAGCTAAGCTAATGATAGAAAAGAGAGAATAAAGATATGTTAGCCCCATACCGAGACACTTTCCCCCTTGGCATAAAGAGACAAAAGAGAAGTAAAATGTTAGTAACTTCCCAATGATGTGATTCAATATTATTTAATGCCCTGTCCATGTAGCCTCTAAAGTGGTCTAGTATATACCAGTGGCACTTACACCTGTGAATTACTCTGACTCTAGAGCGTGTCTGGGTGGACAGAATTAGATATTTGGGCCCTGCTCTGACAACCACACTTGCAGGAAGATTCCTAGATACTGTAATCCTAAGAATAGCCTCATCAGAGTCCTCAGGTTCACAGGAGCAAGACATCATGGGAGAGGGTAAAATCTGTTTGCTCACATTGATTCTGTGCAAGCCATGTGTGTATAGGCTCATTTCTGGATTTACTTTACCCCAGGGTTTCTCAATCCCATTGAAACTGAGCAGGTCACTGTGGGGCTCCCAGGTACAAATCCTTTCTGTGTCCTCGTTTCTTGTTTGTAGGAAACAGGCTTCTTTCAGCCTCCCAGACCTTCCCTAGGTTCCTGAGGGCAGACTGATGGCTGCTAATCAGGGAAGGGAGGGAATGCAGAAACAAAGGAGGAGCAGTCAAGAACAACAGTGCAGCCTCGGGGCAGGTCCTGGTTCCTCCTCAAGGGATACACATAACAATATCTTTGAGTTTTTCTGCAGGTACTAAGACCCCTGAGTACTAGTGAATTATCACATCTGAGGGGAGGCATGGGAACCCCTAAATTCATAGCCAGCTGGTCTGAAGTGGGATGGCCCTGAGGACCTCCAAACTTATGGCTAGAGTCAGAAACCTTGGGCAAACTTGACATCTAGACGATTATATCCTTAACCTCCAGTTTGACTAATTCCGAGTACAAGTGTAACAGGGTCATGTATTTTTCATCATCAATTTTGTCTTAAAAATCTTTTCTCCAGCAGTTTACCATTGCTCTTTGTGGGGAAGGGCTGTGCATCATAGCTCCAGTTCATCATTAATAACCAGGAGGAATTTCCAAGGTGTTGAGTCACAGGGTGTGGTGGAAATGGCTCAGATCTCTAAATCATGAGCGTAAACCCTAAGTCTATCCCTTTGTCTGTAATGGTGGTCAAGTCACTTCACCTCTTGAGACTCGCTGTCCTCACATGTAAAATAGTGATGATAGAGCTTTCACTCATTCGTTCATGAAGTATTCATGGAGTGTCCAGATGTGACAGGAACTGATTTAGCCCCAGGGATATAGTATCAAACAAGACAAAAATCCCTGCCCTCATGGAGTGCGCTTTCCAGTAGGAGAGATGGACAACAGACAAATAATTTTACGTGACGAGAAGCACCACAAAGGAAAGTAAAGCAGGGTAAGGAAAGAGAAAGTAATAGCAAGAGAGGATACTTCTTTCAGTAGAATCCTTTAACACCTCTCTGAGAATCCTTTAACGTCTTGTGCAAAGGCCCTGAGGTAGGCACAAATTTGGCATATGTGAACTATAGAAAAACTTGGCTACTGAAGAACAAATAAAATAAAGCCTACAAAATTAATGAGCTTAGCGCCCGGCACTTAAATGAAAGTGTAAGCATCCATTAGGTGATTCTGCATAAATGCACACTGAATGTTGCTGGAAAACATCCCCGGAATAAAAATCGTTGAATTCGATTGTGTGCTTACCATATATTTTATATTAATTAACATATTTGATCCTCACAACACCCTCTTGAGGTCGATAACGTTGTCTTCACCATTTTTACAGCTGAGGACATTGAGGCCAGAGTCTTAAGGAAATTGCCGAAATTCACACAGCTTGTAAGTGACAAAACCAGGAATAGGAACCGGCAGTCATCTCTTGAGTACCCTGCCCCTAACCACTCGGCTGTCCTGCCCATTTTGACAACAGCTCTAATCCAAGATCTGGTCTCCTTTTTCTGACCTCTCAAAACACACTTGGACCTTTCCTGTGAATTTATCATCTGATATATCTATTCAGTGAGCATTTATCAAACACCTGCTAAACTGCCAGCCCTTGAACAGGCACTGAGAATATAAAGAATGTGGCCCGGCCCCTATACATGCTGGAGTGTGGGAGTAGAGACAAGTGCAAAATTATAATGCAGTATTTCAAGCCTTGAAATGGCATTTCACTGCCTCGTGTGTCTTCGCTTGTCTTCCCAACAACAATATGTCAACAGAGGCTGTGTTGTATGAAATTTATTGCCAGCGTATCTGGACATTTTCATAAACAACGGAGAAAATATTACTGGCTTCTGAGAAACAAAAAATTACAGTAGTAGAATTACAAATTTCAAGAAATCTTCAATTATGCTTAGAAGAGACTTTACTAACCAGGTTTTCTCAGCTGCCCGAATCTTGATTTTTCTCCTTTGATCTTCCCTCTTTATTCGAAAATCTGGCTCACTGGATGAGATACAAAGCTTCCCTTCATTCTTGCTACTGTTGCATATTATTTCTTCTCTCCCTGGTCCTCAAGCTCATACGTTTGACAGGAGTCCTTTCCCCATGGGCCACATGAGAGGAGGTTAAGACATTAACCTCTGTCTCCTTGTTTTATGGTCAAATAGGATTGTCTGCAAACCACGCCCTGCTGGCTTATCTACTGAGACATGAGGCCCTGTTGGCTTGTTTGATGAATTCTCGAGACTGATTTGGAACTTGTACCTATCTCCTTCACAACCATCAGAGAGGCATCAACTGATCATTCAGGTGTAGAATCTATTCTGTTCTCCGACTTTACAGCCCTCTCAATCTCTTCCAGAAACTGCAAGGGCTGTTGGGCCCTGGTGTGGCTTTCATTAATCTTGGCTTGAGTAATACATAGGAAAAGAAGCCTAGAATCTGTAGACCTCGTCACCTCATTTCTGTAACTTAGATCTCCACCTCATATATCTGTAAAACATGGATTTTGCTTCCCTTTCTATTATACTCTCCACATTGTCTCCATTCCAACTACGTTTCCTGCATGCACACACATACACACACACACACATACACACACACACGCATGCATGCACACATACACACTCCTGTTGCCAGATTGTGATTGGCAGTCCACCAGCCAAACCCAGCCTGAAGTCATGTTTTACTCTCCCTGTTCATGCATTTTAAACAGTTAAATTGGAATGCTTTCAAGTCATACTAGGGCTCTCCAGTAATGGTGGGTACCAGAGACCCCATCAATCTTTATTCTCCGGCTTCATTTATGTATCTCACCTGCCTGGTGGCTGGAGGAATCTGAATTTGCAATCTCTATCTCTAGCCACACAAAACTACTTCCAATTTCCTAACCATGCCACACTGTGTCTTCACTTGATGTCACCACACATGCTGCTATTCACGCTTGGACCCTTTTTCCTTCCCTAGCTAGGACTAAAAGCTGAGAACGTGGTATGGGTAGGGCACTATGATAATCGTTCAAAATGAAAGAGGGACTGTTGGTATCCCATCTTATAGAAGAGGAAATTCAGGCTTCTGGAGATTAGGATAATTGTGTAATATCATACACAATTACTAATAAATAGTAAATCCCAGATTCGAAATCAGACCATCGGGGCCTCCCTGGTGGCGCAGTGGTTGGGAGTCCGCCTGCCAGTGCAGGGGACACGGGTTCGTGCCCCGGTCTGAGAGGATCCCACATGCCGCGGAGCAGCTGAGCCCGTGAGCCACGACTACTGAGCCTGCGCTCTAGAGACTGTGAGCCACAACTACTGAGCCCACGCGCCACAATCACTGAAGCCCACATGCCTGGAGCCCATGCTCTGCAAAGGGAGAGGCCGCCACAGTGAGAGGCCCGTGCACCGCGGCAGAGAGTGGCCCCTGTTCGCCGCAGCTGGAGAGGTCCCGTACACAGCAACGAAGACCCAATGCAGCCATAAATAAATAAACAAATAAGCAAACAAATAAAAAGAAATCAGACCATCAGCTCCCCAAACACACCTTCTTTTCCAATAAGTTATCTGTCATTCTGCCTTATGCTACAACACCCAATTCAGATAAGTCCCTCCTCTGACTTCTTTGAGCTCCCACGGGCAGAATTAGTTACTCCCTCTTAAGCATCCCCACAGGATTATAGGAGTCTTTGTGAAGTTATCACACTTTGTTGCATTTATTTGATTCCATGTAAGTATCCCACTGGACCAGTATTTCTCAGACTTGAAAATGACAAACGTCCCAGAGTACATCCTGCAGGTTCCCAGGTTTTCCTTGAACCTCAATTTAAAAGCCCTACCCTAGCAAACATAAATGTGTTTAAAAACTACAGATTTCACCTTGTAAAGCCATTTAGACTATAAAAATATTGAAAACTCCTGCCCATACTAGTCTATGCCCCTCTTGAAGGCAGGGGCCACGTCTTATTCATTTTTAGATTGTTACTGCTCAGCCTCGGACCTGGCCTGGAATGCAGCTTCTGAAAATATTAGTTGAATGAATGAATGACAGTGTGGGCTTCCTAAGAAGACAGGAGCCACAGCTCCTGTTGTTAGGATCAATTAAGCTAAAATGGAAAGCTGAATGTGCAGAGCTAATTCCCCAAGTTCAGTGGCTGCAGTTATACCAGTCTCATAGCTGAGACAGTTGGACTGGGTTTTTTTGGCCATATCTGCATTCTTCTTGCAACATAGAATGGCACTTCCCAGTCCCCATGACACTTGGCAAGAGTGTGTGACTTACTTTAGCCAATACAATGTGATTAGAAGTGAAATACGTTGCTTCTGGGTGGAAGGCTGTAAGAGCTGGTGAACCATCTGTCATTTTCCTTCATCTGCAACATCCCAGATGGCAGAGGTTGCATGTGCTTACACACCTGAACAAGGATGCCACGGGGCAGAGGCTGGAGCCGACTGCAATGGACAGGAAACATGGCTGAATGGGAAACGCCCCTTTGCAGTGTTAAGCCACTGATATCTGTTGATTGTTACTGCAGCAAAACTATTTACTTATTCACTTAACAAACATTAGTTGAGCACCTAATATGTTCCAGGCTCTAGGCTAGGAGCTGAGGATAGAATGGTGCAAAATCAGATATGGTCTTTTTTTTAATTTAATTTTTTATTTTATATTGGAGTATAGTTGATTAACAATGTTGTGTTAGTTTCAGGTGTACAGCAAAGTGATTCAGATATACACGTATCTATTCTTTTTCAAATTCTTTTCCCATTTAGGTTGTTATATACAGTCTTTAATCTCACAGAAGTCATAGTCTATTGGGAAAGACAAATATTTATTAAGGAAAGACATACATTTAAATATACACGTGGCAGATATTTTGAGATGAGAAGTACGTTGCTATGAAATAAACTAACAGAATCAGCTGATCAGAAGTGACTTCCCCCAAGGAATTCACAGCTGAGCAGAGCGCTGTAGGAAGAAAAAGAGTGACTAGGTATGGGCTTCCTTGGTGGCGCAGTGGTTGAGAGTCCGCCTGCTGATGCAGGGGATGCGGGTTCGTGTCCCGGTCCGGGAAGATCCCACATGCCGCAGAGCGGCTGGGCCCGTGAGCCATGGCCGCTGAGCCTGCGCGTCCGGAGCCTGTGCTCCGCAACGGCAGAGGCCACAACAGTGAGAGGCCAGCGTACCGCAAAAAAAAAAAAAAGAGTGACTAGGTAAAGGCTTTGGAGGATGGGAGAAGAACATGTGAGGCAGGGAGCATGTGCAAAGAGCCCAGGACAGGACCCCATGAGTTTAAGGAACTGAATGAAGGCCAGTGATACACCAGTAAGGCCAGCTTGAACTTCCCCACCTTCTGTGACGATCAGACAAGATGGAAGCACGGGCATTCTATCCATGGGTGCAGCTAAGTGAGACGGTGCATATTAGGACCTGGAACGTACTAGAACTTACTAGGTACTTCACAGATGACAGCTGCCTCTGACTCTGTGGCATGTACCAAATTCCTGACTTCCTGCTTGCTTTTTCTTTTCTTTTCCTTTTATTTTTTCTGTCTTTTTTTTTTTTTTTTTTTTTTCAAAAGAGACCCTATATCTAACTGCCTTGGGTCCTAAAAGTTTACATCCTTGGAGGGAAAAGAGAGAAAAACAGTGTGGTGAATCAGTTTCCCTGGATATTGCTTCATAAACCCCAATTTCCACTCATAGTTCATGAAAGCAAAGTGTAAGTTCCCTGAAGGACATGGTCATGTGACAGATAGAAGCGCTGGTCTTCACTGCCTGAAAATGCAAATTAGAAAGAGAGGAAATGACCTGGTCTTGTGAGCCTGCACACCTTGTGAGCGGCACCCCGGATGATTTGAAAAAATGGGACAGGGGAGCAACATTTTATTAAGTTCTGGGTACTTTTGGATACTGTCCCTTCTACTTCCCTAACATCCCTAAATTGTACCTGGAAACATTCCCATTTTGCAGATGTGTGCAGAGCCTACAGCAGACAACAGATAAGGAAACTGAGCCACACAGAAGTTCCAAAGCTCATAACTAGTCAAGCTAAGATCTGAACCCAGTTCCATCAGATCCAGAATCTTCCCGAGGCTAACAAAGAAGCTTCAGATTGTGCAAAATTGAAAGCAGGAGTTATAAAAGCAAATACCTCCCGGGGCCGGTGCAGGGCAAGTGAGGGGAGAAGCAGCCTGGGAGAAGCAGAGAGGGGGCCTGGCGAGCATATGCTTTTTTGAAAAGGGGCAGCTACTAACCGGCCACGACTGGTAATTGCCATGTGACACTGAGGACAGATCTCCCCATATTTCAAGAGAATCCTCAAATATAGATAATAATGTAAATTCTCTGAGCTGTTAAAATGCTAGCATCTAAGATAGATAGATAGATAGATAGATAGATAGATGGGTGGGTGGGTGGGTGGATAGGTAGGTAGGTAGGTAGATAGATAGATAGATAGGTAGACAGATAGGTGGGTGGGTGGATAGATAGATAGATAAATAGATAAATAGATAGATAGATAGAAAGACAGACAGAGAGACAAACACCCAGTCTCTGCAGGAACCAAAGCTGTACTGAAGCCTCATTTAACCCAGTGGTTCTCAACCAGGTGTGATTTTGGCTCCCAGGAGACATTTGTCAACGTCTGGAGACACTCTGAGTTGTCACAACCGGGGGCAAGGAAAGCTACTCTATTCTGGTGGATAGAGGCAAGGGATGCTTGGAAATATCCCACCATTCATAAGGCAGCCCCCCATCCAAAAAATTATCCAGCCCCAAATGGCCATAGTGCCAAAGTTGAGAAATCCTGACTTAACCTGTGGTCCCTCAAGCTCTGATCTCTGATTGAAAGGTTTCTTTACCCAGTTAAGTCTTCTCCAGGTTTCATCATCCCTCACAGCTATGCTACGGCAGGGAGGGCATGACATTTACTTGCTTTTCATTTGGTTTGCTTGTTCCAGACCCAGGCTAATTCTTACTAATGCTCAAGGTCTTGAGTTACACTTGCAGATCCAGCTTAATGTTCAAGTGTGTAAGAAACAGGAGCAATTCAACTCCCGTCAATAATGTAAACAAAGCCTGGTTTAGATAAACCCCATCACCAGACCTGAAGTGGCCCAGGGCACCTCTGCTACTGCTGATTAGCATAAATGCTAAACACAAACCAATTAACACACTCTAGGCTGCTCATCTCCTGTCACTTAGCGCAGAAATAAAGCCCAACGCTAAATACACATATTGATTTGGCCATTAAATCTAGCATCACTCAAAATAAAGCTCATTATATTATTGAGTAACAACAAAGTCACTGCAGTTTTCAGGATGGGCTGTATTATTAAGAAATTTCACTTTTCCACTGTTCCACCGATTTCCCAAACCACCCTGAGCACTTCCTCCCAGCGTGGGTCTTACCAGCTCCAGGACAAACCTAGAAAGTAGAGTTCTGCATTCCCCTTAACACGATCTTTGCTTTTCGCCCTAAAAATGTCCATTCAGAAGGGAATCCTTTTTCTTTAAAATGCTATTTCAGCAAAGACAAGGAAATTTTATGCTTGAAAGAAAGGACATTAAAGGGGAAGACAAACTGGGATATTAAACAGCAAATACAAAAACCACAGGTGTTATAATAAAAATGGGTTAACTTTGAACATTAACCACAGGCGTTGATCCGATGCTTACGGGCAAAAAAACCTGCAGAAATATCTTCCTTGTTTAGGTGTAAACAACAGACATCTTCTCACCTCGGGGTCCTTTCCAACGTAATCTGCCCTCCCCACTGTGACCAGCACAATCTCTCTTCAAAAACCATGTCGGAGCCTTGGAAAAAATGGCACAGTAGATGCAAGCAGTCAGGAAGCCCTTTCTTGAATCCCTTTAAAATGCCCTCAAACAACCAATAAGAGGATGGTGTGATATCTTTGCGAACAGGATAAAATCAATTACATTCTGAATCAGGGCCGAGTTTATATTAATTGCAGCGTCTTTCGAAATGGATTTTAAAACGTATCACAAGCTTGTTGAAAAATCTCAACTACTTTGTTATTGCCTAAAGAAAGATAAATCCCAATATTTTTTAGACTTTTTATTTGGAACTAATTTCAAACTTAGGGAGAAGTTGCAAGAATAAAAACAGCACAAAAAACACCTGTACTCAGATTCACCTATTGTTAACATTCCGTCTCTTCTGCTTTATAATTTGTCCTATATAAATATTCACACAGACTGTTATTTTCCACACCAATTTTAGAGTACATGTACACATCGTGGTCTTTTACCTTTAAATAGTTCAGTGCCTATTTCTAAAAATAAGAGGTGTTTTTATATATCCACAGTACAGTTATCCTCTTCACTAAATTTAACACTGATTCAATATTTTTATCAAATCTACCGTCTGAATTCCAATATTGTCAATTGACCCAATCCGGTCCTTTATTGCTTTTTCCTTCCCTCAGAGATTGCATTTAGTTGTTATGTCTCTTTTCTCCTTTAATCTGTAACATTTCCACAACCTTTCTCTATCTTTTATTACACTGACATGTTTTGAAGAATACAGTCCCTTTTTTTCTTTTAAACAGAACTTCCCTCATTTGAGGCTTGTCTGATGTTTCCTCATGATTAGATTCAAATTAACCACTTTCCCATTGAATACCACATAAGTATACCCTGTCCTTCTCAGGGTAATATGTCTAGGAAGCCCAAATATTTCCAGTGTAGCATTCAGGGTCTTTACATTTTGACTCTCCCTAGAGTCCACACACCCATTGAACCCTACCTGCCTGACCTCCCAGAGACCAGCCTTTGGAGAATCTGTTTACCCACCCATCATCCATTCCTTTGTGGAATGCCCTCCCCAAATTCCTTATGAACGCTGCTCAATCCTCTTGGTTTTCATAGGGTAGATCCCACCTCTCTTGTTCCAGAGATATCATCTGGGACCAGGAATGGCCAACAAGGTCCCTCCTCTCCTTAGACACAGAAATGCAATCAAGGATGGGCACATATCACTAGGGAGAACAGTATGGAGGTTCCTCAAAAACTAAAAATAGAATTGCCATATGATCAAGCAATCCCACTCCTGGGCATATATCTGAACAAAACTATAATTCGAAAAGATACATACACCGCAATGTTCATAGCAGCACTATTTACAATAGCCAAGACATGGAAACAACCTAAATGTCCATCGACAGATGAATGGATAAAGAAGATGTAATATATATAAAATTATCATAGTAAGCGAAGTAAGTCAGAAAGAGAACAACAAATACCACACGATATCACTTATATGTGGAATCTAAAATATAACTCAAACGAACTTATCTACAAAACAAAAACAGACTCACAGACATAGAGAACAGATTTGTGTTGCCAAGGGGAAGAGGGGTGGGGGAGGGAAGGATTGGGAATTTAGGCTTAGCAGATGCAAGCTATTATATATAGAATGGATAAGCAACAAGGTCCTGCCATATAGCACAGGGAACTATATTCAATACCTTGTGATAAACCATAATGGAAAAGAATATGGGAAAAATATATATATATAATACTGAATCACTTTGCTGACCACCAGAAACTAACACAACATTGTAAATTAACTATACTTCAGTTTAAAAAAATACGATGCACACATATCCCAAGTTAGGCCATCCTGGACTTTCTCCGGACCTCTTAGGACATCTCTTTTCTTTGAGATTTGTGAATTATGAGAGCACATATGTTTGGATCTGTGGAGGAAGAGCATCTTATCACAGTGTAGAGAGATTCTTCTTGAGAATGAGGGAAAATGTAGCTGCAACCTGAAGTGAGCATATGAGAAAGAAAAAGACATAAAGAGATATGTGATGGCCTCATTTAAGCACCTGATTCCTGCCATGCCTGAAGCCTTCATTACCCAGGACTTTTCCGTTACTTGAGCTGGTAATTTCCTGTGTTGTTTAAGCTAAAAGTGGGTGTCTGTATCTTGCAAACTGCGTCAGCCTGACTTTGTCACCTTTTTCACACTAGTCTGTGTTGCTGATGTCCAGCATGGTAACAGATTGGGCAATAGTACATACACTTTTCAACATTGTGTACATCTATCTACAGACTAGATCAGCATCTCTTAGATTCTGTGTTCACCTATTGCTGTGCTGACTGTTCAATACTGCTCATGAGTAGCCTGATAGAAGAGATGAGTACATAACTATTTAAAATTATATTTCAAATTGAAAGTTCAACATGAATTTTTGAGAGTCCTTAGGATGTGTCTAAAGTAGTTATCAGAGGAAAACTCATAGCTCTAAATGGTATGAATTTTAAGCTACACAAATGAAAATAAATTATACTTAAGGATCTAGAAAAAAGAACAAGATATGCGCAAGAAAAACAGATGGCAGCAAATTAAAAAGATAAAAGCAGAAATTACTAGATTACAGAGTAGAAGAAAAATACTTGAAATGATGAATACAATCCCAAACGTGGTTTTCTGAAAAAACACCTGCTCATCTAATCAAGAGAAGAGAAAAATGTGAGTTAACAATATTGAAATAAGAATGGAGAAACAGTGTCAGATGCAGAGGCAATTCCATTATGCAAGAAAGAAATATATGCTCAGAAAGATTCAGAAGTGAATTATATTTAAACTTCAAGAAAAAAAAAACCTGGTGCCATTTAACCTGTTATAGAGCATCCTGTTAGAAGCATAATGTGATAGGTGCTCAGAGAGAAATCTTAAACACTTATCAGGGCACTTCAGCAGGAGCCTTTTGCTAGTTCTCAAAGCTTGAACTTCCTGCTCTCGTCCATCAAATGGACGAGAGCAGGAAGTACATCCCAGACAATGGGAATCTGGGGAGAAAGACTTGGATTATGAACATATGGAGGAAATAAATATTCAGCAAATGGCACAAGCCTGGGAAGAGTGGGGAAAAAAAAGGATTAAATGTCGGGACCAGGAATGAAAAATATTCTGATAAACTGGAGTCGTGGAGCCGATTTCTAAAAATACCTGGATATGGTACTGAACTTTGGTAGATCGGCCAGGAAAGTGGTCACACCTGTGATATCAGTTATGCAACACTAACTCACTATAACTCAGAAATATGATGTGCGTAGCAAAAACGTGAAGTAACCTGACGTTATGTTGCAGAAGTATACTATCTCGAAAGAAGATGACAGTCTCCATCTACAGTACAAGTCAGTACACTTGGATATAGTGCTCAGTTTTAAAGGAATATCGATTTTTTTAAAAAAGAAAGAACATGTCCAGAGGAAGACTAGGATAATTAGGAGTCACTTGATGGAATCTATTGTTCTGCTTTTTCTCATTCTTTGGGGAAAAATAATTCATTTCTCCTTGCAGAAGCATTCGCCATTACCCTCCTCCACACACACATACACACACCATCCTTAGCCCATGTTGGGCCTTAAAATCGTCCAGCGCAGTGGGTACATGATCCAGGCATGCCCAACCACAGCCTTATCCTCTTGGAAAAAAAGGAACTGATTCGTTTTTAGGCTCATGATCACCAAATTAAGTCAAGAACTGAGTTGGAACTATTAGAAAAATATTCACTTCTTGCTGGGATTGCTGAGTGGAGAGGACATAAGTCTGGGGCTACTAGGGACACTGTGACCACGAAGCCAGTGGAGAAAGCATCATTGATAAGAGATGGAAAGAGACAGGTTCCTGATGCCATTAGTGAGAACCTCGGTCCAGTCAGTATGAACTTTTCGGTTATGTGAATCTACAATGCTCTTTAACTAGTTTGAGTTCAGTTTCTGCCATTCACCACCAAAAGATTTCTGGCTAGTTCAGCATGCCATATGAGAAATGATTAAAGGAGCTCTTGATTTAAAATTCAAAGGACACACAGAGACCATTACTGCCCTCTTTAAACTCTCAAAAACCATTTCACTGAAATCAAGACAAAGCAAGGATGACCTGCATTGCTAGTATTATTTTGCATTTTCCTGGAAGCTTTAAGAATACAATAAGACAAGAAAAATAAATTAATTTCTGAACTACTGGATAAGAAGAGAACATTTTTTTCCTCTTTGCTGATATGATTATCTAGATAAACCATTTTGGTTCGACAAAGTGGCTGGATGGAAGATAAATACACAAAATCAGTACATTTTCTAAATCAAGTACTAACTAGAAATGAAAATGGAAAGAAAATTCATAAACATGATAAAAGAAATACTTAGAAATGCATTAAACCCAAAGAATATGAGACTTATCTAAAGAAATCTGTAAAACTGTATTTAAGAATATCAAATCTACATATCAATAAGTGGGAAGATATAGTATGTCCATGGATGGGATGACAATATATTATATCAGTTATTTGAAAATTACCTTATTAATTCAATGTAATTTCAATTGGATACCAAATTTTTGTTAATTTTATAAAATGATATTAGTTTTTATATGGAAGAATAAATTTCCCAGAATAACCAAAAATATGTCAAGAAGAATAGTGAGAAATGACTTGCCTTGCAAATTATTAAAACGTATTATGAAATTACCATAATCAAAACAATGTGGTATTGAAACAAAGAAATAAATAGATGGGGGGGGTGGCAGTAATGAGCCCTGAGACTATATATATATCTCCAGTAACAACAACATAGTTTTATTGAATAAACAGTGCTGGCATAACTGCTTATTATCTGGAAGAAAATGGAACCCATTATCTTATACTGTATATTAAATTTTTGACAGATTAAAAATTTTAATGTAAAGAAATAATACAGTTAAATCCTAGGTTATAATTAAAAATTAAATGCATACCTCCAGCTATTTAAACCACATAAAATACCCAGAAGCTATAAAACTCTCTCCTAACACTTTATCTTGCCCTCAGTCTTATCCCAGTCCTCTGGTGGAGAAGGATGGATGCAAAGCAATCACATAACAAATAGAGGATTCTTAGAATCTATGAAGGTATCAGGGGATAGTGTTGTCACCACCAATGCCTGAAGAGAATTGCTATAACTAATAATTAGAAGACTTTTGGTCCCAAATTTTATCTGGGCTCTGATCACATTTCTTTGCTAGTTCTCAGCCAAGGAAAGAATTTCCTGTATCATTATTTATACTGATTATCTCCTGGTCCATCTTATCTACAAATATACCCTTTTTTAAAAAAGGAGAAAGAACAAATCAACTGAAGCAAATGCGCTTCTAAGCAAGGTGACAGTCACTTTTTGAATACATAATCCTGGTAGACTCTAGGGAAAATGGAAGTGGGAGCATCAGAAGAAGAGAGAAAAATTCACATTTACTGTTCACCTACTATGTGCAAAATACTTTCAATATCAGAAAAAAAACAACCAAACCAAAAAAAAAAACAGTTTGTGTCATTATCCCTGTCTTATAAATGAGGAGACTACCACTCAGCAAGTTGAAATAACTTGCTCAAGGTCACTGTGGTAAGTATCCTGATGTATTTTCCCACCTGTTCCTCCTTTCAGCACTCTGATTTCTCTTTGAGAAATCATACACCCCCTTTCTCAGTCCTTGTGTATCCAGGGATGGGCACATGGCTGAGGCACAGACAATCACTTTGTTTCATCCCCTCACCACAGTGATTGGGCTAGGCATGGGACTCTGGTCAGTCCTATTAGTGCAAATTTAAAAATTTTTTGTAACTGTTGAAAAACATAAGTTTTTGAGCTGGTAAACTGTAGGCCTGAGCTGCCCTGTGGACAGAGCCAACCTAAGAACTGAGCTGGACAGATGAAGGCTTTTTCAGGAACTAGGGCAAGAGGCAGAGTCTTGATTGTACAGTTTGAGCCCCTGGATCTAGCTATACCTGAAGCAAATGCTGCTTTTGAATTTTGCAGGTACATAGACCAATAGATTCCTGTATTTACTTAAATCACTTCACATTGGGCTGCTGTCCCCTGCACGGAAAATGTCTTGATTAATCGAGTCACCACAGAGCTAAGAAGTGATACAGCCAAGATATAAACGTCTTTCTTTCTGACTCCAAAGGTCATAATCTTTCCACAATGTCAGGCTTCCTAGAAAAGCACTATTTATTAGCTGGAGAAAAATAGTACACTTCAAAGAATCTGCTGTGATACCTGACACATCCTTAGCCTGCTGTGAAAACTACACAGTCTTTGATGCATGGGATTAAGGAAGAACATTCTGGGAAAGTTGATGTTAATGGGATTTAAATTGTATTGAAAAAAAACAATGAAGTCTGGTTACCAACGATTTGGCTGTTACTTGGGAAAAAAGCACATGTTGAAGAGGAAAGATCAATGGACTCTGAGTAAAAAGAACAGAAAGGTAATTCTGGTTTCACCATTCAGCCGTGTGATTTTAGGCAAGACGGGGGGTAGTTCTCTGAGCCTTAATTCTTTCTCTTCCTCCTGGCAGAGATTTTGTAAAATGAAAATAAGATCTTGGCTGTTAAAGTACTTTTATTTTTTTAATTGTAAAGGGCTATAAAGTAATATTATTAAATTTGCTGGGGTATTTGAGTACAGTTTAGATTTCCAGTGCCTTTATTACAACATATAATAGCGAGTCTTTAGACTCAGCATTAAAAACAAATAACATATTTAAAGAAATGAATATTGGTTACAAAATAAATAAGTAGGATCAAGTTAATTGCATTTACTAATAGAAGACATTAGCTCAAAGGCAGTATTGGAAAGATAAAAATGGTGACTCATAAGTAAACAGCATATATTATATTGTCTTTCCAATACTGTATGAAATGGTAAGATATGTAGATAATGTAAATAAGATAAAATGGGCAAATAAAGAGAATAAATGTTATAATAAGACTAAAAAAAATAAATCTAAAAGATTAAAAATACCAAACAAGACTACGTAGAATAAAAATTAAAACATGATTAGGTCATAATAGGGAAAAGAGGAAGATGTTACAAAGATAAGAGAGTTAAGTAAAACAACGTACATAGAGGAATAGAGAGATTCTAAAGCCAGACAACTACCTGGATCTGTACCTGATATTTACTGAGCGCATAGTATGTTCCCAGAACTAGGTATTTTATATTCAGTATCTCATTTATCCTAACAGTAACACTGTACGCTCAGTATTAACATTCCCATCTTGCAAACTGGGGAGCCGAGGCCTGGAGCGGCTAAAGGATGTGCCATGGTCTCACAGTAGGTCCAAGTGCAGCTGAAATGGGAACTCCAAGGTTTGGTTTCTAAAGCACACTTACTTTGCCCCACACTGCCTCTAAAACAGCTGTGGCTACCTCTCAGCGCCCCCCAAAGGTTGCCTCTAGGTGTCATTGGGATTTCAAGACAGAATTAATATCGTTAGGGTGTCACGGACGTAAATGCACAACGGTGCCCACGATCCACCTGGCGTTATTCCAGTAACCAGCCCATTCTTCCCTTGGGAAACCACCCAACCACACTCTCGCATCTCAGCTCTGGGCGGGGCACCGAACCTAGGCCTCAGCCAATCAGGTTATCGCATTCCTTTTCCAGCAGTGATTGGCTCCAAGGTGGTCAGATGACCCAAGCCAGGCCAATCAGAGCTGTAACCTCAGATTGCAGGGCTTCCGTTGGAGCTCACAGAGAGTTCGATTTCTCATCCCCACTCATCCCACACCCACCTACCTTGATTAAAAAAGAAAATAAGAAATTTCCCACTGGCGGCAGCCATCTATCCACCCCAAAGGGGACGGCCTGCCTGGGAATGGGCCGTACAGAGTGCAGGACGTAGCTGAGCAGTGCAGAAAGAACAACAACGTCCTCATGGCTCAGCTTTATCCTCAGCCACGCTGAACCTGAAGTAAAATTACCCCTGCACCTTGCAAGTACTTGAGCCAGCGTGCCTGGCGGTTTCTCTTCCTTACAACCTAAAATTTACAGAGACATCAACTTGAAGCCTTGTATCCCTATTGTGAGAAGCCATGAAGGAAACCAAGAACGTTTCTCACCCCTAACCTCAAAGTCCCAACTGACTCTAATCTGATGCTGATGCTGACTAAGATGCTGACTCTAATCTGGGGCTATGGGTGTCACTGTCAGACTGCTATGGTTCTAATTGGGAGCTCCCAATATACCTCAAACGACTTGGATGTTTCCTTTGAAGATTATGTGGCTAAGAAGACGACAAATTCCCTTTTGTGGGTTTCAGTGTAAAGAGTCAGATAATCCTGGATTCAAATATTAGCTTTGTCACATACTAGAGTATGATCCTTGGGAAGTTAGTGGCTTTTCCCTACCTCTGTGTCTTGATACATATTCCTCTACCTGGAACACTTTTTCCACCCCTCTTCACCACCCCTTCCCCTTTGCCTGGATTAGCCCTGGTCATACCCAGATCTCAGTTTAGACATCACTTCCTCCAGGAAGCCTACCTTGACTTCCTTGACTAAGGTCTAAATCAAGTTCGCCTTAACCAGATTCTCAAAGCACCTCCATTCTTTCCTTGCCCCAGCACTTGTCTCCCTATAATAATCATACTCAAAAGATAAATATCTAGGTCTCCCCCCAGGATAGAAACCCCACGAGGCAGAGAATGTGCCACAGTATTCACCATCGGATCCTCAGGGTGAGCTAGCACAGTGCAAAAGTTCTGATGAATGAACAAATATCTCAGCCCTTTCCATTTTCTCATCTGTGTAGTGGACATCATTGTAGCCAGAATCATAGGATTGCTTGGTGATTTCACTCCAGGTTGTAGATAGCCCATCACGTCTGGCACACACTGGGTACTCCATAAATGTTAATTCCCTTCTACTTCATTTACCCTTTCCAAGACATTTGTTTCTTATGGAGTCATTCTTTGCTAATCACTAACTTGATCTCCCTGAATGCCATTAATAAAGCTAATAAAATCCTCACTATTTCTTCAGGAGACCATGACACCTCAAGGGTTAATAATAATCTGTCTCAGCTTGCCAATAATTCCTGGGTCACAATCACCACAGAAAGCTCTTTTTTTTCTCAGTAGCTGTCAACACAGAAATAAAGTGATTAAAAGTGTTAAATATCAGATATAATAAATGGCACCAATATAAAACTTAATGCCCCTAATATTTCTTTTGAGTTGCTACCTTTTGCATTAATTGAAGCAAGAAATGTTCCACTTAGTTAAAATATCTACTTAGTATCCTGCTCATAAACACATCTGCAACCCGAGCTCACTGGTTCAGTGCGTTTAAATTAGTTGGTATCAATGTTATTGATGATACGAGGATTCCAAGAGCATGCTGAGGCCGTAATGAGGAGGCCGATGCTTTAGGTTCTCGTATTCTCCACAGGCATGGACACAGTTCTGTGGACGTGTGTGGGTGAGATGACTGCAGGGCCTTACAGGAAAAGTTACAAGGCTTTACAGAGACCCAGTAGCATCATAATGGATCCTTTGCTGAAATGAATAGCAACTGCCCTGCTATGTGCCAGAGGCAGGACAACATTTTTACTGAACATCTATTATATATGAGGCAATGGATATCACAGTGGTAAAAGGCACCGGCCCCAGAGTCAGGCAGATTTGGGTTTGAATCTGCCTCTGCCACTCCCTACATATCCATGAGCACAACACTTTATCTCTCAGATCTGCTGTTTCTTTACCTGCAAAATGGAGCTAAGAATAGCACCTGAGTCAGGAGGTTACTGTGAGGATTAAATCCACAGTGGCTGGCGCGTGCCAAATGCTAGGCATTATCATTCATTATACTTGCGTGATGTAATTTCATCTTCACACTGGTCCTATCAGAGGGCATTATCCTACTAGAGGGCTCACTGGATTTAGAGCCAAAACATCTGGGTTCAAAAGTTGTTCAGAATGGCCAAAATCCAGAACACCGACAACACCAAATGCTGACCAGGATATGGAGCAACAGGAGCCCTCATTCGTTGCTGGTGGGAACGCGAAACGGTACAGCCACCCCGGAAGACAGTTTTGACAGCTTCTTACAAAACTAAACTTACTCTTTACCACACAATCCAGCAGTCACACTCCTTAGTACCTTCCCAAAGGAGCTGAAAACTTTGGGAAGGTACTAAGGAGTGTACTACACAAAAACCTGCACACAGATGTTTATAGCAGCTTTAGTCATAACTGCCAAAAGTTGGAAGCCACCAAGATCCAGTCCTTCAGTAGGTGAATGGATAAATAAGCTATGGTACATCCAGACAATGGAATATTATTTAGTACTGAAAAGAAATGAGCCATCAAGCCATGAAAAGACACGGAAGAACCTTAAATGCATATTACTAAGTGAACGAAGCAAATCTGAAAAAGGCTACGTATTGTACGATTCCAGCTACATGACATTCTGGTAAAAAGGCAAAACTATGGAGACAGTAAAAAGATCAGTGATTGCTGGGGCTGGGGATGGGGGAAGGGGAAGGGGAAGGAGATGACTAGGCAGAGTACAGAGGATTTTTAGGGCAGTGAAACTATTCTGTACAATACTACAGCGGTTGTTGTATGTCATTATAAATTTGTCCAAACCCACAGAATGCACAATACCAAGAATGAACTATATTATGGACTTTCAATGATTAAAAAGAAAAACGTCCGAGAGACTAGGTAGCTGTGTCACCTGAGACCATATATTCACTCTCTCCAAAACTCCATGTTCTTATCCGTAAAATGGGAATAAACAACCCAGATGAGGTCACTATGAGTTTAAACGAGCTCATGCATTAGAAAGTCTCTGGCTCAGGGTAGGTGGTCAACAAGTCAGTGTTAGACTCAAGACTAAAAAGCATCCACAGTCCCACTGGCCTCAGCTTGGGGTAGGGGCATCTGTTTCCAGAGGCACAGCCTAGGATGGTGGGGATCGGAGGCAGGCACAGAGCCAGCGCTGACGGAAGGAAGCCAGAGTCGTTTACATTCCTAATTACAGGAACCAAGGCTTCAGCACAGCCAGGTGTCATTCCAACAGACAAGGTTAATAAGACGTGAACCGGCCAAGCTGCCGCCACTCTGCTCGTGGAGGACGGGCGTGGAGGCGAAGACAGCAGCCGGGCCACGCTGGTCAACTTCAGCCGCTTGGAGGCACGGGTTAAAATTGAATCTTGCAGATCCTGAGTTTCTCCTACAACCTCCTCAAGGTTGCTGTAGGTCTGTTTCACAAAAAGGCACTGTCACAGGGCAGGGTGGCGGGGGAGCCATGGTCAAGTCAGATATTTGGCCAGGGGTTTCAAACAGTGTCCTCTTTCCCCCCCAGCCGTGAAGTTTAGGGAGGAGAAATGCATGTGGCCGTTAAGGGCACAAGCTTCAGAATCCAAACCCTGGGGGAGATCCCACCTCTGCCACCTTGAAGTGGTGTGAACAGCAGCAAACCATTTAACCGTTTCAGAATTCAATTTCCTCATCTGTAATATGGGAATAACCCTTTTAGAGTTGTTGGGGAAATAAACTACTTACAGGCACATGGGAAACTAGCTCAATAAATACTAGTGAAAATTATTAGCAGTATTGCTTTAACGGGCTACCTGGGCAAGTTCTGAGCCCGGGCATCCCTCAATCCACAGTCTGCGCCCTGCCGGCCAGCAGACGCTTTAACCAGACCGATTAACAAACTGTTTCTGATCAATGATTTATGGCTTATGTTTCCCTGTTAATGAAATGTAATTGCCAAGCCTGAGATGTACCACGGTGGCAAAACAAACCACCGTCTGAAAATTACATCCCGGGTCCCATAAGAAAAGCTGCAGCCACACGCCAGAATGTCTTATGATCAGAGGCGGGTGCTGCCAGGCCTCGCCTTCGAGGCGCTTGTTCTGTCTGAAGGTGGAAGAGGCGCTCCTTGCCAGTGTATTATTCTTCATAAAAATTAATGCCGTAACAGGACGCCAAATGGTTTCGGCTAATGTGCTTTTGAATGAGGACTAAATTTTATTCATAAGCATCCGTGTCAGGACTAAAATAACATTTTTATGGACACCGTGAGTATAAACAGCAGTGCTGACTCAACCAGGTCTGCCACTGAATTGCCTTGTTTCCCTCCGGGTGGCTGTTCAGACAGCAGGGGACTGGAAATGAGAGAGCCTGGGCTGGGGTCCCGCCTCTGGGTTCTCCTGTTCTGAGATACTGGAGGCAAATTAACCAGAAACAAAAATGAAAACACACCACCTCCGACCTTCCGGCTCATCATCTAGAAAGCGGGGATAACAATAAATCCAACTTCAGACTGATGTAGCAAATGTAAAGCTCACTTATTCATTCATCCATAGTTCCAGTTTCCCATCTGGATTCTGGGCACACAGCAGTCATCAAAACAGAAACAACCTTGGTCTCGTGCAACTTACGTTCAGACAGCAGAAAGTGAATAAGTATACTGGATACTCTGCTAAGGAGATGTCGCTGCCAGTGAGAAAAATTAAACAGAAGAAGGAGATTGGTCATGCCAGTGGGGGCGGAGGTTGCAGGCAGTTTTAAAGAGGGTGGTCAGAGAAGGCCATCCTGAGAAGATGACACTGAAATAGCCCCGGAAGTGGGGGGGTCCGTACAGATCAGAAGCAGAGAGCCAGACTCACACAGTAAACACCCAATAAATGGTTGCTATTGCTGTTGTTGAGTTGTTGCTGTCGTTACGGGGAGAATGCTGTGAGAATACCCATGTGAGAGCTTTCAAACCTGCAAAGAACCATGCAACCTAAGTCAATGGATTCGTGCGTGTAAATGTCCAAGGAGACTTTTGTCACCCCTTCCTGCGATAGAGATTAACCTTAACATGGGTGCCCTGGGCAGGAAAAGCTGCCCTTGCCTCCAGGAAGACCAGAGTGTTGTGACTCATTTGTTTAACAGTGGGTCCCCTCTACCTCCTAGAGCATCCCACTCAGAGATTTGCCCAGTGACTAAAGAAGGCCAAGAGATGTGGGGAGAAAGGGGAGGAGCCTTGACTTTTCAGTAACTACCTGAATTCTTGAGGGTACTTAGGGATGCAGGAGTGTGCGACCTTGTCATATTAGCCTGTGAATTTCTAGAGACTCTCTAAAGTTAGAAGTTCTAGATTGTGATTTCCACCTTCTGGAATCAAAGGACCAAAACTCAAACCTGCACTTTGAAACTTCTTAACTCTGTGATGTTAGAAAATGTCACTTACCCTAAAATGTGGATTGAAAGAGTAGAGCTTATGAGGCACAGAACCAGTACGGGGGTAGAAATGGGACCTAAATGCAGGTCTTTCTGACTCAAAATCCCATGCTCATATGGATTTAGGATGGTGAGAACGTATCTCTAGTAGAAGCACGAGGAAAGACTCCACACAGTTTGACCCTGCCTTAGCTATCTAACTGTATTTCCTTCCAACAAAAATTTCTGATAACAGGAAGGTCGTGAACTTGGGATTCAGAGAGAGTTATACTACACGAGTTACTTACCTTCATCTGAGAAGGAAGAATCAAACCGACTTTATGTCATTGAAGGGATTAAAAATTACATCAAACATTTATTGAGTATTAATATGATACGGACACAATGCTAAGCCCTTTAGGGACACTACCGGCTTTAATTCTTATAGCAAAAGTATTATTATCCCCACTTTGCAGAACAGGAGACTGAGCCTTAGACAGTTAAGATTTTTCCCAGTGTCACATAGCTAGAAAATGAGGATTAAACTCAAGCAGTCTGACTCCAGAGCAAATGCAATGAATCTCTACCATGCGCATCCCTTAAAGGAGCTAGATCACTTCTGGGTACATGGTAGGTGCTTAATCAAGAGACACTAGTCCTAACCTTTCTGTAAAGTGAAACCCTATCCTTAGTGCCTATATACACTGTTTCTCCTCCCACTTCTAGGCCTTTGCTTAGAAGGGTCTTCCTGCCTAAAGGGCCTTTCCTGATTCTCTCAACACAGTATCTGCCCATGTTTATCACAGTTAAAGGGAAGATCCACTTCCTCGTGAAGCCAGCAGAAATTGTGATGGGATGAGTGGGTCGATCTTAAACTCCAAACACTCTACCTGCAGTGCAAATACAGTACAAGTTTTTTGTTTGCCTGTCTTTTTTGTTTTATTGCCTGCCTGTGTCTCTTTACCTCTTTTTCTAAAAATAACCCCAGTTTTCTTTTGAGGGAATCTTCACACCCAAATTATCAGTCCAGATGGACTGAAATAACTCCAGGCTCCAGGAATGACATACCACCCAACCTAGGTCACCCAGTGTACCTCAGAGTGTCTACCAGAAATATATTGGGATACATACAATTTTCATTCTGGGATGACCAAGCTGGTAGTGTGTAATGCCCATGGAGATGCCCACGCCCATCTTTTCCCTTCCTGAGGACAGCCTTGGTAAGAATTAAGAGTAAAACAAAAGGAGACAGATACCTGATTGTATTGTTTGAACCCCTTGATCCAGCCATACCTGAAACAGTTTCATGATCCCATACATCTATTTTTTTTTCCTATGGCCATTTTGAGTTGGGTTTCTGTCACTTGCAACTAAAAGACTCAATGCACACAAATTCTTTAACATTTTAGCTCTGTAGCCTAACCCTTTTGTAATTTTTAATTACAAAAACATGTATTCTGTTACCTCAGTGATCTTAGAGACTCTTTAAAGACAGCAGCAGATTCCTTTCCCAAGTCACTAAGAACCTGTAAGACAGTCAAGGGTACCTGGTGACTGATCACATTAATTAGAATAACCTGTTCAGCAGCCTTTTTTTTTTTTTTTTTTTTTTTTTTTTTTTTTTTTTTTTTTTTTTTTTTTTTTTTTTTTTTTTTTTTTTTTTTTTTTTTTTTTTTTTTTTTTTTTTTTTTTTTTTTTTTTTTTTTTTTTTTTTTTTTTTTTTTTTTTTTTTTTTTTTTTTTTTTTTTTTTTTTTTTTTTTTTTTTTTTTTTTTTTTTTTTTTTTTTTTTTTTTTTTTTTTTTTTTTTTTTTTTTTTTTTTTTTTTTTTTTTTTTTTTTTTTTTTTTTTTTTTTTTTTTTTTTTTTTTTTTTTTTTTTTTTTTTTTTTTTTTTTTTTTTTTTTTTTTTTTTTTTTTTTTTTTTTTTTTTTTTTTTTTTTTTTTTTTTTTTTTTTTTTTTTTTATGCTTACAGCATCTGTGGTGTATGGACAGAGATGGGAATGTGAAGTCAGTTTCTAGAACTGGTCCCATAGTTTACTGTGTGACCTTGGCAAAGTCCTTTCACCTATCTAAGTCTCAGTGTCCTCATATAAACTGGAGAAAATAATAATGTCTAGGATATTGAGCGTAAAAGTGAAGTGGTAAGACTCATTTCTTGAGAAAGGCAAGCAGTTTCTCCTACTTCTCTTCCCTTTTCCTTGGCCCCTAACTCTGTCTCTACTGACACAGGCAAATGGACCTATGTGAACAAGTAGAAATTAATTTATCCAAACAGACATGTCAACTCTGCTTGGAAACACAAGGGAAGCCTGTTGGACTGGTTCATACCATGGCAACAGGAAAAGCATCAGCCATCACCTACCACAGGGCTCTTGTGTAAATTACACGATGCTTGGGAAAATCATTTGCAAACTGCAAATCACTATATGAATGTGTACCAGGAGAACCAGGTAACTAAAGGGTACAAGCTTTCTGGAGGTCAGCAAGCAAGGGGCTATGGATCCTCCTCAAAGTTCAAACAAATCCCTGAGTACATGTTCTCTTTTACTGGGTAAATAAAGTGCAAAAAAAAAAAAATTCATGGAATGTCTTCTAAGTGTTGGCCGTTATATTGAACCTTAACGTATATCTCTAATCATCACAATGATCAGAGATATGTACCGAGTCCTGACTATATGCTCCTTACTAGAGGAACGAGAATCAAGAAATGGTCCCCAGAAACTGAGACCAGTGGAAGAAAAGAACGTGTGAACAGCCACACAAAGAGAGGTCTGTTCAGGGAACTAAATGAGGCCCCCATGTAGTAGATACTGTCAGTTCTAGTCTATATTCCTGCGACCCACTAGCCAGAACCACTGGTTGATGGGAGTTGGTGTACAAATGCCCCAGCTCCCTCACCCCTTGGGTGGAATCACCTTGAAGTTCAAGTTCAACATTCGCTCCCGGAGCTCACAGTGGTAACTTACCTGTTATTGGATGCCTTCCCTGTCTTCTTGCCCTTCCCCACTCCCCTACCTCTGTCTCCTGGAATCATTTTCCCAATTCATTATTTGCACTTGAGTTGTCGTCTCAGGTCAGCTTCTGGGACAACCCAAACCAAGACATCCTATGAGGTGAGAATCATTGTGCCTACTTTATAGACTAGGGAACGGAGACTTAAGGTCACACAGGTGCTTCTCCCATGCCCTCCCACTTGGATACTGGGGTTCACACCAAGTTATGTAACTACATGCACATCAGGCAAACCAATGGGAGGATCTTCCCTGAGATTCTCCACCATCGACTCCAGTGTTGGCAAACACTGCTCATTTCTCTCCCAACAGATGAAACACCAGGTAGTACTAAGTGGTGAATAATTCACTTCACTCATCCTTGTTAATATGCATTGAGGTCCACTGAGTGCCAAGTGCTGACCCATGCCATGCTATAAATATTAACTCAGGACAATGACACGGATCCTTACTTCAGACACTTGGTTGTGGAGATGGAGCCAGATACTTAACCCCAGATCCCATAGCTCTAGGACGTAACTCAAAGGGATGTGAGAATGGCGTTCGGAAAGAAAGAAGGCCAGAATGCCAGAGGGTGTCCTCCCTAGCTCTCCCAGGGTGTATCGCCACCCTTGTCCTCTCTCTACAATCCTAGCTCCACCCAGATAATTTATTACACAGCAATAGGCAACTAATGCAAATGCCTCCTCATCATCTTCAATGTTGTCCCTCATATGACCAGGCTAACATACTACAGCTAATGTTAGTACCACTTCTACTTCTACTACTTCCATTAATACTACATTGCCTGGAGCAGTGGAAGTGCTCAAGAAATACTGGATGCTACCTGTCTTAGTCTGTTTGCCCAGCTGTAACAAAATACCACGGACTGGGCGGCTTATAAAAAACAGAAATTTATTTCTCACAGTTCTGGAGGCTGGAAGTCCAAGATTAGGGTGCCAGCACGGTCGGGGAGAACCCTCTTTCAGGATGCAGACTTCTCATTGTGTCCTCACATGGCAGAAAGTACAAGGTGGTTCTTTCAGGCTTCTTTTATAAGAACACTAATCCCATTCATGAAGGCTCCACCCTCTTGACTTAATCCCCTCGCAAAGGCACCACACTTCCTAATACCATCACCTTAGTGGTTACGATTTCAACATATGAATTCTGAGGGGATACAAACATTCGGACCTTAGCACTACCATCATCGTCATCACTATCCTCACCATCTCCATCATCACCATCGTCATCATCCTTATTATCATTATTATTTACCAACTGCTACTGTGAAGTAGCTTCTGTAATAGGGGTAACAAATAGGGCTATATTATCATATTTAAACCCAAAACTGATCTCTTCAGGATGCAAATCAGTTCCCCCACCCCTAGGCCCCCATATCAGGCTAAAATGTTTTATCGATTTTCCAGTTCCCTTATGATGTGGACCAAAATCCCTCACTGGTTCTAGGCTTTCTTCCACTCTCTCTGTCAGCCACCTACCCTGGCTCTCTTTAAGCTCCTCAAAAACCCCCTTGCTTCCCGCCACCTCAAGTTCCCTGCACCTGCTGCTGTGTGTGCAATGCTCTCTCCTTCCCTGTGCCTTTTATCTCCTGAGTTCTCTCTCTGTGCTCTGCTCAAGCTCTCAGCTTTCATCGCCCAGCTGACCAATGCCCTGCCAGACTCTCAGAAGACATATTCATCTCTTCACCACAACTTTCCCACAGCTGATTTTCTTGACTTGTTGGTTCTCTGATTAATTTCTATCTCCCTCCCTGAATCCCGAACTCCGTGAGGGTAGAAATTACGAGTGTCTTCTTTTGTTAAACATTCTAAGCGCCTTGTTGGGTACACCTTTTCTTCGTTAGCTCCCCAGCAGCCCTGCACAAATACGGCCCTCGATATGTATTGAACGAATGAAGCAAAGCTTACTACCCATATTTTTAAAATGAAGAAGCTCAGACAGGTTAAGTAACTTGCCCAAATCACACAGCTGATAAGTGGCAAAGCCAGGATTTGGTCTCAGACAGTGTAAAGGGTTAAGATCTTCAGGCAACCCTTAAAAAAGCATTGCGTGCCTCAGGCCTAAACTGTTCTGTTTTCTTGATAAACCTGAGAGTACAGAAAGTACTTTTCCCCAACTTGTCTTAAACACCTGTTTCTTATATAGCCCCAAACCACAGAATGTAGGAATGTATTTGCCCTGGGCTTACTTACCTTGGGTCATCTTTTCTGTGAACTAAGCTCTGGAATGAACTTCTCTAGACTTTAGACTCTCTTTTCTGGAAACTGAAAACAATGACCTAATCTTCATAGAACTGCATTCCCTGTTTCTCAAGCCCCCTCCTCGAGAACACATCACATCTCTCATAACTGACAGGATTCTAGCACAGTGTGAATTTCAGACTTTCTCCCCTACTGTAGTGGAAATGAAGGTTCTTCTTTCCTCACCTGTTTTTCTGTGATTACTCTAGGACAGTGATTCTCAACACATGATACCAGACTAGAAGCATGTGTGTTCCCTAGAAACTTGTTAGAAATGTGAATTCTTGGGCTCCATTCTACCTACCACATCAGGGACTCTGCAGGAAGGTCCAGCAATCTGTGTCTTCACAAGCCCTCCAGGTGATTTTGGTGCAGGCTGAAGTGTGAGAATCATGGACTGACAGACTGATTAACATCCCCCCCCAACTTATCTCCCCAAGAAAAATTTTTCAGCAGAGAATGAGTCAAGGTAGAGCATCAAGAAAGAGGTGAGGGCTCACACTGGCCAGAATGGCCATGATCAAAGAGTCTACGAATAATAAATGCTGGAGAGGGTGTGGAGAAAAGGGAACCCTCCCGCACTGTTGGTGGGACTATAAATTGATTCAGCCACTATGGAGAACAGTATGGAGGTTCCTTAAAAAAACTAAAAATAGAGCCACCATACGACCCAGCAATCCCATTACTGGGCATATACCCTGAGAAAACCATAATTCAAAAAGAGTCATGTACCACAATGTTTACTGCAGCTCTATTTACAATAACCAGGACATGGAAGCAACCTAAGCGTCCATCGACAGATGAATGGATAAAGAAGATGTGGCACATATACACAATGAAATGTTACTCAGCCATAAATAAGAATGAAATAATGCCATTTGCAGCTACATGGATGGACCTGGAGATGATCATACTAAGTGAAGTAAGTCAGACAGAGAAAGACAAATACCATATGATACCACTTATATGTGGAATCTAAAAAACAGTACAAATGAACTTATTTACAAAACAGAAACAGACTCACACACTTAGCAAACAAAATTATGGTTACCAAAGGGGAAAGGGAGTGGGGGAAGGATAGATTAGGAGTTTGGGATTAACAAATACACACCACTATATATAAAATAGATAAACAACAAGCATGTACTGTATAGCACAGGGAACTATATTCAATATCTTGTGATAAACTATAAAGGAAAATAGTCTTGGTACATTTCCCATTCTCCTGCAATTCTCTATCTTCCGAAACTGTGGACCACCCCCTAGCTTCTTTGATACTCATATTGTCTCGATTCACCTACTGCGAGCAATCCCTAAACGCCAGGCACTTAAGTAGGTATTTTCACATGTCTCCTGTAGTTCCTGCAGCAACCCTGCCATGGAAGCTTGAGAGACCCATTTTATAAACAAGGAAACTGACGAAGAAGACATTCCAGTAACCTGCCCAAGGTTACAGGACTAGTCACTGGTGGCTTGGGAATATAAACCCCACAGCCTCATTTCCGAGCTAACACTCTTAACCCCATATTCCACCTCCACAGATGACGCCTACCCAGCCCCAAGACCCTCAGTCCCTCTCAAAGGACCGGACTGGAAGTTAGGTGGGCAGAATTCCCCTGGTACAGTCGTCCCTTGGCATCCACAGGGGATTGGTTCCAGGACCCCCGCGGATACCAAAATCCATGGATGCCCAAGTCCATTACGTAAGACACTGTAAACAGTCAGCACTTCACATCCGCGGGTTCTGCATCCGTGGACTCAACCAACTGCAGACCTCCCGGGTAGGTTGAATCCGCAGGTGCAGAACGCCGGCTATGGAGGGCAGACTGTACACCTTGCCATCTTGGAATGAAGCTGAACTGCTGCTCCAGTTCTCTAGGAAACATGCTGTGTGTCCCGCTGGGATCCCGAGTCACCGTAGGACTGAAGACAAAAGAAGCCACGGAGCTCCCACAGCCCACTGATGAGCCTCCTTTATCCTTTAATGAACCTCCATTCCTGAAAGCTCCACCTGTGTGGGTCTATCCCTCCGGATTTTCAGGAACCTGACTCTGGTGAACGGTGTGTGCATGTTATACAGTATGCACTTCGCCCTCTCATTCATTCTTTGCTGGAGCCCTGACTAGTGGGGACCAGATTGCTAGGAGCTGGGGAGTCCGAGCTGAGTAAGACAAGAGTCTGCTCTCCAGGGATGCCGGCCTCCACCACCAATTCCAACACAGGGGTTCTGTGGCCAGGAAAACAGTTCAAAGATGTTCAGAGAGCTGATCAGAAGAAACGACCACCCGAAGGTGCTGAGGGAAGCCACTGAAGGAGGCAGAAAAGGAGAGAAGAGGATTCCAAGCACCGGCGGTGCCTTGTGAGAACACGTAATACTGAGTGCAGACCTTCCCCTGAGTCTTACGTGCTCCATCCCGTTTGTCCTACACCAGATCCTGGGATGTCAGTATTGGTATTATCTTCACTTTTCAGCTGAGGTTGAGCCTATGGTCACATAAAGCAGGGAGAGCAGTTCTTCCTCACTCTGAAACCTGGGGATGCTTCACCCTGGGGAGGGTGAAGATGTTGGTGAGGCTGAAGCGTAAGTGGACCAGGGTGGATAGGGTTCAAAGCGAGCTGAAGAAGGAAGCTGGACTTCGATAGTGGAGGGACTTGAACAGCATCCTCGTCCCCTATCCTATATCCCCCTTCCTTCCTTCTACCCATGTTTCTTCTAGCACTTACTGTCACGCAACACACTGTATATTTACTTATTTCTGTGTTATCATTTACCTCCCTCCACTGGAATGTAAGGGTTTTTACCTGTTTTCTTCAATCTTGTCTCCACACTGTCTAGAACAGTGCCACTCAGCTGGGGTTCGATTAATAATTGCTGAATAAATAAGATATCGTTGCAGACCAAGGACTAGCTGTAGACACAGGTTTTGAAACAGGGAAGTGCCGTGATCAGTTTTATTTTAATAAGAGAGCTGTGGCTTGGGAGGCGTTTGGCCCCAGGAAGTAAAGCCGGGCACTTGTTTATGACAAGGGAGCAGAGGCTGAGGCAACAGAGAGTTGGGATGACCCTACACAGGTGACCAGATGTTGCTCCAACTCGAGGCCTCTTAGCAAACATGGCCTGGCTTCCTGCCTGGGGCTTTTGGAAGGCACAGGGAGGGCTATTTGTCAAAGCACATCCAGAAGTTCAGAACTCAGCTGCGTGAGTGGAGAGCAGAGAACTCGGTGAAGATGGAACCACCCGTTCATCTCCCCCTAACATCCTTCCGCAGCTGCAGCTGTGTCCTGGGCCAAGTGGGATGCTCTTTACTTTCCTGGGGAAGCTTTCCGGAAGGTGGAGTGTGTAGGCGCAAACAAGGGCCATCAGGCACGTGGATGGAAATCCCGTCATGTGTGTGCATGTGTCTGTGTGAAAATATACACGTGTGCTGGTGTGCACTCGTAGACAATCTCCTACACTCCCCGTGGAACATGACTGTGGCTGCTGGTAGGAGTTCAACGCATCAGAGGCCATTTTTTGAGCACTAACTACATGCCACAGCCGTGCTGAGCGCGTTTCATTTATTACCTATGTGATAGGTATCGCTGCCATTATCCCCATTTTGTCCATAAGGGACTGAGGCTCCAAGATCGGGTAGTCAAGATTGGAAGCAGAGCTGCAGAGCCCACAACCTTGGAAACCACACTTACAGCCTCCCCATCGAGGCCTTGGTTCCTCCATTTCAGCCTTTCTGTGGCCTGTGAATGACAGGCCACAGCCACCTACAGGTCACCTACAGGATGAGGTGGCAGAGGAAGCCTGTGGACCCTGGACAGACCACAGGTGAAAGCCCTCTGCTTCCTGGGCACCTGCTCTGGCATTTACGGACTTCCTGAGTGCGCCGAGGACCTTGTGACAGAACCCAGCTTCTCTGTCCTGTAATCTCTGAATCATCACCGCCAGAGTGCCACCCACCCTGAACTCTCCACTGTAGGGGTTGGCAAACTACAGCTCCTAAGCCAAATCCAGCCACTTCCTGTTTTTGTGAATAAAGTTTTATTGGAACACACCCACACGCATTCATTGACGGGTGCTCTATAGCTGCCTGCAGCTTACAACCGCAGAGGTGAGTAATTGCTATGGAGACTGTTCTGCCAGCAAAATCTAAAATATTTACTATTTGCCTGTTTAGGAATAGTTTGCCAACCCCTGCTCTACTGGGTAGTTCCCAAGGCTGGTTAAAGAGAGGAATGAACCAATATTTTTTAGCACCTACTATTTACTTGGTTTTTTAAAACTCCTAAGAGAGTTTTTATTTCTTTTACTCAAAGTAAAAGTAACATTTCTATTCTGATAAAGTTCAATGCTGAAAATTCAAATTAAAAAAACTTGAGGGCTTCCCTGGTGGCGCAGTGGTTGGGGGTCTGCCTGCCGATGCAGGGGGCGCGGGTTCGTGCCCCGGTCCGGGAAGATCCCACATGCCGCGGAGCGGCTGGGCCCGTGAGCCGTGGCCGCTGGGCCTGCGCGTCCGGAGCCTGTGCTCCGCAACGGGAGAGGCCACAGCGGTGAGAGGCCCGCGTACCGCAAAAAACAACAACAACAAAAAAAACCCCTTGAGATTATATATATAGGTGTGTGTGTGTTTATATAAAATTATTATCATCTGAATTTTCACCATCCAGAATTAAATATTGTTAACATTTTGTTGAATACCATTTCAGGCACACATAGAGACACTGTATACGTGTGTGTGTGCGTGTATGTGTAGATTTATATACGTGTGTGTGTGTGTGTATTTAGACAAATAAGATCACGTTACACATGACCTTCTGTAACCTGCTTTGTACATTTAATAATATATTACAAAACTCCTTCTATGGGAATGAATATAAATATGACAAATAAAAGAAGAATAAAGGAATTATTAAAGCTAAAAGCAAAATTTAACAAACAGAAGAATGATAGTGCTGGTAATCTCATATATTCATTTAACAAGTATTTATTGAGTGCCTACCGTGTGCCAGGCTGGGAATATGACGGAGAGAAATACACCCACACCTCTGCCCACTTGTCTTACAGTCCAATGTGGTATACACACGTTTATTCTAATAACCTCATACTAAATCAGCTGTATGATGAAAAGGTATCATGTGCTATGTATGATTAACAGTTAGCCGGAGAAGAGATTTAGAGCTCAGGGGTGAATACGGGTAGGTGTATTAAGCGTGCTTTTCGGTGTTTTTTTTTTTTTTTTAATTTCAATGCTTTGACAGCTTGGGGCCTTGCTGATACTGGAAAGGATTGCCCCTCCCAGGGTAACCTAATTCCTAGAATTAGCAAAGACTTCGGCTCTCACCTGCCAGGCCACTGTGCCTCTGCTCTAATCACTCTAAGGCCAGGTACCAGACGACTAGGGACAACCCCTAGCCTCAGAGGATGTGGAAGCTGTTCACACGAGGCAATCCTACATCTCCTTAGCCTGCTTACCCTAGCTCGCTCTTTCCTTCCCAGGGAAACCGCAATAAAGGCTCTTGTCTACCTTTTCCCCTTGTTCCCTCTGCCTCCTGGCTGACACTGGTGCTTCCCCATGTAGCCCCGTGTGGTGTGCCCCCCATGTAGCCCTGTGTGGTGTGCCATGCCTCTGGTTTCTAGGGATCTGTGAGGATAAAAACTTCTTCCTTCAGGACAGTCATGTCTCTGTCTGTCTGCCTTGCCAAAGCTGAATAAAACAAATCCCCCAGTACACTTTAAAGCAGGAGTCTGTCAGGTGGGCATGTGCAAAGTGGGGAGATATTGTAGGATGGAAGAGGGCTAGAAGCCTTTGACTGAATGTTCGTGGTTGCCTCTGCCCATTCTACCGAACTTCTATACCCAGCAACCACAGGAGATGCTCGCCTGGCTGGGAATATCGAGAGTACAGCAGTGGCTGCCCTCCTGGAACTCACTGTGTAACACTCTGTGATAAATGATGTGGTCAGGAAGTACCAGGGGTTAACATAACAAGAAGAGCGGAACTTGATCCAGACTTAGAAGAAAAAGGATCAAAGAACGCCTCCCAGGCAAAATGACATTCGAGTTGAGTTCCAAAGTTATCCAGGAGAAGCAGGAAAAGGTAAGGATGGGTGTGTACCAGGATGAGGGCTGAAAGCGTGACAGGTTTAGGGAACCACTGGGCAAAGTGCACAAAAGGAATGATGTGGATGAAGCTGGAGAGGACACAGTGCCTGGAAGGTCACACCTGTGAGTTCAGAAATCATCCTGGGGAAAACCTGGAGCCACTGCAGTCTTAAGCAAGGAGCAACCGGTCAGATTTTTGTTTTACAGACACTCGCTGTGTGAAGAACAGATTGGAGGAGGACACGACCAGAGGCAAGAAGACCAGGAAAGAAGCAGGTGGGATGACTGAAGGAGAATGGATGAGGCCTGAAATGGTAGCAGTAGGAATGGGACGGGGGAAGCAGATCCAAGAGAGAGGCGTGGAAGGGGGGCTACGATCAAGGATGACATCGGGTTATAATCTGCATCACTGGGTAGGTGGTATCACCATTCACCGAGGAATGATCCACAGAAGAGAGGAAGCCAGTTGCGGGTTCAGGGGAGGGCAAGTACCAAATCCAGTTTCAGAGCCTCTAAGGACATCCAAGAAGATACCAATGGAATGCTAGAGGCAGAGTCCAGGGCTTATGAGAGACAGCAAGTGAGCGACCCCTTTGGGCAGAGTTGTAAACTCTCTCCAGAGCCTTGCTGTGCTTTTTACTGCCTTTTCTCTATAATTTCTGTTCCTAATCCTGAAGAAGTCAGTCATGAGGAGGAAAAGGAGACGGGGAAGAGGAAGGAAGGGGAAGGGGAAGGGGAGAGGAAGGAGGCTGAGACTTGTCTGTGTTCATCTGAATTTTGGCAAAACACTCGTAAAGGAAGCAATGACTTTTACGCTCATTTTCAGAGGAAACTGAGGTCTGACTTAGGATCACCTGTGAGATCATCTCTATATCTCTATCTCCATATCTCTGTCTCTATCTCTACCTATATCTAGTTTGAAGGAGGAGAGCCAGATGGTGAAAGTTCTAGTCCAAGTCCCAAAGCAGGAGAAGACCAATGTCCCAGCTCCTTAGACTGTCAGGCAGAGAGCGGATTCTGTCGCTTAGTCTTCTGTTCTATTCCCACCTTCAATGGGTTGGATGAGGCTCACCCACCTTGGGGAAGGCGATCTTCCTTCCTTCCTGAGTCTACCAATTCAAAGGTTAACCTCAGCCAGACACACCCTCACAGACACACCCAGAATAATGTTTAATTAAATATCTGGGCACCCCAGCACCTGGTCAAGTCGACACATAAAATGAACCTTTCCAGAGGTGAACTACGGCCCCAGGCCAAATCCAGTGCCCATCTGTTTTTGTAATAAAGTTTTACTGTAACACCATGCATTCACATTGAGTATTTTCTACAGCTGTTTTTTGCACTACAATGGCAGAGTTGATTAGAGACTGTATGGCCTGAAGAGCCTAAAATATTTACCACTGGGCCCTTTAGCAGGAAAACGGTTGCTGACTCTTACCTAGAAAGTTGCCTCTGTTCTCTCTTCTAATGATTGGAATTTCTGAAACCGGGAAAACCAACTGTCATTGTCCCAGGTTATTGTATAACACATGGCAGCCCCCTTTCCCCATCCTTAATTCAAAGCCAGCGTTGGCTGAAACAGTACTAGTGACACCCTCCAGGCTGGAGTCCCTACTGTGTGTCAGACGTTTTAAGGGCAGCCTCACTCTTCTCCACCACACTCTTACATAGTAGATATTCTCCTCATCGTTTCGCAGATGAAGAAATAGAAGCTTGAAAATGTGAAGGTACTCACTCTAGGTTAAACAGCTAGTAAGTGATGGGGCCAATTCCACACTTCTCTCTAAAAGCCCTGCTCTTTCCACTACCACCTGGGAACCTCCAAGAAAGATGCCTGGTGGAGGGTTCCAGGCTGGGGGCAGCAATCTGTGTTGGACATCGCAGGGCACCCACCCTGGTGCCTGGAGTGCCTGGAGTTCCACTTCCTCTCCACAGAGGAGTTTAAATCAGACTGTCATCAGCTTAACAACTACTGCTTTAATTAAAAAAATAAACAATACCCTTCCTCTTTAGGCCAAGTATCATAGGACTGAAGATTTGAATTCCAAAGAAGCCAGCAACTTGCTATGCTGTTAATAGGGTAATATTTGGGGATGGGATTCTCAAACACATTCAAGGGCAGGTTCAGACAACTTGAATGCGATTCTATGGGGGAAACTATTGACATGTACGCACTGCTATATTTAAAATCCTTAACCAACAAGGGCCTACTGTATACCACAGGGAATGCTGCTCAATATTCTGTAATAACCTAAGTGGGAAAAGAATTTGAAAAAGAATAGATACATGTCTATGTATAACTGAATCACTTTGCTGTACACCTGAAACTAACACACATTGTTAATCCGCTATGCTCCAATATAAAATAAAAATTTAAATAAACCCAATAAAGCAAAGTACAACTAAACAGGTAAAAAATAAATAAATAAAAACAAAGAGACTTTGGGTTGGAGAATATAATGATGGATGTGTAAACACCTTTTAGGTCCTAGAGCTCTGTTAGTATTATTTATTAGCTCAGTATTGAGAGGAAACCAGTTGGGCTATGTTTAAAGGATTAAGATATGGGGCTTCCCTGGTGGTGCAGTGGTTGAGAGTCCGCCTGCCGATGCAGGGGACGCGGGTTCGTGCCCCGGTCCGGGAAGATCCCATATGCCGCGGAGCGGCTGGGCCTGTGAGCCATGGCTGCTGAGCCTGCGCGTCCGGAGGCTGTGCTCCGCAACGGGAGAGGCCGCAACAGTGAGAGGCCCGCGTACCGCAAAAAAAAAAAAGTTTTAAGATATGGAATGTGATGAGAATTGAAAGGTGAAAGAGGGCACGGTGCGTTCAGAGAACTAAAAGGATTTCAGTCCCTTGGAACACAGCATGCAGGTGAGAAGCAGTGACAAGTGATTTGCATATACACAGGGCAAGAGAAACAAAGGCATTAAATGTCTGTGATGTACCGGGGATGTCCAGGCAAATTAGATCATCTTAGTCATGGTCCAGCAGGTATGTAAGGAGAGAATTAGCCCTTATTTTAAAAATGACAATTCTGATAATATGTTATAAAATTGTATTAGTGAAAGAAGAACAGTAATGATATATGCTAAGGTCTGTGCCAAACAACAGGCCAAATTATTTACAAATATCTTCTTATTTAGTTGTCCCAAGGCACTAGGACGGGAGTCAGCAAACTGTAGCCCATGGGACAAATCCTACCTGTGAGCTAAGGATGGTTTCTACATTATTAAGTAGTTTAAAAAAAAAAGAAGGAGATTTTGTGACATTATATGAAATTCAAATTTCAGTGTTAATAAATAAACCTTATTGGAACACAGCCATGTTCATTCATTTCCATGCTGTCTACAACTGCTTCAGCACCAGAGTGGCAGAGCTGAATTGTTGCAACAGAGACAGTGTGGCCCACAAAAGCCAAAGACGTTTACTATCTCTGGTCCTTTAGAGAAAGAGTTTGCTGACTCTGGCTCTAGGAGATGGGGAGGCATTCTTCCTAGACCCGTTTTCCTGGTGGTACAGAGCTTTGGAGAATCTCCTCTCTGGCCAGCTTTGCACAGCCAGGACACAGTAGAGCCGTGGCTGAAAACCAGTCCTGTGATCCAGACGCTGCATGTCTAAATAAGACCCCACACTCCCACCCACCAACCTCTCCTTCCCAAATATGGGTTTACAGGAAGCCCCAAAACTCTACCGGAGATTCAGAGACCAGTCAAAAGATAAACTGACTGACACTCCTGGAGAAACAAAGGCAGAATACACAAATAGACAACTCACAAATGATAATAATGGTTTGAAGAAAAAGGTACATGAGCCACTTGTAATAAAGTAAGTGCCATTAAAAACAGATATAATATTTAAAATTATGACGCTGGGATCCAGCAAAAATTTGTAAAATTCACTGCTGTTGAGGGTATAGTTCTCCAGATACTCGCATACACATTTGATGGAAATATAAACTGGGACAAAGTTTCTAGAAATTAAACTGGCAGCATTATTCAACTTCTCTCCTTCCCTGATACAACTGGAGGAGTTTCCTTTATTTAGTTCCTTTTATTTAGTAATTCCACCTCTAAAAATCCATCTTAGATAAATCATATGAGACCACTGCTTACATGCATCATGGTACATTGTTCATAAAACTGGTGGGGGGGGTAGGAGTCCACCAGTAGGTAAATAATTTACTGGCATATCATACTATTTAGCCATACTAGCCATTTTTTAAAATCATGCTTTTGAAGACTATTTTATGTATGAATTTTATTCTGAGTGAGAACAGAAGCCATAGAGAGATTTGACAGAGAAAGGACCTGCTTGGACTTAACATTTAATGATCTCTCTGCCACATAAGGAATAAATCAGAGGAGGGGTGAGATGACTGATTAGAAGGCTACTGCAATACTCTAGGCGAGAAATGATGCTGGCTTAGGCCAGTGTGGTTATGGTAGAAAGAAGAAGTCATCAGGATAGTTTTCAAAACTAGACATGACAGGATTTGCTGACACACTGCTTCATGTAACTGGTGAGAGCAGAAGTCAAGGATGATTCCAGGGCTTTTGACCTGAGCAACAGGATGAATGGAGTGGCTATTTATCGAGATGGAAAGGCCAGCATTGGAGGAGGTTTGGGAAGAGACAAATAAATAAATAAGAGTTTGGTTTGGATACACTAAGTCCAAAATAATTATTATAGCAATTTCATGTGATCCTGTAATTTTGAATGTCTCAATGATCTACTGCAAGTTACTGAAGGTCCAGAACTATACCATTTTTAAATGACATTTGTCTAACTGTAATTATTTTGTAAAAATTATAAAATAACACATTCATTAGAGAAAATGTGGAAAATAATACATATATATATAAAGAAAATTAAAATCGCTTATAATTTCCCCCTCACAGATAACCACTGTTTTCTCTTGTCTCTAGACCACAGATTTCATGCTGTGTTCTTGAAGCATGGTTCTCGGTCACTCAAAGACCCCAATGGGGAGTTTCTTTGCTACTCTGAGCTCTAAGGATCTAGCAACTTCCTTTGCTGCCTTCTCAATCAGGACACATTTTCTATTCCCCAAACCAGACGAAAGGACCTCTCTGGAGGAACTTGCACCATTCAGTTTCTGAGCTTCAACTGCAACATAATGTTCATGTTATAACAGTGGCTTTCCCAGAATGCAGTGCTGCCAAGTGGCTAAGTAGCTTAGTGCATCCATGTCCCATAACGCTATCTGAGACATCACAAGAGGGTGTTACAAATAGCTCCAGCGGCAAGTAGCCCTGGAGACCACGCAGGGCTGTCTGATGTCTCACAAAATCTAGTGTCAGATAAAATAGTAACAACTAGTGGCTTGATGACTGCCAGAAAGGTATGTAGATAAATATAGCTCAGAGAGATTTAAAGGTGAGTTCTCAAAAAGAGAGGTTGACAGATTATGGAGAAATAGGGAGAATATATAACATTTAAACTCCCTCGGTCATGTAACAAGTATATACAAGAGCTTTGTCTCTGATCAGAAATGAGCAAGAAGCTGAGGTAAGTCTGACCTGGTCCCTGTCCTTATGAGCAAGCTGCCTTGTACGTCTAATCCTCAGGCAGATGGAAAGTCTCCCCCTTTTCTCTGATAGTTTGTTTGCAGGGCAGGAAGGGCCATTTCTTAAGCTTTTAGACATTGGCACTACAGCAGAGGCACTTAAGCTACAAAGTCAAATAGCCTGAGGGTGTGCTCTGCCAATTATTGGCAAGTCATTAACCTTTCAAGTCTCAGTTTTCTTACCTATAAAGTGGGCATAATAAAAACCTACAACACTGTTAAGTTTTTTAAAAGTATCCATAAACGGTAGCAATTTGTGTGTGTGTGTGTGTGTGTGTGTGTGTGTGTCTGTCAAAGTATTCAAGGTCAGCAAAATCATCCTAATTTCAGATGAGGAAATAAAAATGCAAAAAGTTCAATGACAAGCCCAAGGTCACAGAACTAGGCACTAGGTTCAGACTCAGCATTAGCCCCGAGTTCTTGGGATTATTTTCCAGAAACCAAGCAGGACTCAAGACTGGGAGGAAGAAAATGGTACTCTCGTTTTGGGCACTTTTGGAGAAGGGTCTTGCAGAAGAAACAGTTGGTTTTCTTGCACTGGATTTTCTTCTGTTGGACTCTCATGGCCAAGAAAGACAATCTCTTTTCTTAACTTTAATAGGTGGCTTCAGAGCCTCCAGTCTTGTCCCCTCCTTTCTAGGGCAGCCATCTATGCCTATGACATTCCTCAGCTTAAAAATCCTTCCTGGTTTCCCACTTCATAGGAGATGGACTCCAAACTCCTGTCACAATCTGGCACTAACCTGACTTTTTTTTTTGCGGTACGCGGGCCTCACTGTTGCGACCTCTCCCGTTGCAGAGCACAGGCTCCGGACGCGCAGGTTCAGCGGCCATGGCTCACAGGTCCAGCCGCTCCGCGGCATGTGGGATCTTCCCGGACCGGGGAACGAACCCGTGTCCCCTGCATCGGCAGGCGGACTCTCAACCACCGCACCACCAGGGAAGCCCTAACCTGACTTTTTTAACTTTCAAGTGTCCTGCTTTCCAGCCAAACTGAACAACTGCTAATCCCTATGCACAGCCAGGGCCTTCCAGCACTGCATCTCTGCCCTCCCCTGACAATACAACAATCATTTTCTACTCTGTGGTCTTTACTTTTTAAATGAACATCCATCCCACAGGAGACCAGGAGCTCTTTGAGGAAAGACTCCCTTATAATTCATCTCCTCCCAGCGATCCCTCTAATAATTCCCAATAGTACTGACGATGATGATGTTGATATAGTTGAAAGCTTCATAAAGATTTGCTGAAGAAAAGACATACATAATAATATTAGTAACAATAATAGCTAAGAGTTTTTAAGTGTGAACTATGTCCCTGACACGCCTCTCAAGGCTTTACATGCACGACTCATCTAATCCTCACAACCACTGTGACGGGAGCTTCACACAGGACTCTCTCAGATTCCCCAATCCTGGCGTTCATGCCTTGTATAATCCCCTGCCCTGAGTGTGAGCTGGACCAGAAGACTTAACTTCTATTGCAGAGAATACACAAAAGTGATGGGGTGTTACTTCTGAGATGAGGTTACAAACAACTAGGATGTCTGTCTTCCTGGCACTCTTTTTATCTCTCGTCCTCTCACGTGATCTCTTTGATGAACCGAGCAGACACGCTGTGAGCTGCCTTACGCAGAGGTACATGTGGCAAGGGACCAAGGCAAGTCCCCGGCCAACAGTTTGGGAGTAACTGAGACCTGTAACTCAGATCCAACAACCCTCAGGAATTGAATCCTGATAATACCCTCTTGAGTGAGCTTGGAAGCTTCAGCCTTAAAATAACTGCAGCCCCAGCTCACACCTTGATTGCAGCCTTGAAAGAGGCCCAGAATGAGAAGACCAAGGTACGACATGCCTAGATTCTTGACCTACAGAAACTGTGAGATGATAAATGCCGTCCTTTCAAGCCACTACGTTTTGGGCTAATTTGTTAACACAGCAATAGATAGCGAATATAACCACTTAGGTACTCTTACTATCCCATTTTGTAGTTGAGTACACCAAGGCCCAGAACGGCTCAGGAATTTCACATAAACTATGTAGCTAGGAAGCAGCAGAGCCAGGATTTGGACCCACGCAGTCTGGCTCCAGAATCTTCACTCTTGACCATGATGGGATGATAACAGGGGACGAATGGAGGAATGAACCGGTGGATGCTTTTCTCCCTTTCCTTATTGATGGGGACTGTTGCTCACCCCTGAGCATGATCTCATTATTTACCTCATCAAATGGCACCATCAGCCCCAGACAGAGCACTTTATTAAAAAGTAGTCTCGGGCTTCCCTGGTGGCACAGTGGTTGAGAGTCTGCCTGCCGATGCAGGGGACGCGGGTTCATGCCCCGGTCCGGGAAGATCCCACATGCCGCGGAGCGGCTGGGCCCGTGAGCCATGGCCGCTGAGCCTACGCGTCCGGAGCCTGAGCTCCGCAACGGGAGAGGCCGCAGCAGTGAGAGGCCCGCGTACCGCAAAGAAAAAAAAAAAAAAGTAGTCTCTGCAAGAGTGTCTACGTCTTGGTGAAGGTGATGTTTCCGTGGGAGGGACGGGAGCAATGCGTGGAAACAGACTGCATGAGTTGGGGAATGATGCACTTATGCAACAGCTGTGAGCTTGGAGCAGAAAGCCTGTAACATCCTCAAGTGAAGTATTTGGTGTTATTAACTTTTGTATCCCCAGTGTTTCTAAAAAACGGTGTCCTTCTTTGAGGAATGAATGAGTGAATAAGTCAAAGGAAAAAATGAATGGATGAACGGATGGATGGATGCATAAAATGCATTTATGATGATTAGCATATGGATGTATTCAACCACGAGCCTCTTTAGTATCTAATTCATACATAAAATGATTATTCAAAGGCCAAAACCCTCCCTTCACTCTAAAACAACCAGAGGAAGGGGAAAAGGAAACTAACATTTACTGAGCACTTATTATGTTCCAGGCCACGTCTCGAAATCATACTTAACCCCCCCCAACAGTTTGACTGTAGAATTTCCACTCGGCAAAGGGGAAACTGAGACCCAACCAGGTAACGTGGGCCTCCCCAGAGCTACACACAGTGCCAGACTTGTGAATCCATCGCTTCAGACTCCAGAGGCTATCTCTCTGCCTGTCCACTCATGCCTGCTGAATGAGTGGCTGGGGGAGGGCAGGTGTGTTCTTATTTAGAATGGAGAGTCCCATCCTGGTTTACTGACTGTAAGGGTACCGTCCGTGTATTTGTTCCGTCCACAAGAATTGACGGTGCAGGCACTACTCTAAACACCGGGGGCAGCGCGCTGGTTTGGCGGGGGGTTTGGGATGGAACTTTGCTCCCAGGGAAACTCAACACGGGTGCCTGGTCTCAGAGCATGTGACCAGAATAGCGCTCACACCAAATAATCAGCTCCTCTTCCCAGGATCCCAGAGGGTCTGAAACGGGCACCGCCTGCGCCTTATGGGTACAAGGTGAGCTCAAGTTCAAGTTCATGCTATGGCAACTTTCATTTTCCCTTAGGGAAAAGAAGGAAAAGGGCATGAAATGGCCGAGTCTGCAGTGGGCCAGCCTCCCACACGCATACTGTCTTGTTCAACTCGGACACGAGCTGACAAGTTACGATTGCCCTTGTTTTAAGGAGGAGAAAGTTGACACTAAGAGAGGCAAAGGGACTTGGCCCAGGTCACAGGTAGGAGGAAGAGGGTCTGGAATGAAATGAGGCCATATCGCTCTACAGCCTAGACTCGTAACCACAGTGCTGTGATGTCCACTGACTGCTTTGCAAAGCTCTTTTACACACACGACCATGCCACCACCCCTACCGGTTCTGTACAGGTGAATTGTGGGCCCCCCACCAGCCCAACAAGTTAGCACTATTTCTGAATGAATTCAGCTAGAAGCCTTCATGTGGCCAGGATCCCAGAACACTCCCTGTCTCAAGGAATAAAATATCTATTCAGGGCAGGAAACTACCTCTAAGCTTTGTGTTCCAAAGACTTTGGGGCCCATGGCATGGGAGCATGAGAGAAGCACTAAAAGAACACTAAATCAATAGTTAGTAATTCAAATATTGGGGTGGTAGGTGTATAATATACACGATGACTAGCAGTAGTAACAATGATCACTGGTAGTCATTCGAGCCTTCACTGGATACTAACTACCAGACACGATTCTATGCCTCTCACTTGTATTAACCCATTCATTCTTCATAGCAATCCTGTTTCATGAATTTTAAAGCTGAGGAACTACAGTGCACAGAGGGGTTAAAGAACTAGGCCAAAGTCACACAGCCAGTGAGGGGCAGAGGCAGACTCTGAACCCCAGCAACTGGGACCTAGCATCCATATTCTTTTTTTTTTCTAATTGAAGTATAGTTAATTTACAATGTCATGTTAGTTTCAAGTGTACAACAAAGTGATTCAGTTATACATGCATATATATACATATTCTTTTTTAGATTCTTTTCCACTGTAGGTTATTACAAGATATTGAATCCAGTTCCCTGTGCTCTACAGTAAGTCCTTGGAATCCATATTCTTAAATAATACATTATACCACTTATCATTATTATGAATACAGGAAGGAAAGTGTGTGTAGGACAACAGAACACAAATGAAATTAACCAACACCTGCCAATCAACCTCAGTGAATGAGTGGGCGTGACGGGGAAAGGGGCGAATTGGAGCGCTCATGCCTCATCTAAAGGCGCAGCCCCTGTTCATCTCCCACTGCTGGCGGCCTGTAGAGGAGATGGCTGCTGTGTTTCCAGACGTCCTGCTTTTCCAGATTTGAGTGGAAATTTCCAGATTGTAGATGCTGGTGCTGTGCTAGCCACGTGGGATACACGCTCAGGCCCCAAGTGCCTGCATGCTGCCCGTTTGCAGCTCATCCTCTGGTCTCAGGCCATGAGCCTCAACTTCATCAGGCGATCCTTCCAATTCTGATTATGGGAGTTAAAGTCTGCCCCATTCAGCCTCCATCCCTCTCTTTCCATTCCCTGACAGAGCCGCCCACTTCTCCTGTAATCACTGAGGTTAATCCCTCTTCCCTCTGACAGCCCTTCACATATTTTGACCATTGGCATGATTTCTGAGCTGACAAAAATCTTATCTAACAGGGATGATAAAGCGGGTACCGTATTCACAGGCAGATTAGAGCAGCTGAGGGTCACTGCCTCTAGGGCAACTCTGCCAGCCTCACCTGGCCCCAGGCCTGCCCTAAGGCAGGCACAGAGGCTTGGAGCCACAAACTACCCCCAGGGCCCCCAACCCGATCACTGGGTCAGATGTCTCAACCTTATCTTCTTCTTCTTCTCACCTGAGTCCAAGAGGTGATTCTCAGATTAACTCATCGAAATTAGGGCAAACCAGTGATACCCTGATTATGATTTGCATCAGGAAGAGTCTCAAGAGAAATACTAATAATGGTTACCTCCTGCTAAGAGATAAAATTAGCGGGCAACTTTCTTAAATTCTCTTTTTGCAATTCCTAATTTTTCTAAAAGAATATTGTATGTTTTATATTATAAAAGTAAAATATTTCTAATTTTTGATTTTAAAATAAGAACTATAGGGCTTCCCTGGTGGCACAGTGGTTGAGAGTCCGCCTGCCGATGCAGGGGACACAGGTTCGTGCCCCGGTCCGGGAGGATCCCACGTGCCGCGGAGCAGCTGGGCCCGTGATCCATGACCGCTGAGCCTGTGCATCTGGTGCCTGTGCTCCGCAACGGGAGAGGCCACAACAGTGAGAGGCCCGTGTACCGCAAAAAAAAAAAAAAAAAGAGTGCAGGCTCTGGAACCAGCCCGCCTGCTGTCAAAAACCACTTTACCTTTTCCTAGCTGTGGGACTTGGAACAGGTATTTAAATATGCCTCAGTTTCCCCCTCCGCAAAATGGGACATCATAGGGTTGCCATGAGCATCGTTATTAGTTGAAACACGTCAAGCACTTAAAACAGCGTCTGTCACATGGTAAGTAGCCAATGCTGTATATACTTTCATGATGAGAGGATTTGTGACATATTTTTTTCCCAATGTTCTCTAATCTCGTTATATTGAATGGTCCATTTTCAAGAGCATCCCTTAAATCCTGCCCACAGAGCACACCAAGTCACCTCACCAGCTCCTCCCCACCCACGCATCAGCAGGTCCCCCACATGGCTGTCCTGACTCAGCCAAAAGACCTCAGGTCTACAAAGGACAAGGATGTAGAGCTAAACCGGAAGGACGTTTGCGTCCAGCATTACACCACTAAATTCTTTGACGATTCTGAGAACAGAATGCTGATGAAATCCTTATGGGAGTACATGCAGGTACATGCAGTCTTTCCAGGAATAGGAAATTCTTAGGGCAGACAGAGATAATAAAAGCAGCTCTGGACACGAAATCAGAAGGGCAAGTCTGAGGTCCAGCTGTATCCATAACTGGCTGAGGTTTCTTTTTCTAGAAGATGGTGGGAATAGCCCCAGGATTCCGGGGACAAACATGCTGAGATTGGCCACAGGGAGCAGCATCTGAGATAATCGAAGACGCTCAGGAGAGGGGAGACAGTCCAGGAGCCGGCAGAGGTGAACTGTTACAGACATGATGTTTAGCAAGCAGAAGAATGAAGACCCTGAGTTGGGCAAAGGAAGGGTGGACATGGTCAGCCTCGCCTGTGGAGGGGTATTACGGTTCATGAACAAAATCCGGAAACGGAAGATTCAAGCCGTGCTGCATGTCTCTGCTTGCAATTTGGGGTACAGAGGTGACGTCAATGTAACATCAAGAAAGGGATTTTGCAAAAAAAAAAGAGAAAGAGGAATGAAGGAAGGGAGGGAGGGAGGGAGGAAGGGATTTTACATTTGTTCAGAAGTCCACCTTTGCTTTCTAGACCACACTTGATTTTTATTCCTATTGCTACTGCTGCCCCAGAATTTCTCCCTGGCATTCTCTCTGGTTTTTTGGTTTTTTTTTTTGCGGTACGCGGGCCTCTCACTGTTGTGGCCTCTCCCGTTCCGGAGCACAGGCTCCGGAGGTGCAGGCCCAGCCGCTCCGCGGCATGTGGGATCCTCCCGGACCGGGGCACGAACCCGCGTCCCCTGCATCGGCAGGCGGACTCTCAACCACTGCGCCACCAGGGAAGCCCCATTCTCTCTGTTTTGATAGGACCACACTTCCCTCTGCATCTCAGGTGGAAGAAGGAGTAATAGTAGTTGTAGTCACAGCATCTACTGAGTGCTTATGTGCTGGACAGTGTTCGAAGTGATGGTACACACGTTAACTGATTTAGTCACAGCAACCGTATGAGATAGTGTGGGAGAGATTCTTAGTGTTCACCAAGGACCCCTCCACATCTCCCAGCCTGCCTGGGTTTGGTCAGCCATGACTCTCATTCTGAAAGGAGTAGGACAATGTGTCACCCCAGGCTCAGGTACTCAGTGCCCATCTTGCCTTCCCCATGTTTTCAAGGCTGGATTTCAGGGCTATGAATTCCAGAGTGGTAGAACCAAATGATGGACACAGCTGGATCCCTGAGTCACTGCTTGGAGGAGAGCCATTCTGGAAAGATGTGAGACCCTCATCGGTTTGTATGAGGAAGAAATGTTTAATATGGATGGGCACTGATATTTGGGTTTGTTTTTATGGAAGCCAGCATGAATTGATGACTCTGACAAAAACAGGTAGAGACTGTCTTCATGCCCACTTTACAGATGAGACCACTGAGGCAAAAAAAAGGATAAACCATATGCCCACGGTCAAAACTATGGAGTGGTAGAGCTGAGACTGAACCCAGATGAAGTGAGCTCTAGAATCTATGCTCTTCCTTTTTTTTTTTCTCACTTTGTTCATGGTTTTTGTGGCTCTCTTCATATTTTCCAGGATGGGTATCATCTTGTACCAGTTCCAAGAGTTAAAGTGAAACCCAGGGGGGACATCCATCCTTTTTCCTGGATATTCAGGAATAAAATCTATGAAGTTCTACCTTTTGTCCTCCCTGGTATACATGAGAGCTTCCTCTCTGGGTATACATGAGAGCTTCCTACACCAGAAATTTTCCTGAAGATGCTATATTGACTGTGTTCAAGAACCATTTGTCTGTAATTCCTTTCTTTTTATAATCACATACTATAGTCACACCTGGCTAAAGAGAGAATTAGTGACGAATAACCTTGCAAATCTCAAAGCCTAATGAGTTTTATTTTCTAAATATCAACACCACCATCATATCTTGCAACTCGTTTCACAGTTTAAAGAGCAAATATCCATATATAATTGGGAGCAAGGAGGTGGTACAGCAAGAAAGTTAATGGCATTAACTTTTTAAGTCAAAGAAAACGATTTCTTTGTCTAACTCTTTCATTTACTCCTGTGTGACCAGACATAAGTACGTAATCCATGCATCCATTTATTCCTCTTTAATAACAGATATTTATCTCACCAGGTTGCTGTGATAATTCAATAAAATAATGCTTTGGACTCCTAGATTTGAATGAAGAGTAAGCTGAGGGCAAAAAAATGCAGTGTGCAAAGACGTATTGCCCCTTCCTCTAGGTAGGAAACATACCCTGTGTAGTTATTATTAATTCTAATTTTCATTATTCCTTGAGGGCAGGAAATACATCACGTTCATCTCTGTGGGCCCCTTGTCTATCAAAAGTGTAGGACAAAATAAGTGTTCAGGGCTTCCCTGGTGGTGCAGTGGTTGAGAGTCTGCCTGCCGATGCAGGGGACACGGGTTCGTGCCCCGGTCCAGGAAGATCCCACGTGCCGCAGAGAGGCTGGGCCCGTGAGCCATGGCCACTGAGCCTGCGTGTCCGGAGCCTGTTGATAAGCGTGTCCACATCATGGTTGGCTTGGGGACCAGGAGCCTCATCCTTCTAATCACTTCTTATCACCATTCAATACATGCCTGGCTCCCAAGGAGACAGAATAAGTATGTGTTTGACAGATTCCAAGACACCTACTGGGGCACATTTGCAAATGGGTGTGGTTACTGTACATCCACTAATAGATTAGCTTAAGAGAAGCCATCTTGTTCTCTTCTCTCTTCCAACCCTGTGGAAGATGGAAGATGCAGTAAACTGTCCCAGGGACTGTTCTGAGGCCAGTCCTCTCATATTCGTCCTTCTATGTGTCAAAATATATATGTTTCGGACTATAGGAAGAGGCAGCATAGGGAGGGAGGAGAAAAGTGCAGGCCAAACGCATCAGTTTAATTCTTCAATGTGAATTCTCAGCAGTGAATTTGAGGATTAAGCCCCGTTAGCAATGGTCACCCAAGTTTCCTCAGACAAAGTTTCATGTTCGCTTCAGGAACTCGTGTAGAGGAGCATTGGGCTGAGCGAGGTAAGTTAACACATGTCACTCTGACTTTTAACATTTATTGTCTCATTTGCAACTTCCCAACAACTCTGCCTTTTGCCAATATTACTGAAATGCTCCCCTTTATAAGACCTGGAGGCTTTGGCTTTGATATATAACATCACTGGGCCAAGATAACAGGGCAAGTTTGTAGCCAAGGTGGGCAGGGACTCAGACCTTCAGAATTCACCCCCAAAGAGTTTGAAGCACAGTTCTCCCAGAGTTTATTCTAATAGTCTCATAGACTATGCGGCTTATTCTAATAGTCTGCTGGACCAGAGAATGAGGGCCCCTCCCTCATTTATTTTATTTAGAAGAAATGTAGCATCTGAGAAGCACCAATGACCATGAATCCTACAGAGTCATGTCAGGAGTTGGGTTGAGCCCCAGTACTATATATTTTCCACTCTCCATCATGATGTCTATTTTTTAAGGTCCTGGCTCCCCATCCCCAGACAGGGGCCCTGTCTCTGGGTTCTCCTGGTAGATTCTATTTCCAAAGATGGAAGCAGCCATGGCACCTGTTCCATGGGTTCTTCTGCAATGTGATCTTGTCACTTACCCACCTAAGAGACAGAGTCAATTTATTTGCCCCTTGTCTTGGGGCTGGCCCTCTGACTGCTTTAATCCATAAAATATAGTAGAAGTGACATCAGAGCTCAGATATTAAGAAGGCCTGGCAGCTTCTGCTTTTGTGTAAGAGGTCTGGCTACTCTGAGACCTCAGCATTAGGAGAAGCCCATGCCAGCCAGGAGGGGAAGCCACGTGGAGGGCACTGTCCTGTTTCATCCGAGCTCCAGCCAAGAGCCAGCACTGGTTTGACAGCCTCGCGAGTGAGACCATCTTAGAAGCAGACTCCTAGCCCCAACGAGCCAGCTCAGTTGATGCCACGTAGATAGATCAAAAAAGAGTCTTCCTATCTGCACTCTGCTTGATTTTAAGACTCATAAACAGAAGTATGATTGTCACTGAAGCCACTAAACTTGGAGGTGGTTTGGCAGCAAAGACAGCCAAGAGTTTCCATGGCATCTCCCCCATCAGAGAGGTTATTATTCTGAACACTGATTATTGTCTCATTAGGTATCTCTCCCTAATCTGACTCTCTAGGGCCTGCTCCCTGTGGAGTACTGAGAGTCCAGAACAGTGCCTGACACACAGTAGGCATGCAAAGAGTCCTCTCAGAAGGAAGTAGATGGTGGCTTTGAACCAGGCTGTGCTCTGTCTAGCCTGCAGCCGACACACCTGCAGTGATGCTGCCCGGCTGCACCGCGGAAGGAGACCCCAAGAAAGAGTCTACCCATCCGTCTCCACATCTACCTGCAACTCAGAATTCACAGCAGCTCCCAGAAAACACTAAACTGAACCAAACGACGAGCTTCCTTCCTTCACGTGGTTGTTTTATGACAAAAGTGCTTGTGTTAAGAGGGCTGTGGAAGGTTTGCTGATTTTTCACCGGCTACATAGCTTCAGATAAAATTTAATTAAACAGATCCCTGCAGTCCTATGCCCACTGTCCCAGATCGAGTCAATTATTTTCCTTTTCTGGCCTTTACGAGAGAAGATGCAGGGGAAGGGGCTGAAGCTGGGGACGTGCGGTGTGACAGACACAGGAGGGCTTCTCTCCAAAGGAGGAGTTAGAGGGGTCTGTGGGAGGGCCAGTAGTGGGAACCCTGGCCAGCTCTGGCCACAGAATTCTCCAGACCCCTCATTCTCTGAGCTCCTCTCATCCTCACCAATACCAGCCAAATCTGGGCTCTGATGGTCTCTCTACGGAAATATGGCCATAGCCTCCTTGTTTCCAGTTTCACCCAGATCCAACATCAAACCCACACTTAAATCAGTTCCCCTCCCCTCTTTTTCCTTTTTTTTTTTTTTAAGACACAAACCTAATCACACCATCTCTTGCTCCTGGAAGGCATCCACAGGAGATTAAAGTCTTTCATATTCTGACCTTGCCGTTTCCTCTTCAGGCCTCCTATAGCTAAGGTGGGTGGGGATGGGACAACATCCCAGGGGAAGGCAGAGTGGAAACCCAGGCAGAACCCTCACACTTGATGACACTTCTCAGCCACTGGACCAACTTCGGGTAAGGCAATTAAATATTTTTAGTGTCCATGCCTCCAAATATGTTGTTGCACTGAAACCTTTACTGCTACTATCAATAATAATAACACACATATAATGAATTGTGGGATGAATTGCTTTGCCAAAGGAAATTGGCTACCACGTTGGCTTAGATCAACCAAGCTTTATCACCATGGCTTGACCTCCCAGAAATGTTACCATTTCTCCCCAAACAAGATTCTATAAACCTGGAGAAAAGGAGAGCAACTTTTGGCTAGGCTACCAACACAGTCTGCCATAGCCTTAAAATATGAACAAGATTTTGACAAGGACGGTAGAAAAGATAAGGTGTCTGGACAGAGGCCTCAATATGCACAAAAGCATGCGGCTGTGTGAAGAATGGAGAAAAGTCTAGTGCTACGGGAGCATGGGTGGGTTGTGGCTTCTCTAACTCCTTCAGGTGAATTTAGTAACCCTTTCCTCTATACGACACCTTAAAGTACGCATGTCATTACAATATAATTGAGTCCATTTTCCCCAAGACACTGCAAAGTACAGCACCACGTCCTATTCATCTTATTCCTGTTCGTATCATCTTCCACTATTCAGTGCCTAAAACATACTAATCATTCCAATAAATGCTTGTTGAACAAACACACAAATGACATTATCTCATTAGAAGTGCCCTGGGAGTAAAATAAATCGGACAGAGAAAGACAAATACTGTATGTTCTTCACTTATATGTGGAATCTAAAAACAAAATAAAACAAAACCACCACCAAACTCATAGAAAAAGAGATCAGACTTGTGGTTACCCGCTGCGGGGGGTGGGAAAAGGGGAAATTGGAGGAAGGTGGTCAAAAGGTACAAACTTCCAGGTATAAGGTAAATAAGTACTAGGGATGTAAAGTACCAATGATGGCTATAGTTAACATGCTGTATGTTATATATGAAAGTTGTTAACAGACTATATACAAGAGTTCTCACCGGAAGGAGATTTTATTCTTTTCTTTCTATTGTATCTATATGAGATGATGGATGTTAACTAAACCTACTGTGGTAATCATTTCACAATATATGTAAATCAAACCATCGTCATGCTTATATCTGAAACTTATACAGTGACACATGTCAATTACTTCTCAAGACTGGAAAAGAAAAGAAGTTCCCTGGGAGTATATCTGCCACTGGACAGCCTGTGGCCAAACTCTTAGAGCCCAGGGACTGGAGGGATGCCCACACCAGAGACAAATACACTTCGCACGTTCATCTATTTACAGAGCCATTGTAAATATTCCTAGTGGGAAAGGCACCGTAAATGCTCACAGAAAAGGCAACTGCTTACAGCTCTGGACTTGTATGGGCTTCCTAGGTACAAACTATCAGTGAATGAACACTTGCACTAAGAAAGAAGGGAAGCTTGACCACGGTGGATTGGAAATGCATTCTGAAGCCTATAAAGTTACAAACGAAGTTCATTACACCTTTAGGACAGTTTGCAGAGCCTGTCTTGTCTAGTCTCGTGGCCCAGTGCCATAACCCTCTACAGCATCCCTGACCATTTGCCAACCAGCCTCTGTTTGATCAACTGCAGGGTGGGGGCCAAGGCTACCCGGTCACAGGTTTAGCAGGTCAAGAAGAGGAGCTGTGAGTGGCAAGGGAGGGAAGGAGTAAGCTTTTCAGAAATGCCTTGCTCTGAGTCTCTCTCATGGGGACCAACCATTCCCTGGCCTGGCCCTGGCCTTATAGAGTTTCTAGAAGAGCTGATCCTGTCCTTTGCTACAGACCTCTGACTCAGCTCCTCATGTCGCCTTTTTATGAAAATGATCTATTTCACAAGCACATTCACAGCTTCATCCCATCCCAGGTTTCTGTCTTTGCCAAGACTCAGGCTCTTGGGCATTATACTTCAATTGCTTATAGGATAAGATTTCTAAACTTTTCACCATGACACAGAGGTTAAGAGCTGGGGAGCTGGAAACAGACTGATAAGGGTTCAAATCCTGGCTCTTCCTTTAATGTTTTCTCACTTATTCATCCATTCAAGACATATTTTCGAAGTGCTTGCCATGTATCAAACACCCTACTAGGTACCAGGCAAGAAACAGGCCAGAAAAGGTCATAAAACTTACCTTTGTGTGTGTATGTATGTGTGTGTGTGGGAGCTGGGAGGGTGGGACTGGGTAGATAATAACAAGTAGACTCAAATATCATATGTTTAATATGTGCTAGTTATCTCTATTACCATTTTAATTATCATCATCGTCATCATTTAATCCATCATTTGGGATTAGGTTTGGCTGTGAGTGATAGAAAACTCAACAATGGCTTAAACAAGATAGATTTTTTTTTTCTTTGACCTAAACTCTAGAGGTAAGCTGCCCAAGCCTGGTGTGATGGTGCCACAGTCAGCAGGGTCTAAGGCACCTTCTTTCGCTTTGCTCACCATGTTTAAACTCTTGGTCTAGAGCATCCCATAAATATTCACCATTACAAACGTGCTGACAGCTCCTGACTGCAAGCACCTGAGACTCTCAGAGTGTTTGGTCCACATATGAAAGACTGGAAGTGCTGGGGAAGTAATGTCTCCAAGAGCAGCCCTCAACGAATGGCAAACAGGTGTTGGTGTATAAATACCCCAGCTCCCCCACCTTTCAAGTAGAATGTCTCTAAAGCATGTGTTACCCAATTTCCTCGAGTTTTCCAGCAGGATGGAGCCACCATAATTCATTCATTAACACACCCTATACTAGCTTCCTTCCCTTCCTATCTCAGGTCCCCATCCCCTATCAGTGCTTCCTGGGATTACTCGGCACATAAATAACTTGCTCGCGAATCTCTGACTGAGAGTCTGCTCTTCAGGGAGAACCTCATCTAAGACATGGCCTAAAATGGCCACTTATGCTCCGCCCATCTCATCCACATCCCAGCCAGCAGGAAGGAGGAAGCAGTGAAAAGGGGTGAGCCTCTCCCTTTAAAGAACATTTCTTGGGAATTCCGCAGGATACCTCTGTTTACACCCCATTCATTGGGTAGCGAAGGCAGCTGGGAGGTTTAGTTCTTATTCTGAGTGACTGCATGCCCTGTGAGATCGGGCATTCTATTACTAAGGAAGGAGGGGTAAGTGGCTCGAATAAGCCAGCTTGTCAGTGTCCAGGGGATAGGAAAGGCAGAGCCTTGTGGTGTAGGCTGAGGACCCACAAGCAGGTGTCTGGGTTCCTGATCAACCATAAATAGCATTTCACAGACACCTTAGTGCCTGCCTCCCCACCTGCTCCCCAGCACAGTCTAAGCAGAACTTAATCTCTCCAATCCTGGGAGAAAAGTCAGGACGTAGCTACATCAAACCATGCCAGGATACAATCTGTATATTAAAATCACTCGAGCTGGCTTTTCCTTCACCTTAATTTTAGATAAATAACAAGCGGCACAAAAGACCCCAGCCCTCAAAGTGCTGAGATGATTCATAAAGAGGCATGACAGATGCATTAAAAAAGATGTGGGATGACACATGGCTAATGACAAATGAGTGGTCCAGGGGTGAAAGCCATAGTGGGAAGCTCTACGGACACTGCAAACCCATAAAATACCATGGATGCAGGGAGACGGGGAGGTTTAAGAAAACATCCACTGCACGCTTACTGCATGCAACAATGAGCTGTCTGAAGACATGTAAACTTCCCAACCAGTCTACGAGGTAGGTTTCATTACTGGCACCATTTTAATATTATTTTTTTTGGCCTCACTGCGTGGCCTACGGGATCTTAGTTGCCCAACCAGGGATGGAACCTGTGCCCCCTGCAGTGGAAGCGTCGAGTCTTAACCACTGGACCGCCAGGAAAGTCCTCTGGTACCATTTTAAGGATGAAGAAGCGGGCTTCCCTGGTGGCGCAGTGGTTGGGAGTCCGCCTGCCGATGCAGGGGACACGGGTTCGTGCCCCAGTCCGGGAAGATCCCACATGCCGCAGAGCGGCTGGGCCCGTGAGCCATGGCCACTGAGCCATGGCCAGTGAGCCTGCACGTCCGGAGCCTGTGCTCCGCAACGGGAGAGGCCACAACAGTGAGAGGCCCGCGTACCGCAAAAAAAAAAAAAAGAAGAAGCTAAGGCTTTGATAGACAGAATAACTTGCCCCCCAGTCACACAGCCAATGAGAAAGACTGAGAAAAATATTTTTAAAATGTGAATAATAATACATATTCTAGCTCTTTTTTTATGTACCAGGCACTGGGCTGAGTACCTGTCATGCCTACACAATTGAAGCCTCCTCACAATAGCCCTTGAGGTAAGAATGACTGTTATTCCCATTTTACAAATGAAGAAACTGAGGCTGAGAGAGAGTTAAAAGCTTGAACAGAGTGACACCAGGATTTAAGAGACCAACTCGTCCAACTGCCAATCAGATGCCTGAATCCTCTTTATGGACGTGTCTGCCTGTGGTTACAGGGCCATCGGCTAAAATGCCCCGTGTCAGAGAACACACAGCCTCCTGGACCCATCCGTTCCTTTCCTGGAGGAAGCCAGCTGAACAGTCACTGCTTCTGACATCCTGGACTCTGACCCCCATGGGAAGGACCATTTTTTCTTCTTTGGCCACACCACACAGCATGTGGGATCTTAGTTCCCCGACCAGGGATCGAACCTACACCCCATGCAGTGGAAGCTCAGAGTCTTAACCACTGGACCGCCAGGGAAGTCCCAAGGACCATTTCTTATACTGAGTAGCCCACCCAAAAGTTTACCCTAGGACAGAGCTTGGAAAACTTTTTCTGTGAAGGATCAGAGAGTAAATATTTTCAGCTTTATCACCCACATCGTCTCTGTCACCACTACTTAGCTCTGCCACTGTAGCTCAAATGCAGCCAAAGACAATACATGAACCAATGGGCATGGGTGTACCCTAAGAAAACTTTACTTATAGATACTGAAGTTGGCATGCCATGTGATTTTCACATATCACAAAATAGAATTCTTATTTTGGTTTTTTCCCCCAACCATTTAGAAATGTAAAAAGCATTATTAGCCCATGAATACTAAATCAGGCAGCAGCCCAGACTTGACATTTGGGCTCTAGTTTGCCAATCGCTGGCCTAGGATCTAGGAAACTATCTGGACAAAAGTGGTACTTAGGAGCTCTGGTTTCCCTCCCCACATACAACAGTGCAGAAAGATACAATGCATTGCTTTTTTATAAAGTGGCAAATGGTTAGAGAATTGGAGTATAATTTGGGGCCGGCCCACCTCAAGTTCAAGGGCTAACCTGAAGTTTAGCCTGCAACCTGAAGGCTAGAATGGAAAGTAGAACCCATATAGTAAGAGCCCACATCGCCTCGCTAAGCAGGCTGAACTTTTTTTAAGTTGCCATTAGGTGCGTGGTACCATGCGACAGTTCCTGGGATTAGTGGGCTTGTGTTCTATTGCTGCGTATCTCCATCATGACACAGTTAGGAATATCTTCTTATCCCCACTTCACAGGTAAGGAAACCAAAACTCAGAAGGGTTAAGCGACTTGCCCAATATCCCCCAGCAAGCAGAAGGAATTCACAGGCAGAGGTACCTGATGCCAGTTTCTAAGCACTGCGGATCCTACACAGGACAAGCAGATAGGTGAAACAGAGTCAGCTTCCCCCGGAACGACTGTCGGTGGCTCCAAGCTGGTCTGCTGCACATTTGTTGCCTCAGGCCTGATCTAGGAACATCCACCGCTGATATCAGTCTCTAATCTAAATCCCCTCTCAGCTTCCAGAGCTACCCAGAACCAAGTGATGCTGGAAGGCCTACGTCTTAGCAGCAGGCGGGCGTCAACCTTACAGAGGGAGGGATTAATTAGAAGACTCAGTGGGATGCCCCTTGCATAATAGAATCCATGCTTCCTACAAAAACGACTTGTGCTTGGAGTCTACTTGCTGCTCAGGACAAGGAGTGCCCCCCGTAGGGTAGGGGCAAAGGAGTTGATCCATACGCAGTGTTTTCAATAATAATGGCAAGAGTGATCAAAGCTGGCATCGTGGAAGACCTTTCCTCATGCTGGGCTTGGGTCAAGAGGCATCACATATATTACTTTACTTAATCCTCAAGACAACTCTAGGAGGTGGGTCTTACCGCACTTATTTGCAGATGAAGGAACTGAAGCAGCTCAGCTGATCAAGGCACCACGCTGAGAAAGAATGTTGACTCCAGAGCCCGTGCTCATGTGCCTACGGGGCTCGGGAAGGCAGTCCCAAGGAGTCAGTCTGGACCTTTATCCTCCTTTGGCTCGCAGTGGTTCGACGGCCACTGACCCAGATATGTTTGAAATGACCCAACAGAACTGCTTTAAAAATAAATATTTCAAGGAGGAAGGGCAAGATAAGGGTATAGGATTAAGAAATACAAACTGCTATGTGTAAAACCGATAAGCAACGAGGATATATTGTACAGAACAGGGAAATACAGCCATTACTTTGTAATAACTTTAAATGGAGTATAATCTATAAAAATATTGAATCACTACGCTGTACACCTGAAACTAATGGAGTACTGTAAATCAACTGTACTTCAATGTAAGTTCAAAAACTATTTACAATAAAATAAAAAAAAACCAAGGGAATTGCCTGGTGGTCCAGTGGTTAGGACTCTGCGCTTTCACTGCTGAGGGCCTGGATTCAATACCTGGTTGGGTAACTAAGATCCCACAAGCCACGTGGTGCAGCAAAGTAAATAAATAAATAGAGTTTACACAGGGGAAAAATTTTTTTAAAGAAACATTTCAGGCAAAGAGTAGTCAAACCCATACAGCATCAAACAAGAAATTTTATAGGCATCATTTGTTTATTCATCTGGTCATCCATCCATTCATCTGTCCAAATATCTGTCCATCCAACCAATTAATCAACCATTCATTTAAACATATAATCAGTATTGCCCAGGTGTCCCCTCTTAGTCAGGCCCTGAAGAGGGAAAGTAAAATGATGAATAAGACCTATTCTCAGCCCATGCACAGGGGTTAACATTTTACAGGGGCCACATTCCTGAGTGTGTCCACTCAAGGCCAGGGGGTCCGATGGGTCATCTACCTGGATATGAATGAATCTGTGTTCCCGGACTACTTCCACATCTCTTCCCTCCAGCCCACTGCCCTCACTGGTGCCAAAGCCATTATGCCCTAAAAGATCAGAATTTGGGTCAGTGAATAGATGTCACAAGTTGGTAAAACCAAGGTACTTCATGATGCTGTAAAGAATTCTTAATCTGAATTGTCCTGCAAAGGGATATGCACTAGGGGGCACTGGTTTCTTTGGGGTTATTCAAGGAGACTCTGATGACCACCCCAATGCACAAGATTCTCTCCTTGACCAAACCTGGGTCAAGTTCCTCTGAGCTCCATTTTGACAAGATCCAACCTTGGGCTCTATCCTTGGCTCTTTAAGCCCAGTTTTAGCAAGAATTCTGCAGGGTCAGTTTAGCAAAAATCTCCCACCCTTGATATCTGACTGGATTCCTCTTCCCCCACCCTCAACCTCTTATCACCCCACCTGTCTTCAGCAAGAATCCCGCTGACTCAGTTTCGCCAGAATGGCACTTAGCCCTGAGGTCTCCTCTAGTGATTTTCCATCCACGAACCTCCACCTCGATCCTTGGCTATAAATCCTTACTTGTCTTTTGTTGTACTGGGAATGGAGCCCAGTTCCATACTGAAGTCTCTCTTCCCCTAATGCAATGGCCCCTGAATAAAGTCTGCATTCACCACTTTAAGGACTGTTTGGCTCTGCTCTGTTTTGACACATGGATGGCATGGAAGGAAGGTCCACATGGAAAAGATTCATTTGTTCTCTCAAAAACAACTCACTAGACGATACCTGCTCTGAAAAGCAATGTATCCCAGTGGTTGCTGAGGCAGAGGGAGTAACAAATACCATCTGGACATGGAAAGTCTTTGGGCTGATTGTCAACTCAGTACTCTCATCCTCAGATTCCTGCTTTTATTAACTGGCAAGGTACTGAATCTTTCTTTGCTTCAGTTTCTTCAACGGGAAAATAGGCCTAATAACAGCATCGTTGCAGAGAGATGTGAGGATCAAGTCAGGTGATGATTCAGGTGATGATCGTCAGGTGGCTGACACAGCAATGCTCAAAAGATACCAGCAATGATAACCATTGCTACGAATGGTAACTAGTCATGTAACTAGCAGTAGTCATTAATATTAGGTGTGAGAAAAGTGACTGGGTGATGGAGGTATATAGCATTTGAAGTCAGAGAACATTTATGCAGTGCATGCAATTTTACACAATCCCTAAACTCAAGAATCAATACAAGTAATTAGAACAAGGGGGTACAGAGTGATCAATGCTACGAGAAGGCAGCAGCAGCAGAAATTATTTCCAGCTTGGGGGATAACAGGTCTCCAAAGAATGAGGCGATGTTTGGGATCGTGGCAGGACTAGAATTTATCCATGAAGAGGGGTCTGGAGGGCATTTCAAGAGGAGAAGCACAGGACGCACGCAGAGAACCACAGACACACCATGTTTCAAAGCCAACACTGGCCATCATTCTTCATCCACAAGCCTAAAATCCAAAATGCTCTGAAAACCAAAATATGTTTATAACTAATTTTTGTGACAAAACCTGAGCGGATCTGATACAAAAGTGTTCACCTTTTTTGTTTTTCCATTTTGTGTGAATGATGTTTCACGGCAGAATATTCAAGATTTTGGTTACAAGTTTTTGCTCCAGAACCCACTGGGGATGTAATGTATTTACTATATTGTGTGTGTATCACATTGCCTTTCTAAAACAGAAATAACTCTAAATTTCAAAACATGTCTGGTTTTCAGTAAAAAGATATGAAGCTATACTAACAATCCCTAATATCTATGGAGCACTTCTTATATTCAAGCACTTCTCTAAGCACTTGACTAAGTTAATCCCCCTAACGCAGGTAAGTACTGTGATTTTCTTTTTTTGCATGGATAAGAAAACTGATGCACATGGTGGTTACTAACCTGCCTGGACTCACACAGCTAAGAAGTCTCAAAACCAGGATCAAAGCCACAAAGCCTTGCCTCAAAACCTTTCTTTATTCTTAAATACCACACTCAACCACATCTACACGCTATAATCAAGAGCAAGTGTGGTTGACTTATTATTTATTCATAATACTTTCCTTCCTCGTTCTCCTCCCTCCATGCCTTCCGCTTTACAGAAGGATTCTACTTCCCACTGCATTGAGGCTGGACTGCTTTAGCCAATGAAATGTTAGTAGAGGTGGCATAAGTAGAGGCTTTAAATGTGCTTTTGTGGTTTGGCTTGGCCTCTCATACTCTCATGATTTATTATGGAAAAAGCATGCTCCAGGTAGCTGAATGCATCTCAGCATAAGGGACAAGTACACTAGACCTCTACCTAACCCAGAGCCTGAGGCAGAGCTACCTTTGCCAACTCACAGACTCATGAAGGAGAAAAAGCAAAATGCTTGTTGCTGGAAGCCACTGAGATTTGGGGACTGTTTGTTACCCAGCATTATCATAGCAATAGCAGACTCATTTCAACTGCTCAGCATTTCCTGAGATGAGGATTTAAAGCCGATGAGGATTCATCCATAATGGGAAGAATCCTAAAAGTAATGTTAAAGATTTTGGATCCCATCCCAAAAGCAACGAAGAAGCATAAAATGCTTCTAGGCAGAGGCATAAAATGATATGACTTCTATTATCTACATCGCAACAGAGTCATCTGTTACACAGAATGAGTCACTACCTCCATCCCCCATCACCACACATACACTTACCTCATACCTGTCAACAGCTTTCCATTGGTCTTAGGATAAAACCCCAAATCCTTAATCTCTGGCCCCTGCTCAGCTCCCAAACCACATCTCGCCCCATGCTTCCCCTCACACTGTGCTCTAAGTCCACTGTCCTTTTTTCAGTTCTTTGAAAGTGATCACTCCTTTTCACCACAGGATCTTTGCATACACTTTTCGTGCTGCTAGAAAAACTCTTTCTCTAATTTTTTGCCTACTTTACTCTCAGCTTAATTGCTGCTTCCTTCTGGAAGCCTTTCCTGAGCTCTTTGGTAAGTCAATTTCCCCTGTTATAGGTGCTCTTAGCGCCATGCGTTTCTCTTTTATTTCACTTATTATAGCTGTAGTTTCACATTTGTTCATAAACTTTGATTAGTGTCCCTCTCTGCCACTAAATTGTCGACTTCCTCAGAGCAGTTACAGGGTCTTTTTCTCCCCCTTATCTTTGTATACCCAGCATTAGCACAGTTCCTGATACGTGACTGATGCTCAGTAAAATTTGCCGAATGAAAGAATGCTGTTGGATGATAGCTCAGACAGCAGTGAGGGCAATGGATTATTTTGGTTGCCTACAGCACACAAGAACAGAACTAATCCTTCTTTCTTGCATCAGCGCTTTCACCTCTCGCTTGCTTTCTCTGAGAGCTGGCCAAGACAGACCTGTCACAAAACAAGAGTGTGGCGGAAATGCATTATCAATCTGTTAGGACCAATGGGGAAACAGGACCTCAACGCAGTGCAATATGGTCCATCTATGTGGCAGGTGTTCATCCTGTATCCCCCAACATCACACTGTCATTTTACAATCCAAAAGACTCCCATAACTGGAGGAGGATGAAACACCTGGATGCTGCAAACGCTCTCGACAGGTTGTCTATACCATCACTTTCAAAATCAATGCACAAGAAATGAGAGTTTCTGGAGTAGCAGAATAGTGGCTGGCATTGGAACATGCTGTTTAAGTCCCTTCTTGGTATTAAGCAAAGACTACCTGGATTTCCTTTGGGAGTGATGTGGAATATGGGATCTGGCAGTCAAAGATGGAATGATGACTCCATTTCGAATGTGTTTGTGCTTCTGGAAAAGGACATCCCTGTTATCACATAATATCTGTGAAATAAATAAATGAATCTGGTAAATAATTAGCCAATACCCTAGGATCATTCTGATCATGAGATGGAAGTCTGTATCTGAATAAAGGTCAAATGAGGGGTAGTTAAGCGTGAGCATGGAGAAGCTGGAGTTGGAAACAAGCAAGAGGCAAGTAGAGTGCTGGGAACTATGATCTGAACTCGCTAAATCAAGTGCAATGGCACCAAAGAGAGAATAAATTTGAGAGAGCACAAAAGTCAAATCGGTGACCTCAAACGTTGGTGGGAGTAGAAACTGCCTTGATTGCTTTGGAACGCATTTAGGCCTTCCTTATATTTTAAAAATTGAGATGCGTATATACTTGCTGTACAGTTCTTCTCAGTATATTCCTAGAGAAGCACTCGTCCAAGTGCAAAGGAAGGCAGATGATGGGAAGTTCACTGCAACGTGTTCATCACAGCAAAAACTGAGAAGAACCCGGCTGTCCAGTATTAGAGGACTGATCAGACAAATTAATCTACGTAGCCATCTATGGCAGGGGTCCCCAACCCCCAGGCCACACAGCAGGAGGTGAGCGGAAGGCCAGTGAACAAAGCTTCATCTGCCACTCCCCAACGCTCCCCATCTCTTGCACCGCTGCCTGAACCATCTCCCCCCGACCCCCGGCCGTGGGAAACCTGTCTTCCATGAAACCGGTCCCTGGTGCCAAAAAGGTTGGGGACCACTGATCTATGGGATACTAGGCAACAAGAAACATGTTAATACAAGTAAACATTTCCAAAAGTTATTGTAAGCAAGTTGTCAAATGACGGAACTAGCATGTTATAATTGTCTTAAATATACATATCTAAAGTAGCGATACTGTATATTGCCCATTTTTTGCTGACATATATATGTGTGTAATCATGTAGCGGGTGGCCCAACAGGTGACACCCCAGATGGTTAAGAGCAGTCACCTTTAGAAATGGGGTGGGGACTGGAATTGGGTGTGGGGAGTCGTGGAGATTTGGGCACTGTCTATAATATTCTATCCATTTCACAAGGAATAATAGAGGCAGCCTTAACTAGTGAAATTAAAAGTTTTTTAGAAAAGAAAAACAAGTTGTTCAAAAGTACGAACGGGTAACAAAGAAATCAAGGAACTGAGTTGAGTGAAATTGAAGTTGTAGCCAAGAGAAAGGGAAAGTTGCTCAGAGTGAGATGGAGGTTTCTAGATGTCTCGATGTGGTTCTGAGGGCTTTTATTGATGGCTGGTCTCTCTGTGGACATTCTCAGCCCTATGCCACCTCTGGGTATCAAGGAACTTCTGACAAATGTGGAAGAGGAGGCTATTTCATCATGGATCAGCCACTTGGAGGTGGAGGGGCACAGAGAAAAGAAGTAAAGAAGCAGGGAAATCACCACATCTCTTAGATAAAGAAAGGTTCCCCAGGCACCACTGCTGACACTACTGGGCTTATTTACAGTTTTTACAAATCATCTGAAAGGGATTTATAGTTAAATATCTAAATGTACAAAGTACATTGAAGCTCTGGTGTAGGAAAATGCCAAGCAGATAAACAAACCACAGAGCAGAAATGATCACAGGTCCCAACCCAGTCTAATAATTCTTCCATCTCTCCAAGTTGTTGTTGAGGATTAAATGAGATTGTTCATGAATGCCCTGGGAAAATTGTAACATGGTACACAAATGCTGCTTATGACTATGATTGTATCATAGCTGGTTTTACATCAGAATTTGATAACAGAGCTAAAAGCAGAATCCATAATGTAGTTTGGGAGTCTATTCAGCCATCTACCCTGACTGGGAGCATTTTATAAGAATGATGCCGCTTTTGTAAGGAATCAACCTCACTTTTTTGCTTGTTTTGGCTTTTTTTTTAAAATGGAAATAATCCATCCAAATTTAAAAGCTGGGGAAGCAGAACAGGAAAAAAAAGTTACTCGTAGTCTCAATAGCCCCCAAGCGTCCCCAGTATTTGCTATATGAGTGACAGAATAAATGAAACAATAAATCCATTTTTATCATTTTGCTGCCTTCCCTTTCAGTCTTTTCTCATTAGCATGTTTTACGTGGTGGTAAGAGAAGCATAGCTCTACATTTTTTTTTTTGCAGTACGTGGGCCTCTCACTGCTGTGACCTCTTCCGTTGCGGAGCACAGGCTCCGGACGCGCAGGCTCAGCGGCCATGGCTCACGGGCCCAGCCGCTCCGCGGCACGTGGGATCTTCCCGGACCGGGGCACGAACCCGTGTCCCCTGCATCGGCAGGCGGACTCTCAACCACTGCGCCACCAGGGAAGCCCAGCTCTACATTTTTATAGCCTGCACTTTCCACTGGGACCATAAATAGTTCCTCATGGTCCTCCATAGCCTTCAGAATTGTGCAGTATTTCCTGGATTTGAGGTATATAATGTATTTAATCCATCCTTCATATTGGAACAGTCGTCATATCCTCTACAAACCTTTTCAGGGGCTATCTTTGTACAAAGTTTTCCATTTGCTGGCCTGCACCTAATGCTTAAGAATTTCCCAGTGCTAGGGAATTATATCCAATATCTTGTAATAACCTATAATTAAAAATAATCTGAATATATATATATATATATGTATCAACTGAATCACTTTGCTGTACACTTGAAACGAACACAATTTTGTAAATCAACTGTACTTCAATTTAAGAAAAAGAATTTCCAGTGCTTAGAATATGGTTGACGGCTTGTGGTTGGCAGGGGCTCCATTTTACAGACCTTATCATTAGTGTGCTGGTTCTGGTATTGTTATCATTTTGTGTTAATGAAGTGGATTGCCTTCTGAACTGCTTCGTGTATTTACTTAATGTTTAAGCTAAAGAAAGAAAACACTCTCCAGGAACTATAGAGTTGATGTTAAAAAGGAGACAGGGCAGAGGACACACATGGTACACTGCAATATAAAATGGTCTGCACAGAATAATTCTCTGGATAGACAGATGACTTCAAAGAACAGTCAGCCTGGACTGATGAAAAGCTCTCTCCGTACTCTGTGAGAAAGGATATGGAATAGCAGATGACCCTACTCCCTGAGGCCATCAAGAGGCAGCAAATAATACAGTAAGACGTGACTGTAATCCTGTGAGACTAACTGCGCCAAAAAACATACAGAGTGTGTTCATTTGTTCTTGACTTCCTTCTTCCAAGAATTCTGCTACTGGCCAGATTTTTCAAGACCCACTTTACATTGTTCACGTTGTGATGGATACTCTATCAGATCCTGTTTCTTCTCCCCCAGTCCCCAGGTTTGTGGCTCCAGGGCCCATAATGCGACTGAGCTTGAATCCATCAACTGGAACAGCTCCCACTACCTGAGACTTGCTGCCAAATAATTATGGGACCAAGTGACACAGGGGGATTCTATTCATCCCCTGAATTCTTTCGAATGGGCTAATTCTGACCTACAGACCAAGCTACCATTCATTTGCTGATTCATTCAGTAAATACTGACTTCACACCTATCACGTGTCATGCATAGTTATAGCTCTGAAGATAAAAGACAGAGCAAACATCCTGACCTCGTGGAATTCCATTCTAGTGCTGGGAGATGCATAATAAAGAAGGGAATCAATAAACAATTCAAGTACCTATGGAAGTGCTATGAAGGACACAAAATAGGGTATTGGATTGAAAGTAACTGAGGGTGGAGGGAGACTACTTTTGTCTGGATGGTTAACAGAAGGGCTCTCTGAGAAGTTAATATCAGAGATAAGACCTACATGAGAAAGAGCCGGCCAAGCGAAAATCTCAATCTAGAGTGTCCTAGGCAGAAGAACGGCAAAAGAAAGGCCCCAGAGCAGAAATGAAGTAGATGTGTTCAAAGAACAGCAAGGAAGCTACTGGTTGGTTTTTCTGGTTGAAGTTCAAAGGGCAAGGGGGAGAGTAGTAAGAGACAAGGATGGTGAGGAGGTCAGAAAGCAAATGACTCGGGTAGTAAAGGACTTGGTAAGGAGTGTAGTATTCATTAAAATGAAAAGCTTCTGCCTTGATAAGCACTGTGGTCCATCTGGTCAACCTACTTCACACTCCACTCTCCCAACAGAACCCCTCTTCCTATTATTTATAGAGAGTTCTTATAAATCTTCTTCCATAGGGGATTGCCTCTGCGCTCTATGCTTCTGATCAAGACTTGCAGACTTGCCTAAAAAGGAGTTGGCACATCTGGACCTAACTCCAACCTTCTGGTTCATTCTGTAAATCTCTGCTCATACCAGGCCTTCTGAACCATGTCTAATTCTGCTTTGCCTTTTGGACTTGACACCTTGGCCAGTCTGAAATCAAGCAAGCACACTCTCAGCCCACATCCTATCCCTACTAAATGGTGTTCCACTTGGTCCTGTGCCGTTCCTCCTCCCCGATGGCCCCGGGGCTGATCCTAACCATGCTCTTGTTAAAGCCTAACTGCACATCACAGCGTCCCCAAACAGCACTGTTAAGCTTAATTATCAGACTAATTCCTTCGACTTAGCTCCAGGTAACTCTTGGCTGTTTCAAAAAGCCAAATCTGGAGATTTGTCACAATTGAGGACATTTAAAAATTATGTTCAGACTCTGATGGCAATTTTCAAAAATTTCAGAATAGCTGGGAAACTGCCATGTAATTGGAATAAAGCTATGACCTCCTCAGGGGTCTGCTTGGAAGAAGGACCACATCCATGTGGATGCAGAAGAACCAATGAATTTGTTAATAATTGGCCTCATTACCTACCTACCACCCATGTGGTTGTGGTCATAACTCTTGTAGCACTTTGGGGTCTAGATTCTTATCTGGTAAATTAGGCACCGAACTGGGAGAGCCAGGGCAGCAAAGCTGAATAGCCCCATTAAACATGTGCATTTTGGGCAACTGCTCCTTTCATGGCATGGCCTCCAGACCTTTCATCATTCTGGCTGCCCTATTTTCACCTGTAGTTTTCAATAAGCCTTTTTAAAAATGGTACTGAGGTTAGAATTCTCTCCTCCCAATGCAGTCTGAGCAGTGCAAAGAGGCATGTGTACTGAGCTTTTCTCCAGAGAAGGCAACCCATTCCCCACAGGGCCAGGGTCACGGCCAGCTCCCATATGTGACTGCTTTCAACAATATAGCATTTACCTTAAAAAAATATTGTTGCCAACATTAAAAAACTGAAAGGAAACCCATCAGATCAAGACTTCAAAACTTTCTTAACAATACTGCCAAGACCTGTCCACACTGAGTCCACAAAGCTGCTTGTAACAAAACCAACAGCTAACGCGCTGTGGCATCTGCTCCCTTTCAGTCGGGATATGAGCTCCCACTCACCACCATCCCCCCCTGGCCCAACACAGGGTATGTGTCTCTGATTTCTGCATGTAGGTTTCATAAGCCAAACAATTCACAGTGGCAAACTTATCTGATCTGGAGTCAGAAGGGTCCACTTGATGCATTCAGCCCCCGAAGTCATCACTGATCATTTATTCGGTGTCAGATAGCACACTAGACTCTGAGGATACAGTTACGAGCAAGAAGACACAGCAGTTGCCCTTGCAGAACTTCTGTTTTAGCAGGGGAAAAGGGCATAAACGACTAGACTTGTCTTACTTACTAATTGCAAAGGTGAGAAGGGTTTCCAAGGGAAAACGGCACCATTAAAACAAATACAAGAAAAGTCTGCTTTCTTCAGGGAATCAGGTAAGCCTTCTCTGATACAGTGACATTTAAGTTGAGGTTTCAAAGACAAGAAGAAGCAGACAGGAGATGTGAAAAATAGAGTAAGGAGAGTTCCAGGATGAGGTAATACCAAGTGCACGGGTCTTGAGGCACGAAGGAGGTTGGCGCATCTTGGGAATTAAAACAAGGTTTTCTTTTCTTTGTACTTTTAATACTGTAGATAAAAGCTGGGGAGGATTTTATTACTGTTTCTTTCTTAGGAACAGGTACCAGCTCCCTATCACAACGACGATCTTTCCAATATGCTCCCTATTGTTGAGCAAGAGATAGGTATGCGGGCTCCTGCCTGTGTTCTCACACACGAATGCATGAATCCCTGGCAGATGATGGGCAGTTTTATTTTTTTCCTAAAAAGGCAATGAAATATATGTAACTCATAAGTCCCCAACCTCATCAGCCCGTGACTACAAAAATGAGATTATGCTCTTCTTTCACAGGCAAATTATTATGGCCTGAGGCCTCCCAACTGTCTCCCAGCTGTTTCTGAGAGTTTCCCTGGGCCTCCTATACGTTCAGAATTATGTTTTTAGCTTCCGTTTGCTCCGAGCTTCTTGTCTTGCTGGGCCCGTCTGTCCTCACTGGTGGCTACTGCTGATGGAGCTCTTGGCTTTGGGGATAGGATGCTCTTGTTTAGGTCCGAAGGGACAGTCCTGGTGAGTTTCAACACTTGCTAGGGCGACCTGAATGCAGAAGCATCTTTGAAGCTGGGAAACTTAGCACTGCTCCCAAACATTGGCTGCCCCAGAAAACCCAGGTTGCAGTGATGCTTTCATCCTTCCTATCCCCTCCTGCCTCCCTGTGGCCAGAAGGCTGCTCGTTCCCACCAGTGCACCCCTCGTTCCCACCAGTGCACCCCTCGATACTGCAGAGTTGGGCTTCTTCACTAGATAATCTTGAGCTAACTGCTAAATCTCTCTGTGCCTAATTCTGTATCTACAAAACGGATACACTCACCAACTTCACTGTGCCCCTGGGAGGACAGGACAAGCAAATGAATGTAGGAGGATTCTGTACATCCTGAACAATATCCAGAGAAGCCTTGTACAACAGATCCAAGCTCTGCCCAGTTAAAAACCGTAATTAGCATCTCAGTGCCGACCTGACAACGTGGGACAGTGATCCAAGCTCTGCCCAGTTAAAAACCGTAATTAGCATCTCAGTGCCGACCTGACAACGTGGGACAGTGATCCAAGCTCTGCCCAGTTAAAAACCATAGTTAGCATCTCAGTGCCGACCTGACAACATGGGACAGTGATCCAAGCTCTGCCCAGTTAAAAACCGTAGTTAGCATCTCAGCGCCGACCTGACAACATGGGACAGTGTAGGCCAGGGTATCCTCAAGACTTACCAAAATCTAGCCTCTACCCTCTCTCCAGCTGCATCGCCCACTAGAACCTTCTGCAAACCCACTGACACACACCGCTCAGATTTCATGAGCACACGACGCTTCCCTGTGCCTCCGTGTTTCATGCATGCTGTTCCTCTGCCTAGAAGATCCCCTCTCTCCACGTGGGCCAATAAAATCACATAGGATTCCCATTCTTTGAAACTGAGGAGATCATTCAACTCAAAGTCATATAAGAAAAGTAAAAGTGAATTGACAGGTTAGTGTAGCTAAACAGTCCGTGTTTAACTAGGTCTCAGGTTCAAATGATAGCACGGGGCAGAATTTCTCTTTGTTTCTTTTTTCTTCATATTGACTCCATTTTTACCCCCTATAAACTCACCACCCAGCTGAAGTAGTTTCTAGATCTTTCTCTCTTGTTGGCAACCAACTGGACAAATGTTCAGCTTTCCTACTAACCCAAAAAGTAGTCCCAGAAGGGTATAGCCTTGTCCCTAACTGGTCCATCCTGGGTGGCCAGAAGCAGAATGTCCCGACTATGGATTCCACCTGAGATACAGGAGCTGAGTTAACTTCATGCAAAGCACGAGGTCTGAGAGAGCTCCATAATCTCAATGTCTCATGCCAATTACCGGGGGTAGAAAGCACAAATATCTACTACTGCTATTCCAACAACTGTACTCTCTGTTTTTCACATGAAAAGCTCCTAATCTTCCTTCAAAACCCCATTTTGGGGCTTCCCTGGTGGCGCAGTGGTTGAGAGTCTGCCTGCCGATGCAGGGGACGCGGGTTCGTGCCCTGGTCCGGGGAGATGCCACATGCCGCGAGGCGGCTGGGCCCTTGAGCCATGGCCGCTGAGACTGCGTGTCCAGAGCCTGTGCTCCGCAGCGGGAGAGGCCACAACAGTGAGAGGCCCGTGTACGGCAAAAAAAAAACCCATTTTGTTAAAAGTCCCCATTACAAGAAAAAAAAATTGTAACTATGTATGGCGATGGATGTTAACTAGACCTACTGCAGCGATCTTTATGCAATGTATACAAATATCAAATCACTATGCTGTACACCTAAAACTAATACAGTCGTCCCTCTGTATTTGTGGCAGAGTGGTTCCAAGACCCCAACCCTCTAGGATGCCAAAATCCGATGCTCAAGTCCCTTATATAAAATGGCATACTATTTGCATATAACCTATGCACATTCTCTGATATATTTTAAATCATCTCCAGATTATTTGTAATACCTAAAACAACATAAATGCTATGTAAATAGTTGTAAATACAATGTAAATACTACGAAAAAGGTAGCAGGGTGGCAAATTCAAGTTTTACTTTTTGGAACGTTCTGGAATTTGTTTCTTCCTGAATATTTTGATCTGCAATTGGTTTAAGCCTCGGATATGGAACCTGCAGATACAGAAGGCTGACTGTATAATGTTATATGTCAATTATACCTCAATTTAAAAAAAAACTCATTTTGCCTCCTATGTGAAATTACGTAATGCTAGAAAAGCAGGCACTGTATATTCTAGACTCCCATAATTCTCTGTAGAAATCTCTTCTGCAGAATTTATCCCACTGGACGGTAACGTATCTGAATCTGCTGCTGGGACAGCATCAAAAGCAGCAACCCAGCCTTATTCATCTCTTTATTCCCTACATGTAGCATGTTCCTGGCACAGAGAAAATGCTTAGGAAGAGTTGATGAATGGATGACTATTTGTATATTTTTGGCCTCAGTTTTTTATTATCTTTATCAAACTGCTGGCTATATTCATCTTGTGGTCAAACAAATCCCCCCAGATCTTACTCTTTTCCTCCTCTTACATGGACACATTCCAATTCAGGTTTTTTTCTCACCTGGTGAAAATGCAATTCATATTTTAGAACTAAACACCAGACTTGGCCTTAGCTCCTACCAAGTTTCAACTTAACTGGTATGTTTCTAGCTCTCCAACTTGATCAGAGAGTTCTGAGTCCTGATTTCATTGTTCCTCCTAATAACTATGACAGTCAGCTTGGCATCATCTGCATATCTGATTACTAGACCTTCTAGGTTCTTGTCAAATCACTGATTAAAATGTTCACTAGGGCAGAAATGGACGCCAGAGGATCATTAGTGGACCCATGGATCAGGAACAGAAGTCTTTCTCCAGGTGCAAAAAGAACTATCCAGCACATTCTAAGGTTCAAAGAGCTGGAAGTCAACAAGATGGTGTCCTCCTCAATGAAATACATCACCATCTCAATCAACAGGGGCACACAGACATGCTCCCTCAGCTATCCAGTAGAAGTCAAGAGATCCTGGGACCCCAATGTGCTCTGTTGGTCCCACAGATTTTTTTAAATTGACATTTTTTTAATGTGGGAGATTTCACATAAAGGTCTCAATTTCTGGCTTTTAAGAAAGCTCCCCAAACCCGGCACCATGGGGCCCACGTTACCTAACTGCAGATTTCCATGCATGTACTTCAGTCAACGCTCCAGCAGGAGAGCAAATGCCCTCAGCCAGAACATTCCCGGTATCGAGGGGCTTACTGTTCTGCATGGTCAACTCTGTCTTTTCTAACAGAGCTGATCAGTACTGTTCTTTCTCATGAGGAGGTAAAGTTTCCCCCTCAACCTCTCTTCTTTCTCCATTGGACTGGATCTCATCCTCTGGCGCCATGTTGGAAATCATGACCACCTCTCCCACACACCAGTGCATCTACGTTTTGAGGGCTCTGCCTCCTATCTCCCCCTGGTGGAGTGAGTCTTTTCTTTTCCCATGTAAATAACCTCAGTTCCTTCCATCATTTTTATGGGTCATGGTTTCTAGACTCTACCTATCAGCCTGGTCACCTCCTCTTAACCCCTTGAATGTGTGGCAGTCTTCAGAGAGCAGAATGACATCAAGAACCAAACAGGAAGCAGACACTTAGAAACAAGTCAAAAAAGGGATTTACCTGAGAGGCAAGCACCTCTTGCCAGGAATTATCAAGGAGTCTCATGGTTGGAAGGGACCTCAGCGATCACCTGGCCCTTTCTAATATACGTTTGAAGATGTTTCTCAGGGGCACTGAGAAAACCAAGTGTGACTGACCCTCCTCGAGGTGATCAGAAGAAACAGCAGATAGACTCGTACAACAAATGCCCTTGTGACAACTGCCGGAGAGTTCCTAGGGCAGGTCAACCTTCACCATGGCATCTAAGGTTTTTTTTCTGCCCCAAGAAACAGGGGAAATAGGGTTTTTTTTTTTCCAACTGTTCTAATCCTCACTTTAAATGCAACTGAAGGTAGAAAACCAATGCAAGACGCCTCTCTTTGGGATGATGCTTCACCTGGGAACCAATTATCACCAGGAAGAGTGTTAGAGAATTAGGGAAACTAACCTCTTCTAATCCGCTAACAGGAACGTCTCAGCAGCCAATCAATAACAGCTGCGGCGGAGGGGCACCTGAGGTCTCTCTCTTCATCTTCAAATAAGCGATTAAAGCCAGTTTAATGAGATTGCCCAAGAGCTGGGTGTCTGAGAGCAGGAGCGGGTAGACCGCACTGAGTGAGAGCGAGCTAGCGGGTGTGAATCACCCTGAACCTCTGTGGCAGAATGGGATGAGGAGGTTTGGAAACAGGCCCCTGAATAAACAGAAAGGCTATGATTGCCTGCTGTGGTTGACAGCCGAGGGAAGGAGAACTCAAGAAAAAGACCCACGTTGTCTGAGATCTGCTCCCCCCGCCCCACCCCCATTCCCGTCTTTGCAGAAAACTCAGCTCCGAAATCTCACTGTCCCTCTATGGAATGGTGGAAAGAGCTAGATTTAGGAACCAGATTGCACCGAGTTTAAAGGCCAGTTCTGCCACTTAGAAGCTGTTCTATTTTGAATAAGTCCCTTCTATCATAAGCAAGTTCCTTCACTTTCTTAGACCTCAATCGCCTCTTCTGTAAAATGGGATCATAACGGTACATACGTCTGAAGGATTTCATGAGGGGTAAGTGGGATCGTGCATTTAAAGTGCTGAGCACAGTGACCAGCTTCCGACGAGCATCCATCGGGCGTGGTTATCAGCTACTGTTTTCCCTCATTGTCTCAGGCGCTTCATCCAGGTAATGGGAGGAACAGCATCCCACACGAGGATGTTAGCAAAATGCAGCGTACGAAGGTCCTGACTAGGCCCAGCAGGAAGCAGCCACAAAAAAACGGCAACTCCTATTCTTTGTCTGGACTAAACACTGCAGACAGAACATCAGCAAAGAACTACCAGATAGAAAACTGCTTTACAGAGTGCAAACACTGCAATTTTGAGGGTGGCAGAGAGAGATCAGGGAAATGAACTTTCAGTACAGTGTTTTGCTCCTTTTCTTTCAAACATCTCCGTTTGAGGGAAATGCAGCCTTTGGAAACCAAGTCCCATCCAATAGACTTGTTTCCCGACAAGCCACCCATTGGAAGTAGCGAGGCAGCCTCTGCCATGACACCTCTCAGAGACGGAAAGCCTTGAAGGTACAGCAGCAACAGACAGGGGTGCTGGCAGCCCCCAGACAGAACCATAGGGCTTGCTACACGTTCCACATGAATTACCTATTGGCACTGAGCTAAACAGAAGAACTCAAAATCATCCTGCATTTGAATAACAGCCTCCCTTTCTGCAGCATCCTTTCCCACCAAACAGAATCTATCTGCATACGCTGGCGCCACGTGCATCCTGGTCAGCTGGCCTGTGGTTGAAGACCAGCTGTTTCTCGTCTCCGTCCTACATAACGAAGTCAGTCCCATTTAATTGCCAAATGGCCCTGGTAATGCCTCTGTAACTGCCCATCCAGGGTGCTTTGGCTTTTGGGAATAAAGAGCGAATCTGAATTTCACCAAGATAAACTCATGACTGGGTCAATACATCGGACGGTTATCGTGGGTGCCCTGTACTTCATCTGTTTTTAGGCCTTGTTCCTGCAGGGTAAATAAAAATGGATCACCTGACTACGCAAAAACCATGGGCCTGAGGGAGAGGAGGACCAATTGGGAACTGTTTTTTTGAGGGTGGGGATCAGACGAAGCAAGCCCTTCACTGCTGGTAGAAAGGAAAAGAAAAAAAGAAAAGCGGGAGGAATGAGGAGGGGGCAATAAAAAGAAGGAAAAATCACTTACTCCAGTACTGACTTTGTGCTCCATAAGAACTTCTTTTTCCCCATGGGTGACATTCAATCTTCCAAGAGTTTTGAGCAATGAGCCTCATTTTACACAAGGGGAAACTGAGGACCAGTGGTCAAAGGGGGCTTTTTCAAGGTCACACGGGGATTCTGGAACTTAGATGAGAACCATGTTTCCAGTTCTCTCGCCTTCTAGACACATGGAAAAGTCACACCCTGGCCCTTTTGGAGTCAGGTGTGATCCGTGACTTATTTTGGACCACGGAGCGTGAGCAAAGGGAAGAGTGTCACCTCCGGTAGAAGCCTGGCCAGCCGGAGTACAATTGACCACTCTCTCTGTGCTGTGACCAAACTAACATTCCAGACGGTGGCTGCCCTGGCAACCTGGGAGTGAGGGGATATGAAGCAGAGCTCCAGCCCAACCACGATGGACACGAGCAAAAGTGAGAAAGAACACTCTGCTCTCTCACACCCCCGGGACTCGGGTGCTGCTTGTTACCGTGGCACGACGGAGCCCATCCTGACTCTCACCTCCTATGCTGAGCTCTTCCCTCCACTGAGCAAAGCCAGAAACTGAGCTCGGGTCTCCCAAGTCCAAGTACTCAATTTTTCTTTGACCCTTCTTCTTCCGTTAGGAGGTTCTCAATCTTTTTACTCCCTATTTTGTAGAATATGAAATGAAATTTTGGAGAAGTCGCTTGCCTGACAGCACAATGCCGATGAGTGGCCTCGTGATGTCTGCTTTCATACCAGAGCTCCTCTCAGCATCCTCTCCTTTTAATTCCTTGTCCTCACTTCCCAGGAAATCCTGTAGTCCAGGGATTGGCATCACAGGCTGTTGAGTTGGATGCAAATGTGACTTTGGGCAAGTGTCTCAACGTTCCGAGCCTTCATTTCTTCATCTAGAAAATGGGTGCCAACAGTAACAGCACCTACCTCTTGGGGTTACTGCAAAACGTGTAAAAGTGCTCCACGCCATGCACGGCATGCATTAAGCGCCCAGTGTATGCTCACCCCCACTCTCCTTCATCTGACAATACTTTGCTACTCATAGAGGATGCCAGCCTTCTTTGGGCACGGTTATTGCCAGTTCTCCCACGGTTCTCCCACTGTGTCCACCAGCCTGTACTGCTGAGATGCCAGCCAACCCTGCCCCTAAACCTCAACAGTGCGGGAGGGGGACCCCACTTGCAGCCCACACCCTGGAGGTCCACGGGCAGGTGGCTTCCGGCCTTGGGCCAAGGCTGCCCAAGTTTCGTCCTCTGTTACTCGCTCAACCTCACAAACTATAATTGTTTGTCTTAACACTGTTATCATTACTTCAGATCTTTAAGAACTTACCTTTTCTTCCATTTTCCTTCATTATTTACAGAGTGGCTGCCTGGTGCCAGGAACAACGCTAGGTGGCCGGAATACAAATGGCGATTCAGACACAGCCCCCACCCCCACCCCCAGGATTCACAAGGGAAGCAAGGGCGGTAGGCCCATAGGAGAGCAAATCTAAAACACTCTGATCAACACTTATGATAGAAGATGTATATGGTGTCCTGGAGGCATATTGCTCTATTCAACAAACATTTACTCAGCACCTATTTTGTATATGACATTTTGTTCAACAGTGAAATTAAGCGCCCAGTGTATGCTCACCCCCACTCTCCTTCATCTGACAATACTTTGCTACTCATAGAGGATGCCAGCCTTCTTTGGGCACGGTTATTGCCAGTTCTCCCACGGTTCTCCCACTGTGTCCACCAGCCTGTACTGCTGAGATGCCAGCCAACCCTGCCCCTAAACCTCAACAGTGCGGGAGGGGGATCCCACTTGCAGCCCACACCCTGGAGGTCCACGGGCAGGTGGCTTCCGGCCTTGGGCCAAGGCTGCCCAAGTTTCGTCCTCTGTTACTCGCTCAACCTCACAAACTATAATTGTTTGTCTTAACACTGTTATCATTACTTCAGATCTTTAAGAACTTACCTTTTCTTCCATTTTCCTTCATTATTTACAGAGTGGCTGCCTGGTGCCAGGAACAACGCTAGGTGGCCGGAATACAAATGGCGATTCAGACACAGCCTCCCCCGCCCAGGATTCACAAGGGAAGCAAGGGCGGTAGGCCCATAGGAGAGCAAATCTAAAACACTCTGATCAACACTTATGATAGAAGATGTATATGGTGTCCTGGAGGCATATTGCTCTATTCAACAAACATTTACTGAGCACCTATTTGTATATGACATTTTGTTCAACAGTGAAAACACAGTGGTGGAAAAGCCAGGAACTATTCCTTCTCACATGGAGTTTAGAATCTGATATCTGCACCAGCTTCTCTCCATATACTCCCTACGGCTGGTCTAGATGGCTTAGGCATGCCTGACTCTACTCTCTGACTCCGAGGATGGGTTTGTAATCAAGACTTGACCAGTGGGAGTTTGGTCACAGTCACTGGTTCAGGAGTGGGCAAATGATCCAAGTGTCCATTGAGCGCCAGCACCTAGACATTTGCTGGAGCTACCGAAAAAGGGGTCATCTCAATTTGCTGGGATGTAAACCTGGAGGGACCAATGTATCTCTATCAATATTTAGGGAGGACCAGGCTGAGGATGAAAGCATCAGCCAGGAAAAGAGAGACAAGAGATGAAGAAGGAAAGACCTCTGTTGACATTCTTTTAGCCACAGTCATACTGAATGATGCTGGACGTAGCCATACCTGAAGACATTATTACACCTTGATTTTATAGTTAACTGAGCATTTTTGATTCAGCCAGTTTTAAGGGATTTCTGTCACTTTCAAATGAAAAAATTCTAATGCACTAGGCAAAGAAAGAGGAAGTAGAAAGTTCTGTGAAGAGAGAACAGCATTTCCCAGCCCAGGACTTTGCAGATTTCATATCAAGTAGAGATCTGTGGGAAGAGAGGTCTGATGGAAAAGGCAAATTAGTGTACCAGTGATCCCAGTGGATGGGGCTCAAACACCAAAGCCAGAGGTTACAAACTGATCCATGGACCAAATCTGACAAGCAAACAGGATCTGTTACTTGCCTACATGTTTCTAATTGACCAGGCAAGACAAAGGCTGTATCTCTTCTGTCCAATTACATCCTCAGCACTATGTGAGCAGTATCCTCACATAATAAGTATTCAGTAAACATTTACTGAATTCATGGATGAATGGATACTGGAGTTGGGTGACTTTTCAATAAACATCCAGATTTCTAGCTCCTTTTGAAAAATCAGAAGAATTAGGAAAATAGTAAGCTGGGGCTGAGTAGCAGCCGTTCCCTGTAGACAAAAGCTGTTCCCTGCATTTTACCACAGTCCTCACCACTCTCTATTGTCTCATATGGCACCCACTTCATTTCTACACAACACTGCCAGCATGTAAGTATTTATGTTTGCTGACCTAAGCCGTTATGGGATTTTTCCAGGTTAAATTGACTCTAGTCCCTGAAAAGGGTGCAGCCAGAGAGCCTGGGTTACCACTTGCCTTGCTAGCCCTTTAAGCACCCCTCCTGAGAAAGCAGGGCCTCACTTCTGCCAGAGTCTGTGGGCTTTAGGAGGTCAAAAATGTCACAAACTCACCCCGCATCTTGTTCTTCCTTTGCTTCCAACATTTCCAAAATGGGGAACGTGAATCAAATTCAAAATAATCTATTTCATTTTTTTGTTTGTTTCTTTAGTAAGATCACAGGCAGGTTTTTTTTTTTTTCTAAAATGCTTTACAAATGCTAAAGCTTGTTATTATTGCTGCATATTCCACCGGGCCATTGCCTGCAAGGAATCAATGGGGAAGGAAAATGTAGTTGATTAAGCTGATCAAGAAAATCAAATAGCTTCACACTAAATTAGTCAAAGACTTTAAAGTATTTGGAATGGTCCCACTCCTGTCAGAGAGAGGGACCCCAAAGTGAATGCAATGGGGGGCACTCACTGACCAAATCACAAATTAAAGTCGACAAGGTACAGACCTATTGAGATCCCAGGAAATCCATTAGGCAAGGCTCTTGTGGATACCCTGTCAGCAGCTGGGAGGCACTGCAATTTTGTGGTTAAGGGAATGGATTTCTTGGCTAAACAGCTCCAGATTTGAGGTCTGGCTCTGTCACTTACTATCTGAAAGTGCTGAGTTTCTCAGCCGCGGTCTCTGTAAATGCCAGTAAGAATAGAAAACACTTCTTCAATTGAAATGAAGGTTAAATAAGGATCGTGAGGTTTCGGTATTAATACAAACACTTAGCAGAGCTTCCAGCATCCAAGAAATGCTGAGTAAACATTAGTTATGCTATTCTAAAAGAGAAATGGCATGAAAGTTTGCCCCAGATCAAACAATAAACTTCATTCATGCCCATACTCACTCACATACAGACTGTTCTATTCAACCTATGGTCTGCAGGCATTCTGCTAAGCCCCAGGGTAAGGAAGTGATCTTGGTATTTAAATTCTAGCTGGAGAAACACACACATAAACAACAATTACCAGATCATTTTACAAGTTCATACAAAGGAGGAACAAAGGCCTAGAGGATGAAATTACTCTGCCAGGGAGCGTCTGAAGTTCTTAGAGAAGCAAATCTATAGAAGCAGAGAGTAGATTAGTGGTTGCCTGGGGTTGAGGGTAGGAATGGGGATTGATACAAAAGGGCACGAAAGATCTTTTCCGGGGAGGAGGAAATGTTCTAAGTGGTGATGGTTGCACAACTACGTAAATTTGCTAAAAACCACTGAGTTGTATACTTAAGTGAATTTTAGTAAATCGTATCTCAATAGATTGTTTTTTAAAAAAAAGAGTTCACAGAGAAAATACCATGTAAGCTAAGTCTGCAGGTTGGGTAGGATTCACTATAAAGAGAGGATTTAGTCTCCCCCCAGGTCCTGGCATACAAGCAAAGGCAGAGAGTGGGCAGAACTCAGCTGATCAGGGACCAGCAACATGGCAGGTGGAGGGAGAGATGCGTAAAAAGGCGGGATGAGGTATCCCACCTAGTGTTGAACTGTGGGGCAGGGGGCTTCCCCAGGATACAGCTGTATTACCCCACCCCCAGAAATGCCTGGTCTCTGCTGTTTCACCTTCTGTCTCCCATGCAAATGATGGGCTTCGGCTTTGCCAAAAAAAAAATACGTGCTCACTGATTAAAACCAGAAGTCCCCTCACAGGACAGAATAACAGAGCGAAGTGTTTGATTTCTCCGCTGTTTCTCCAGCTGAAGCTTCCCCTTCACTGGTACTTAGGGGATTTGTAGCTTCCTTACGGAAACGGCACAAGAGGTTTCTCTGCTTAATCCCCAGATCTTCATAGTTCGGGCGGCATTCGGTTTCTGTTTCAAGAGCACCGCAGTGAAATGTGTGACAGCCAGCTTCGAGCTGGGAGAAATCAAGGCGATCAGAAAGCTTTTAAAGATAAGAAAGCTGAGGCCAAAGCAGCACTTTTCAAGTTTTCTACCCAGGCCACAATTTCCCCTCTGCTGTCCCACGTGCCAACATAGCAGACAGGGTTATAGTCTCTGACTCCACCTTCCTGACCTACGGTGACCGGATCCCTAGTCCCAGCTGGGCCATTTACATGATCTTTCCAAAGGGTTAGAACACAACTGAGGAATGCGCATTGCTCTGGGCTGGTCAGGGGACCTGCAATCACGTGGAATTGACATCTGCTCTGGAGAGAGTGATGGACTTGACCTTTCCCCTCCATTCTGACAGCTTTCTGGTTTCCAAGTCTAGTCCTCTGTGAGATTGGGTTCAGTTTATGACACCCCTGGGGTTTATTAAATGCTCTGGATGCTTCCAGTAAATTCCTATAGTTTGCTTACACAAGTTGGAAATGGATTCCTTTCACTTGTAACCACAGTGTCCTAATGGAGTCAGAGAGTGGTTGGCCCAAATCACAAAGCAAAATTGACACCAGAATCCTTCTCTCCTGCCAGACCACGGATCTTGATGTTCATTACCCAAGATGGTAGAGGTCAGCTGCTCATCAAGTGTGGGCACCCACACAGAATTCATGTGATTGTTTCCAGAAGCAAGTCCACCTCAAGTTCAACCTGAGAAGGGAATGCATTTTATAAAAGAGGGAAAGGTTGTAGTGTGGAAATCATAAATAGAAAGACAAGCCAGGAGAGGCAACCAGGGCTTACAGTCGCACGACTTTACGGCCACTGCAACAACTTTAGTTTTGCTTAAAGGGGGTGATGCAGGAAAATGGGTTGAAATATGTAAAACACAGAGCAGTGTCTAGTACAAAACGCTGTGCTAGTTATTATTAAATACTAGTTATTATCCTGAGGGTAATGGGAAGTACTTGAAAGACTGTTAGCAGAGGTAATATCACTTTTAGATTTTGAAAGGTCCCGTGGATGTAGGGTGAAGAATGAACTGGTAAAGAGCCTCAGAGGGTTGAGGAGGAAGATAGAAGGCTGCTGTTATCCTCAAAATGGGAAAGGATAGTATCTTTAATAAGAGTGGTGCCAGTGGAGAGAGAGAGAAGCTGATAGACTTAAAGGGATGCTTAAGGTGTAGAACTGACAGGACTTAGTGATAGACTGACTATTTGGAATAAAAAAGCAAGCAGCTCAGAGACTACTCTCAGATTTTGGACTGAACAACTAGATGGCTGGTCATGTCATTTAACAGAGACAAGCACTAGAAGAAAACTAAGTTGCGTGGGGAGGTGGTAAGTTTCGTCTCTGGGCACTTTGCATGTGAGGTGAATGTGAAATAGCCAAGTGAAGATGTCGAGTAAGCATCTAGATATTGATGTCTGAAGCTTGGAGGAGTAAACCTAAAAAAGGAAACATTTTAAGTCATTGTTGTTGCAAAGTTGAAGCCATGAGTATGGATGAGATGTTCCAATGGGAGTGCCCAGAGTCACATTCCAGAGAAAGCCAATGGGATCTACTTAAGCATGATGGATGCTATAGCCCACAGAGCCCCCCACCAATGCCCCAAGCCCCAGCTCAATAAATAGTTACTTACTGAATAAACAAATCAATATGTCAAATTCATGAACGGGACTGAAAGCTAGAGCGGCATATCAGATCCTTTTGTGGAGGCAGTGAGAGGGAGTCATAGCCTGGAACCAACTTTGGGGTTTTTTCCCCCAGTTTTATTGAGAAATAATTGGCACATAGCACCGTATATATTTAAGGTGTACAAAATGATGGTTTGATTTACAGATATTGTGAAATGCTTACCACAGTAGGTTCAGCTAACATCCATCTCCTCGTATAGACAGAATAAAAAGAAAAGAAAGGAGAAAAGAAAAAGAAATTGTCTCCTTGTGATGAGAACTCTCAGGATTTACTCTCTTAACTTTCCTATACATCATACAGCAGTGTCAGCTGCTGTCATCATGTTAGATATGACATCCCTGGTACTTGAGTATAACTGAAAGTCTATACCTTTTGACTACCTTCCTCCATTCCCCCATCCCCCATCCCCAACTTAGATAACCACAAGTCTGACCTCTTTTTGTATGAGGTATTGTTGTTGTTATTGTTTTTTTTAAGATTCCACAGATAATTGCAACAAAAAGAATAAAATATCTAGGAATAAACCTACCTAAGGAGACAAAAGACCTGTATGCAGAAAATTATAAGACACTGATGAAAGAAATTAAAGATGATACAAATAGATGGAGAGATATACCATGTTCTTGGATTGGAAGAATCAACACTGTGAAAATGACTCTACTACCCAAAGCAATCTACAGATTCAATGCAATCCCTATCAAACTACCACTGGCATTTTTCACAGAACTAGAACAAAAAAATTCACAATTTGTATGGAAACACAAAAGACCCCGAATAGCCAAAGCAATCTTGAGAAAGAAAAACGGAGCTGGAGGAATCAGACTCCCTGACTTCAGACTATACTACAAAGCTACAGTAATCAAGACAGTATGGTACTGGCACAAAAACAGAAATATAGCTCAATGGAACAGGATAGAAAGCCCAGAGATAAACCCACACACATATGGTCACCTTATCTTTGATAAAGGAGGCAGGAATATACAGTGGAGAAAAGACAGTAAGACTCTTCAGTAAGTGGTGCTCGGAAAACTGGACAGCTACATGTAAAAGAATGAAATTAGAAGACTTACTAGAGAATAGACTTGAGGATACAGGGAGGCGGAAGGGTAAGCTGGGACACAGTGAGAGAGTGGCATGGACATATACACACTACCAAACGTAAAATAGATAGCTAGTGGGAAGCAGTCTCATAGCACAGGGAGATCAGCCCAGTGCTTTGTGATCACCTAGGGGGGTGGGATAGGGAGGGTAGGAGGGAGGGCGACACAAGAGGGAAGAGATATGGGGACATATGTATAACTGATTCACAATCTATGTTGTCTCAAATAGTAGGATTTCCTTATTTTTATGCCTGAATAATATTCCCTTTTATATATACGTATGTGTGTATATATATATATGGAATATATATATATATACACCACATCTTCTTTATCCATCAACCACTTAGGTTGGTTCTTGTCTTGGCCATTGTAAATAATGCTGCTATAAACATGAGAGTTCAGGTATCTCTTTGAATTAGTGTTTTCATTCTCTTTGGATATATTCCCAGAAGTGGAATTGTTGGATCATATGGTAGTTCTATTTTTAATATTTTGAGGACTTCCATCGTGGCTGTACCTGTAATCAATGTTTATTTCCTGAATTCTAGGCTGTCTTTGACTATTATTCATATACACACACACACACACACTTTTTTTTTTTTAGAAAAAACACAGAGGCAGAAGTTGCAGGTACATGAAACATGTCTGAAATCTCATTCCAAAAACAAACAAAAATTCCCCAAACTTGATGGTATTGTAGAAATCCACTCATTACTAGTCTTCCAATATATCTTTCTCTTTGACAGATGTCTTATGTTTCAGGCACCAGAATTATAGAAGAGCCACCCCTGAGCTTTCTAGCATGGACACAGGGAAACAGAAAAGTATCAGACAAGCTTGGCTGAGAGCAGACATTTAATAACTTTGTCTAATATGAAGGCAGAATATAGCCTTGAGTATTGTATCTTCCTTCCAGCTAACATCAGCTTTTCCTCCCAACTGAAAAAGCTCTCAAAAACCCCTGCCACCTTCTCAAAAGAAATTCCAGAGAAGAGTAATCTGGAATTTGAAGAGTGTCACCCTATAATGCCTTGTTTGAAATTCATTCAGCATATGGATTTGTGCAACAGTGGTGGAAGAAATGGAAGAAGCAAAGAGCAATAAAAACAAGGTTGGTGAACGTGATGTAGTAGAGTCACAAAACCTAATTTTTAAGGGTGGCTGCTATGGTCATCAAGCAATTGTGTTTCTATCGAAAAAGTTTATATTATATTCTAGATGCCACCACTCCAATGGGCCCTTCAGAGGAAAACTGACTGATGGCCCTGGCCTTCTGCCATAGCTGAGTGGACCAGGGTGAGACCCAGCCCAGGGCAGCTATTCTGTATGGCAGTAGTTCTTAAATTTTAATGTACAGAAGAATCACCCAGAAAACTTGTTAAAATACAGTTTTCTAGGACACATGCTCTGAGATTGGAATTCAGTAGGTCGGCAGGTAGCCCATAAATCTGCATTTCTAACAAGCTCCCCTGTGGTGATGCTGACGTTGCTGGTGCCTGGGCCTGGTTGCAAGCATTGTGCTTCACAGCTGCTATCTCTGCCATGGCAAGGATGCTCAGATATCCAGCATGCCCAGAAGAGTGCCAGGCCATAGTAATTGCTCAATAAATATTTGTTGACTAAACAGTCCTCTCTTGAGGAGTTGCAATATTTAGAGACAGCCAGTTAGGAGATAAGAGAAAGGCCAAAAATACAAATAAAGAAGGCAGTGGGAAGAAGCCACGAGACAGCAAAAGCCACAAGGCAACCAAAGGCATAGGCTTGCAGTGGCCATGTATGAGTCAAAACTTAGAGAGAAGACGGAAATTCATCAGTAGTGTCCAGGTCAATAGAAGCAAAAGCTAAGATTCACTGACTTGCCTACAAATAACAAATGCTGGAGAGGGTGTGAAGAAAGGGAACCCTCCTACACTCTTGGCGGGAATGTAAATTGGTGCAGTCACTGTGGAGAACAGTATGGAAGTTCCTCAAAAAGCTGAAAATAGAGCTACCATATGATCTAGCAATTCCAGTCCTGGTCATATATCTGGACAAAAACTGTAACTCGAAAAAATACATGCATCCCTATATTCATAGCAGCACTATTTACAATAGCCAAGACATGGAAGCAACCTAAATGCCCATCAAAAGATGAATGGATAAAGAAGATGTGGTACATATATACAATGGAATATTACTCAGCCATAAAAAAGAATGAAATCATGCCATTTGCAGCAACATGGGATGTACCTAGAGATCGTCACAGTAAGTAAAGTAAGTCAGAAAGAGAAAGACAAATACCATATGATATCACTTATATGTGGAATGTAAAATATGGCACAGATGAACTTATCTACAAAACAGAAACAGATCCACAGATACAGAGAACAGACTTGTGGTTGCCAAGGGGGAGGGAGTAGGGGAGGGGTAGATTGGGAGTTTGGGGCTAGCAGATACAAGCTATATATAGAATGGATAAACAACAAGGTCCTATTGTATAGCACAGGGAACTATATTCAATATCTTGTGATAAACCATAGTGGAAAAGAATATGAAAAAGTATATATATATATGAATCACTTTGCCGTACCCCAGGAACTAATACAACATTGCAAATCAGCTATACTTCAATAAATTTGTTTTAATTAAGAAAAAAAAGAAAACAAGGGCTTTTGAGGGAAATGAAAGACGAACAGGGTGGAAGGAAGCACAGACCCCATAGTCACATGAGGAAGAAGACTTCAATCCACACTCTGCTTTATAGATGCTTAGCCCCTGGCTTCACTGACAGTTACTGAGGAGAAACTGGGCCTTTTTCTTGGGTCCCTTGGTTAGCCAAGTTTCTTGGAAGACTTATTTATAGACTGAATTTAATTCCTTTCTTCCCTTTCATTTTTCAACCCCCTCAGATAGGGTTTATTTCCTTATCACTCCTCTAAAATGATTGCCAAATCCTCAGGATACATTTAGGCTCTCACCTTCTCACACCTCCCAGCAGCCTTCAGGCACAAGTGGCTACGCCATCACTTTGAACACTAGCCCTTCTCAACTTTGGTGGCACCAGCTTTCCTATTCCCCACCCCCACCCCCAAATCAGGTGGCCACTCTTTCTCCTAACCTGGGTCCTCATATTCTTCCTACCATGTTAGAATTTGCCAGGGCTCAGGCCTGGACTGATTCTCACTCCACTTGGTCTCCCTAAGTGATGCCCTAAGTCCCATGACTTGCAAAACTAGTTTCTGCCAATGACACCCCAAATTAACTGATGCTCTGAGCTCAGGCTAATACGTACAAGTACTTTCTCAAGCACCCTGTCTGCATGTCTACTAGACATCTCACACTTAACGTATCCAAACAGAATTCTTGACGTCTCCCCGACCCCCAAACACGTCCCATCTTCTCTAGTTAGTTCCAGTAACGATAACTTTTAAAATGCACTGCCAACCTTTAACAATCATGGAAGTTCCTACGAAAAAAATGGAAAGGTCTGTTAACACGGGGCCCCTATTCCCACAGGGTGAAGGATTACTCTAGGAAGCCCATGCACGTTCCAGTTTTTAAATCCCTGGCTGGCTCACTGCACACAAATACATCACCTACCTAGCCTCTGTGGGCATTTAGCATGGCACTCCTACACCAGCCTCCTCTTGCACTTTTCTCCCCACTGAGCACACCAGCATCCATCCACATGGGCTTTATTTTCGTTCCTTAACTGAGCCTGGTTCTTTTCTGCCTCGGTGCCTTCCCTCTGTCATGAAACGGTCCTCCTTCTTTACCAAGCTGCCCCTACTCATCTTGCAGATTTCGGTCAAATGTCATTTCCATTAGCCTCATCACCAGCCCCCGTCTAAACTGCCCTTGTCATGTGCTCCTTAGTGGCACTCCCTACAATTTCTAATCCTGCACATGTGTGCTCAACAATTTAGGGCCACCTCTCCTCACACGGGCTGTAAACTCCTTAAAGGTCCATTAACTAATGGTATTCATCTCTGGATATCTAGTGCTTGGCATAGAGTAAATATCCAATAAATACTGGCTAAATGAGTGAATGAATGAATGTCATCTACTTTATAATATGCCGAGGGTCGGCTTCCTCATCTGTAATGCGATGACATGATATTTGCCCTTCTTTGGACACGTATTACTTGATAGACCAAATAAAACCATGAGCTAGCATACCATTTTATTACATTTCTATTCTCCAGGAGAACAAGGCTATTCTATGCACATTTGTATCATCAGCACCTGGTATGAAGTTACTGGGCAATGAATGTGTGTTGAATTGAATTGCTATTATTATTTGTCAGAAGAAGGATCAAAACAAAAGTTGATGGTAGCTCCCCAGTCCGTAGTTAATGCTCCTACCCATCTATCTCAAAAAGATGCTTTGACCCGATCATAAGGTTTGGAAGATCTTAAAGTAAGCATGTTTGGGGTGAATCAATACATTTATGGCCTAGGGCAAAGGGTTTTTTGTTTTGTTTTGTTTTGTTTTTTCCCTGAACGAGTTTCTGTTTCTTACCTGTTTGTTTTATCTTTGGAAAGGCAGCTGAAGTTCATCAATAAAGGCGATGTTCATTCTTTGAAGGTTTAGGCAGCAGAAGAAAACAACTGTAGATTATAGAAGGTCTGTTTTCACCCAAAGACGTCAAATATCTGGATCACGTGTACAGCAACGGTTAAAGCTAAGCTGTACAGGGATGCGGAGGGGATGCCCAAACCTGGTCTGTGGGTATGGGCAGTGCCAGGATACTCATAGGCGTCCAAAAAGCTCACCTCCATGACTCCCCAGTGCACATGTGAGAGTAACCCATGTGGATTCAGTCTACGTAGCCCATCCATGGCTCTCCTGTCCAATTCACAGCCTGGTGCATTTAGAAAGCGTGATGATAGACTGCACGCTTGGGATTTCCCTGGCAGTACAGTGGTTAAGACTCCACGCTTCCAATGCAGGGGTCGCCGGTTTGATCCCTGGTTGGGGAGCTAAGATCCCACATGCCCCGTGGTATGGTCAAAATAAATAAGTAAGTAAAATAGGCTGCATGTTTCCTGAGCCCCTACTATGTGCCAGAACCTAGCGAGGCATCTTCCCAGCTCATTTAACCTCTACCTAGGAGGGATCGTTATCTCTTTTTAGAGATGTAGAAATGGAGGTCCAAGTAGGTTAACTTGCCCGAGAACATAAAATTGGCCAATGATCAAAAGCAGTGGTACCCACATTGAAGAATGGATTCAAAGAACAACACAGCAACAACAAAGGATGTACTACACCAAGACACCTGTACGTTTCAGAGACTGCGCTGCCCCACAGAGCGTCAAACAGCCAATCACTTTCCTCTTGAGCTAGCATGGCCATATCTCAGCGCACATCACGATACTGTTGAAGGAACGTGCGTTTTGGAATCACATCTCGATTTGAGTTCTTCCTCTGCTACTAATGAGCTATGTGCTGCCAGGAGATTTGTCTCTCTGTCCCGCTGGTCAGGTGATCACGTGTTCTGTGGTTGTCTGGCCTATAACAGACCCATGATGAATGATACCTCCACTTTTCCTCCTTTCTGCCTCAAGGAAGTAAACATCACCATGACGTTTACCCTAAAAACCGACACTGATAACTTTTTTTTTTTTTTTAACACGCCAAGGCACCCAGCTAAGTCTTTAACATACCATACTTTCATTTAATCCTCACAACCCTTTTTCTTCCAGATCGTGGAACTGAGTCCTGGAGAGGTTAAACAGCTTGTTCAGTCTTAGTAATGGAGCCAGGACTCTGACTTGAACCCTAGCCTGTTTTAAGCTGGATTCCAAGCTATCTAACACTATACCACACTGCCCCTTTCCCTACACCCCTAGACAATAAATACTGAGAAATATAAGCTTTTTTGTTCATTCGTGTTTTTCACAATAATATTCCCTAACCTGGCATTCTACGTTTATGCATATCACCAGAAAAATTTAAAGGTAGAAAGATCAGGAGACATCAGCTCAGGTTGTATAAAAATCAGCCAGCCTGATCTGATATTACGATGGACAGGAAATTACTAGAAGTTCAATATTATCTGTGGGAGTCTACTTTGGATATTACGTTACCTTTAAAGTATTCTTAGAACTCCAAACACATCCACAGATGTTAAGCGCTTGAAATTTTCATGACATGACTGTATTTTCCTCGACAATTCCTTGTGCATCAAGTAGAGGGAAAGGGCCGAGAAATGGAGGGAAGAGGCAAATTTTAAAACAGAATTTAGAAGCAGGCGCGTTTGTGTTTCTCACTCCAGGCCAGGCTCTCCTCTCCTCGCTGTTGCTTCAGAGAAGCAGCAAAGTGATCGATCTGGCTCAGAGGTGATGCTCTTCACAGAACCTCTTCCGGGAATCTTGCAGGGCTACTGAATATTTGAAGGATCTGGGCTTCCAGGAACGAAATACAAAGAAGAATGAAACATGTCATGCTTTAGAGCAGTGGTTCTCAGCCATGGGTTATTTTGCACCCCGGCAGACATCTGACAATGTCTGGGGTCACTTTTGGTTGTCACAACGGGGAAGGGTGCTCCTGGCATTGAGTGGAGAGATGCTAATAAATATCCTACAATGCCTCCCACAAGAAAGAATTATCTGGGTATAATGTCAACAGTGCTCATGTCAAGAGACCTTGCCTTAAGGAAGTATCTCTGTTTTTGAATTTTTAAAAAAATTATCATCAAAAAAGCAAATCACTACCAGCCTGTCAATAAAATGGACTTTCTAAAACACACTCCTTTAGATTACTTCCTGGATGAGGCTCCACAGCTCATTGCCCCTTACAGGGTGCTCTGAAGCCCTAAGCACCACATGCAAGAAACTCCATGACCCGGATTGGCTACCTTCTCCTCACCTCCTACCCCACCAAGAGCCAATGGTGCTGGACTTCCTACCATCTCCCAGGCCAGCCTTGAACTTGCATTGCACCCCGCCCTGTGCCTTTGCACACCACTCTCTCTCAGCCTGGGAATCTTTTCTTTCTTCTCCATCTTGCAAGACTCCATTCATCCCTCAAGGCTTCATGGCATCACCTTGTTTACCTTTTCGGAAAACACTTTTCACCAAAGCTTGTGTACCAAGAGCATCAGCGTCGCCTCGGGGTTTATCAGAAAACCAGAACCTCAGGCCCTCATCCCAGACCTAGTCAATCAGAACCTGCCTTTCAACAAGATCCCAGGTGCTCTGTTCGCACATTCAAGTGCATGGGAACTGCTGTAGGCAAGGTGAGCTGCCAGCCACATCTCCACACCTCCAGGACATCCTAAATAGCCCCATACACCCAGATCGCCGGCTATACAGCAATCGTCTGTTTGTGCGTCTGTCTTTCTATTTTGTGACCCTGATCTGGAGAAGGATGCTATTTTATTTATCTTTGTATCACTGGCATCAAGATAGAAGAGATACATAGCAGACACTCAATATTTACAGCTAAACAAATGAACAGCCTATATCCATGCTTCCTCCATCCCTGCCAGATGGAAACCCTACATCCTTCTCCAGACAGCTGAGCCCAGCGTAGGTCCAGGACTAGCCTCGGGGGTATGATAACACTCCCCATCCAGCAGTTCTTAGAATTAAGAAGAGCCAGGACCCATCTTATAAAATCCCACTGAAGCTTACTGTGTGCCAAGCCCTTTGTCTGGCAGTGGAGATACAATGTGATAGAAAACATACCTGAAGAGGACTCACACCAGTATTTAGCAGGGTACTGATCAGCATGTGAGAAACCAACAGACCTGAGTTGAGGGAGGGAACCATTTGAAAGGACTAGCTGGAACCCTCTATAGCAATCAAGGTCAAAATAGTGCCCGTCCCATCAGCTAGACCAGAAAACGTCACAATTTCGGAGTACTGGGTAGAGTACTCAGAGAGTCTTGCTTCAGTAGCCCTAAGGTAAAAAATGTTTTAAATACTCAAATATTTGAAAATTAAGTAGAGAAATGGAAGATATAAAAACATGAATCAAAGTTCTAGCAATGAAAACTACAATGTCTAAGATAAAAATTATACTGGATTGGATTAATGGAAGATTTGATATCACAGAAGAAAATATGAGTGAACTTGAAAGCATAGGAATAGACACTGCAAAATGAAACACAAAGAGAGAAAAAGGAATTTAAAAAGAATCAGTGACCTATGGGTCAACGTCAAGTAACCTAATATACACATAACTGTAGTTCCCAAAATCAGGTGGACAGAAAAATACTTGAAAAAAGAATAGCTGAAACTTTACCAAATTTGATGAAAACTATAGACCTACAGAGCTGGGAAACTGTGCAAATCCCAAGCAAAGGAATAAAGAGCCCTGGAAATGGAAAAAAGAAAAAAGAAAGAAAAAGAAAGGAAGGCAGGGAGGGAGGGAGGAGGAAAGAAAACCACACCTGGTCCCTATTTACTGGGGCTGATATTCTGGGGAGGAAAGCAGAAATGAACACGTCATCCCAGGGTGGTGGGTTCTACCAAACAGGAAGTCTGGGATGCTAGGGGCGCAGGTGTGACATGGGGCGGGCGTCGTGCTTCTGCTAACGTAGTGTTCTTCCTGAAAGAGTGACATTTTAGCTTAGGGGTTAAGGGTGAATGGGAGTTAGCCAGGAAAAATGGAGTAAAAGTCTTCCGGGATGAGAGGAAACAGCAAAGACCCTAAGATACAGAGAGTGTGACTGATGCGTTCACAGCATTTTCTACCCCAGGGGCCCGGATAATCCCTTAATTAGTGTCCTCTCTACACACACTTCTGCCCCCTTCTGATGGGCCTTATCTTCTTTGCTTGACTAGTGCTTGCTTTCCCAGCTGGACTTGAGACCTTCTCAATCAACAGCCCTCTTAGCCAAGGCCTAGACACCCTTCCCAGGCTCCTTAGAAGGCTAGACCCTGCTTTTCCCAAGACCCATCTTTTACCTGTTTCCTGTTGCATTTAGACAGGTGGCCATCCCTCACTCATTCACTCATTCATTCACTCAGTATATTTATTTTGAGTCCTTCTCCGGGCCAAGTCCTGGGGCCACAGAGGTAAATAAAATAGACATAAAACAGGGCTTCCCTGGTGGCGCAGTGGTTGAGAGTCCGCCTGCCGATGCAGGGGTCACAGGTTCGTGCCCCGGTCCGGGAAGATCCCACATGCCGCGGAGCGGCTGGGCCCGTGAGCCATGGCCGCTAAGCCTGCGCATCCGGAGCCTGAACAAAACCAAAACCTGTCCTTCTTCTCTGGACTCTGCCAGGGACGGGCAGCAGGAGATGGGTACGAGGAGGAGAGAGCTCCCAGGCAAACTCCACCTGAGCCAGCCCTAAGATGCCCCGCCTGCCCATAAAGCCATCTCCAGGGCACTCAGACCTTCCCACCGCCTCCTGCAGTCTACTGTGGTGACCCCCATTTCTGCATGCCCCCTAAGTAAATGGGAGGTGTTTTCTAGGGAATCTGATTTCATGATTCTTTAAGGAGCTATCGGCATGGAAAGCACCCGGGACGGAGCAGCCTCCCCTGACTAATAACACTTATCTGGGTCACTGTCTCACAGAGATTCATTCTGTAATTTCTGGGGCCTCAGAGAGAATGTCTTCGTGTTTTTCAACACATTAAACTGCACTCACTATTCATTGGCCCTAACAGCTCCATTATCAGGAAGCCCAATATTATTACCAGGCATTGTTATCCACAATTATTTTGTTTTATTCTCCATTTTGGTGAGATAAGCCATGCAGACTGGGCAAGTCTGGGCATCGTTTGCAATTTGTATGTGAGTTCAACAAAGAGCATGGAGCCTTAGCTAAACTCCTTCCTGGGGTTTTTCACTGGACCTCTTGCTGTGCCTTCTGCTTAGTAAGAATGTTATAATAACGCTCCATATCAGGGGTCAGCATACTATGGCCTGGGGGCCAGGGTGGCTGCTTTTGCAAATGGAATTTTCCTGGAAAATGGCTACACCTGTTCGTTTACTTTTTTTTTAATTAATCTATTTTTGGCTGCATTGGCTCTTTGTTGCTGCACGCGGGCTTTCTGTAGTTGTGGCGAGCGGAGGCCACTCTTTGTTGCAGCGCGTGGGCGTCTCATTGCAGTGGCTTCCCTTGTTGCAGAGCACGGGCTCTAGGAGCATAGGCTTCAGTAGTTGTGGCACGTGGGCTCAGTAGTTGTGGCTCGCGGGCTCGAGAGCGCAGGCTCAGTAGTTGTGGCACCCGGGCTTAGTTTCTCCGCGGCACGTGAGATCTTCCCAGACCAGGGCTCGAACCCATGTCCCCTGCATTGGTAGGCGGATCCTTAACCACTGCGCCACCAGGGAAGCCCTCGTTTACTTATTGCTTACGCTACTTTCATGATAAAAACAGCAGGGCTGAGTAGCTGCAACAGAGATCATGGGCCCTCAAGCCTAAAAATACTATCAGGCCTTTTTCAGGAAAAGACTGCCAACTCTTGAGCAATAGCTAATGTTTGTAGCATATAAATTCTGTGCGAAAATCCTTTATATGGTTTGTGTCCTTTAATCCACGTAAGATCCCATTTTACAGATGACACTATCGAGGCTGAGAAGTGATGGTCAGTCCAGGGTCCCAGCAGCGCTAAACAGCAGAGTCGGGGTTCAAGCTTTTGTTGCATCAGCCCTGTCTGATTGACACATGCACATGCCTCTTGATATGTGAACTTGCATTGACCCTCTCGAGCTAAGGGACTTTGTCAAATGAGGCAGGTAAGTCACTTTTTCTCCCCTGATAAAAGCTAGTGGGCTGTTCGGACAGCTGGATGAGGTATGGTGGGTAAAAACATACTGAGTCTCGGTTCAACATTCCGGTTGCTTCCCAGGTGACATATGTCCATCTGGAGACAGCAGGCTGTGTTCCCTGATGCCCCCCAGCTGCATCCAGTCTGATAAGGCTCCTCTACTCCCTTGCTTCTCAAAGCGTGGTCTGCAAACAACCTGGGAGCTTGTCAGAAATGCAGAATCTCGGGCCCCACCCCAGACTTACTGAACCAGGATCTGCAGGCCAACAACATCCCCAGTGACTTGGTGGGGACTCGAGATGCTCTGCTGGTATCCGCAGCCTGATGAAATCCTGATGGTAATGCCATCAGCCTCAGCCGGTATCACGGACTGGAGCATCTTGACAATCTCACCATGCTAGCCAAATGGACTTCTGTCCTGGTTTCCTCTATTTAATGCTTTCAATAAAGGGCACGCCAGTCTGTCTCCCAAGACCACATGGATGGACTCTTGATGCCTTCCCAGGGGCTTGTGGGCCTCCTCTCCTAAGGATTTGCCTTTTATACCTTTTGCTACCTCCTCCGCACCTGCTGTGCAGTGATTCCTGACACTTAAATAACAGTACACTCCTGGCATTGAATATCATACTCTATCATGCCAGGGCAAGACACGCCCCCTGGATACTCGTAGAAACAATCTGATGCTGCCCTCCTACTTCCTTAACCTTGAAGGCTTATCCTCACTGTGCCTCATATCCTGATGCCCCACCCAGCCTTATGCCTGGGATGTGAAAGTCAGTAATTCCTCATGGGCAATGCAAAGGATATACACCTTCACCTTAGGGTGGGATGCCTTATCTATGTGGATCTGGAATGTGCCTCACCAGCCCCAGCTTCCAGCACAGGGTCCAGCAAACAACAGATGCTCAATCATGCCCTGACGATGAACCGACTAGTTGATCTCCAGACTCTATGAATCCCAAAGCTGTATTTCTGACCTCAGGTCTCCCATCCCCCGCTTCCTCCAACTCTCTCATGCATATAAGAAAGAAAGGGAGTGATGCCAGAAAACACATCATCCCATCAACTTGACCCTCTCCCTGCCCCATTAGCTGGTATCTCGGCTTCCCAGGGACTCAGCTGTGGCAGACGCTACCAGGTTCAAGCAGCCCCAGCCAGGCTGCACCCATACTGTTTGCCCAACTCCTAAAATCAGTCAGATGTTCTGGCGCAGATGCCAGTAGGTTCCTCATCTCTCTCCACACACCTATGATTCATCCTCCTCCTTCCCTTTTCTATCACAAACACACATCTGTTCTGACTTAGGATAACTAAAGGAAAATTAAATGAATCTGTTTCGTGAGTCACCAAGGTTATTTATAGGACTTTAATATAGGCTGATACAAAATAAAGAAACAAAGAGAGAAATAAAAATAAGCTACCTCCTCAGGAAGCCAAGCAATGTTCGAGCTGATGAAGCTGTACGCGTCTTTGGTTTATCACGGTCTTTCTTCCAGGTCCCAGGAAAATCAATGAGGCTTGTTGGATTTTGAGAGATCAATGTTAAAAAGGCGCGCTTTGCAATGCAGAACATGTGCGCGGTGTGCGTGTTGCAAGGGGCCACAGGCCGATGGAACAACCCTAATCCAGCACTTGGAGGAGTGTAAATATTGGCTGTGGGGATAAGGGCATCGCCAGGTCCTTCTTGCGCTGCCCCTTCAACTCCTCTCCGTGCGCTCTGAGCTGCCTCTAGCCGGCAGGTGGCTGAAGCTTTGGGTCACTGATGAACTTCAGCTTTCCTTAGTCCCTGCTTGCGAGGACGCCTTTCAGAAATAGGTCATACAGAGTTTATAATAACTCTGTATGGAATGTAATCTATAAAAATATCGAATTACTATGTTGTACACCTGAAACTAATATAATCTTTTAAGTCAACTATACTTTAAATAAATAAATAAATAAATAAATAAACAAAATTTGGGGAAAATGCTATTAGGGGCCTGCATAGGCACAGGGACCTAGTATATTGTTTCCAAACAAGGATATTCTGAAATACCATGTTACTGGAAGTAACTACAGCATTGCCTCTTTTTTTCCTCATGGTCAGGGATATAAAACTAGCCAGAGGGCTCCCCTGGTGGCGCAGTGGGTTGAGAGTCCGCCTGCCGATGCAGGGGACACGGGTTCGTGCCCCGGTCCGGGAAGATCCCACATGCCGCGGAGCGGCTGGGCCCGTGAGCCATGGCCGCTGAGCCTGCGCGTCCGGAGCCTGTGCTCCGCAACGGGAGAGGCCACAACAGTGAGAGGCCCACGTACTGCAAAAAAAAAAAAAACACAACTAGCCAGAAATGGGGTGTTTGACATTAAAGAACACAAAGAGATGGTTCCTGGACATGAACAGGAGGAGATGGTGCCTGGCCCTATGAAGAGTCTACATGTGCAAATACAGGACAATAAACAAGTGCATAATTACCTCTTCTTGAAAGAAAGGAAGAAAGGAGGGAGGGAGGGAAGAAAGGAAGCGACAGAAGGAGGGAAGAAAGGAAGGGAGGGAGGGCGGAAGGAAGAAAAAAGAAAAAGAAATAAGTTCGAGAGAGAACTATAGGCTCCAAAGGAAATGACCAGAAGGGCAAGATCAACGTTACCTCTAATCTGGGGAAGTAGGTACCACGTCACCCTAGACTCCTTTGACTCATCTCCCTCCTTCCCAGCATCCCCAGAGTCATCCGCTCACCAAACTTCCCTCCTGACGTCTGCTAGAACCAGGCCCCAGGTCTCCACCTCTCCATCTGTCTACTACTGTCTTGGTTCATCCCACGTCTGCCATCTTCCACGCAGTTGCCAGCATAGTCTTTATTAAGACAGGCACCTTATTATGTTTCTCTAATGCTTGAAATCTAACATTTTTGGCAGTTCATTAGGAATTGGCTTGATTTTACTTTCGTGGGGAGCTACCCCCGAATACGTGTCCCCGATACCAGTCACACTGGCACTTAACACGTCTTGTCTTTTCACACCTCCACGCGTTTGCTTAGTAAACAACTAGGTATCAACGTGCGGTTCTAGAGCCTTCCCTCTGTCCTCATATTTATGTTTACTTGTTTCACTGTCGTCCTCACTGGAATATAACCTCTTTGAGGACAGTGGCCTTCTCGTGTTTACAGCTCTAACCCCAGCATCCTAAGATTACTGCCTGGAACGTAATAATCACTCAAAATATATTTGTTGAATGAATGAATAAATGAAAGTCTACCCCCGGGGGCTAGATTGTGAGTTCACTGAAGTCAGAATTTCTTGTTCATTTCATATTCTGGGTACATAGTTAAGTGCCTGGCACAGGGTAGGGATTCAAAAACTAATGTTTTGTTGAATTGAATTGGCTTGAAAAGCACTTTTCAGGGGGAACTTACCAAGGGGGTCCTCAGAATTGCTTCTCCATCTCTGTGTACAAAGCCAGATTCAAAGCTAAAAAGTGAGACTGCTTTCCAAAGAAAGAGAAGGAAGTCTTCAGTGAGGCTCAAGGACAAAAGATCCCCAAGTCTCAACACCCCAAATTGGCAATTATGCTTCTCAGGCTTCACAGTTCCATTTATGAATGTAAATCCTTACCTTATCGCGAGGAAACATACCACGGTGTCAACTCGATTTTCAAAGACCTTTATAGTCGCCACAACTTTGATATATATATTTTATTGTGGTACCATCTGCCCTGCTAAAGTCAAGGCTGAGTCAGCACTTCTAGAAGGAAATCCATGTTCTGGGGATTTATAACTCGGCCATAAACACTTAGCTTTGGCTTTGGTGATACTGAAATGAAATCTGCCCCGATGTGTAAAGATATGTAAGTGAACCCATGAGCTCAAGGAGAAACCATGGTTGTCCCTTTTTAGAATTCTAATTCTAAATCAATATCAAGGAGAAAATATCACTAACGAGGAATACAAGCTTCTTCCATTTCTCAAGAAACAGAATCCAGTATGTGTGCTCGATTATGTGGACACCCTAATTCCTACTTACTTACCTCACTTTCCCCACACCCAGGTGGTCGCCATATCTTAGTGGGTCTAACCTGCTGTCCTCCTCAAGCCTTAATGGGCCTGTGAATCACCTGGACATCTTGCTGACATGAAGTCCGGGCTGGCACCTGAGAGTCTGCATTTCGAACAAGTTCCCAGGTGATGTAGATGCTGCTGCCCCAAGGACCAGTCTTTGAGAGCCCCCAGTATTTGAAAACCCCCAATATGTCCCAGGCTCTGCATCCTCCCTCCTCCTTAATGCAGACCCTCCTCATTTCATACCTGGCCTGTTTAACACCTGCCCCTCCATCCACTTTTCTGCCATCCCATCTGCCTTTATTTTATTTCATCCCCAAATTACCTTCCCTACGCAATTAGGCCAGAATTCTCTAGCCATCTCCCCATCTCCCCACAGAGAGGGTGAATCATTCCCTTCCCGGTCCTACCACTTCCCACACTCTGCCATTAAATCTGTCAGAGTTTCTAATTATTGACCCATGTGTCTGTCAACCTCAACTGACTGTGGGGTCTTAAAAGGTAGGAAGCGTATTTTACTCAGCTCAGGGTCTGCCAGACAACAGGAGTTCAATAGTGTTTGAAGACAGGAGGAATTAATAAATTAGGGAGTTTATAAGAAGAGCTATCATTTATTGAGCACTGTTTGTTTACCCGGCGCTGCACAACAGGCTTTACATTTATTAACCCATTTTATGCTCGGAACAACCCCGGGAGTTAAATATGGTGAGGCCCGCACTATACAGAAGAAAGTTGAGAGAAGCTACATAACTGTCGCAAAGATGTACAGCTTGCTAAGTGGCAAAACTGAGTCCGAACTCAATTTCATTAAAATTCCAAAGTTCTTTCTCCTAATTGCCAAGCTATTACGAAAGACTGACGGAACAAATGAAGACAGGAACGAAGGCATGAATGACTTTTGTCATTCATTCTGTTGGGGATCTGTGAAGCCAGGCAACCTCTTCCTACGAGTCAATGAAAGTACCCTATTCAGATGGCCAAGTGCTTATAGATAAGAACAAAAAAAGGTGATTTATGCCTCTGGTTTACTGCTCTGACCTCTGGCAGCTCAAAATAAGATTTGATTTTTAAAACACAAATGCCTCCACCTGTTATATCAGCTCCTTGACACCAAGATGAAGGACATGAAGATGCCTGACTGACACTCTGGACCCAAGAAAGTTAAGAGCAGTGAATATGTTTTACCTACAGATATCACTAGGTGTGAGAGGCCAGAAATACCACACATCATTCATTCACCCATTCATACATACATCCATCCACCCATCCTTTCACTCACTCATCTTTTCATTCATTTATTCTTTTTTTTTTTGCGGTACGCGGGCCTCTCACTGTTGTGGCCTCTCCCGCTGCGGAGCACAGGCTCCGGACGCGCAGGCTCAGCGGCCACGGCTCACGGGCCCAGCCCCTCCGCGGCACGTGGGATCTTCCCGGACCGGGGCACGAACCCGTGTCCCCTGCATCGGCAGGCGGACTCTCAACCCACTGCACCACCAGGGAAGGAAGCCCTATTCATTTTTTATTCACTTATCCATTCGTTGATCCATCCTGATGTTCATTTTTTCATTCACTCAATATTGATTAAGACTCAGTGTGTTTTAGAACTATTTAGGCCTGAAAATATGGCAAGGCTGGAAGGGAGCTGTCAAAGGAATTTTCCTACTAAATTACTTCTCAACTGATACTTGAAAGATATACAAAAATTATTCAGGTAAATAGGTATGTGGATTACAGCATGTTACATAATGGATAAGGGCGGGATGAAGGTAGTTCTAGACATAAGTAACAACGTGTGTGCAAGCTGTGTGTGTGTGAGGAGTCTGGCACACTTGAAGCATGGACGAGGTGTGGGATGGCCGAACAGAAGTCAGAGTACAGAGCAACAGGAGGAAGGGAGAGTGATGAGATACAGAGATGCGGACAAGAGTGCTCGGTCCTCCTCTTCACTTCTAGTAATTAGAGGGTGTCAGTAGCTCTGTGGATCTACAAGGGATGCCCTGAGAAAGGACTGTGTCAAGTTGAGGGGACTTGATACAACCATATCCATATTTATGTCCATATCCTTATAGGTTAACAAATAAATGAAGAATTGGGTATACCTGGAACACTCAAACACGGAAGTACAAATACATACATACATACATGTATGTCTATATCTATGTCTGTCTGTCTATCTACCAATCACCTTCATCTTTCTGTAAAGCAACTTCAGTTCTGACCCTAAGTCTTCAGCATAGCGGCGGGAAAAAAATCCCAGCTTCTTCCTGATGCCTTCCCCTGACCTTGAGATTCAATGCCACGGTGCTGGAAGTTTGACAGTTGGATGCTGAGGACTCCAGTGATCTATCCAGCCAGGGTGGCTGTTCTAGCATTGCCCTGCTGCCTCAAAGGCTCTCTGCTACTTCTGCATCATGCTTAGCACCTGCCATGTTTTTAAAGCTGCCTGGGACCCCATTCGCCCAGAAGTTCCACATTGACATCTTCCTGTAGAGTCTTGTGGTCCCCCCTGCATGCATCCAAGAGGTATGGTCGCCTCTCTTTTGCACCCAGAGATCTCTCCCTCTCCCTCACCACTCTTCACTCATTCTCTAACTAGATGCGTTGAAGGGAGTGATTCTCCTTCTAGGATGGTAAAGAGGAGGCCACACTCTTCCCATGATGTTACCTTACATCCCAAATCCCTGCCCCATCTAGGGTTTCAGCTTTTGAACGCAAAAACCACAAAGAAAGTGTGGGGCAGGCAACATTGGTTTTCTTCCTGCTAGATCCCTCCCCAGAAGCAATGAGCACTGAAATGCTCCTTTGTTGGGGCAAGACTAGGAGAGAGAAGAAAGAAAAGACAGGAGACATGCAGAAAAAAGAAACATAATTAATATCCATATTACCACAGACATGTGCTGTGGAGGTGAAAATAGACAGAGACACAGTGACAGAACCAGTAGATAGTAGACATATACATAGGATAAGATAAAACAATGTTAATATGCTTGTATTTCCCAACTTCTAATCCCTGCAGGCTAAACTCATTTTTCCCATCTCCCAAACTCTAAGGAAGGCCCTGTCTGGACAAACAGGTTTGGGGGGAGTTTTGTAACGGAAAAAATGAAAGCAAGGGGCAGAGGACAAGACAAGGCTGAGGGAAGCAAGGGTGGAAGAACACTGCTATATAGTTTAGGAAGAGAGGTGCTGAAACAGCTCTTCTGTGTGAGAATGGGGAAAGGAAAGGGAGGGAAATGAAAGCATTTTAAGAATGGTTGCTGAATATTTCCTACTACTCCCTGGAGCTGGAGGTGGGATACTGCACTGCCAGTTCCCATGGGTTTGGTTAAGTTTCCACAGACGCTGAGAGCTGCTCTCAGATGACTATACATGGCCCTGGGACTGCATGGAGCCACAGTGAACATCCTGGGGCAGAAACAGAGAAATGTGTTTAGGGCCAGGGATGAATTTCGTCCCGGGTTCTTCACCAGGAACCTGCAGGGGAGGAAGAAAAGTAACTACTAGCTGTGGAGGAATTAATGCTTATGGGCTCAAGGAAGCCAAGAGCTTCTCCTAATACCACAGAGGCACACACCCAGCTCATTCACTCCAGGGATGAACTGCGGGGTCCCTGTCCTGACTTCTAAGGGGAGTAGATCAAATTCAACAGCAGGGAATCACAGGGTCCTCAAGCAGGTGTCACTCAGGTGACAGAGTACGCAGAACAGGGCATCCAGAGTTTCACAGACTGCATCTTCAATCTTTCTAACTCTATCCTTCCTCTGGTAACAGCTACATCCCAGTGTGGTTGTGTTACATCAATCCACACACCTAAGAGGCACATAGAGGATCTGAATCCACCCTAATTCTTTCCCCTTATTGCCCCGCTAAAAGCTCAAGAATATACAGTTTCATGAGTTCAAGTAAGGGAAGTTAGAAAAAAAGAAAAACAAACCAAAATACAGAACAAACGATGGAGCCTCATTTTTTAAATCCTAATATTAATAAAGTTGTGAAGTAAAACTGGCATAGAAACCAATTCTGCAAATCCTCCTGCTGGTAGGTTATTCATTCATTTGTTCATTCATTCCACTTTGATCAACCACCAGAATTATACCATAAGGGTGAAGGATGCAGGCTCTGGAGCCAGACAAAGAGTTTGAATAAATATCAACTGTTTTCATTGCTAATAATAATAATAAACACTACCATGCTCCAAGCCCTGTGTGAGTGAGGGGATTATTAAAGATAAACACTCTACATCTACCTTAGAATTGCTCAAAATCCAGCCAGGGGTGGAGTTTCAGTAAAGAAACTCTGTCGGAAATGTTTTCAACTGCATGTCACAGAACTTCTAGTTAATTGTGGCTAAAACCATGAAAACATTCCTAATTTATTTAACAAGAAATTTGAAAGTAGGCAGTCCCAGGGTTGGCCTGGCAGCTCCGTGATCTCCCAATGAGATGTGTATCTTTTCACTCCTGTCGACTTACTAGTCCTATGCATGTTGCTATGTGACCATGTAACAAGGCTACCACTGAAAGAGGTACCATGTTTGCCTTGAAGACTGGAGGAAGGAGGAAGGGACCATTCTAGTGGAGCCTTCTCCCAGGCTTGCCCTGACCATCAAGAAGCAGAACGCCTTTCTAGAAGTCACTCGACAGACTAGTCCTAAGATCTCATTAGATGCAACTGGGTCACAGGCCCTCCCCCCATAGGTTCAGGGGAGGCTGGTGAAGTACATCTTGAGTTTTCAGCTTCTAGAAGATGTGGGGATGACTGTTGGGTTGGCCAACTAACAGTACCTCCCTCAGAAACTTCCAGCATGTAGGACGACCAAAACGGAGGGGGCACATTTAAATTGGGACCACAGGGGAGACTGACTGATTCTCTTTTGGGATTTAGGACACACCTTATAGAGGAGGCAATGTTGATGAAACATCTGGAGGAAATGGGTGGTGGTGTGTCAGCTGGAGTTGGAAGGACTTCCTGAAACAGAGAACAGCAATGCAAAGGCAGAGATGAGAAAGTGTAAGAAATTGAAGAATTGTGAGACTGGAGCCGGTAGAGGGGGAAACTGTGGTGGGAGTGGAAAGAGATGGAGACGGTCCAACAGATCAGGGTCCCACTGAACTGGAGCTTGTCATACAGTACTTTTCAAAATGAGGGACTGCTTTTAGCGGCTAGGAGATGATTTTAGAAGAGAGGAACACAGTACTAAAGGGCATTGAGTCGTATGAGAAAAATATCCCCCTATAAACCCTCGTTGACGTCTTGTTTTTGCATCAAGGAGAAAGTCTTGGTTTGGGGTTGCTGTATCTTTAACATCTATCTCTCTCATTCACGTCCCTTTGTAGCACAAAGAATGCAAGCCTCAGGCAGGCCACCCTGTGGACAGTCCCCAGTTCAGATCTAATAATGCTGTTTGGTTTTGTTTGCATGATATTTATACTTACGGTTACCTTCTAGGGATGGCAACTGACACTGCATTTGAACGACACTGTGCGTTTCTCTGATCTTAATCTATGTAATTTTTTTTCAGAAGTGAGTTAATTTACAGAAAAACCTTGAGTAAATCATGGCACAGGTGGTATACAATATGACAGGATTCACAAAGACCATCCACAGTGACATCTTTCTGTTGGAAAACCATGAAGGCGGTGGGCAAGGTGGGGAAGTTTGGGAAATCTCACCCCAGCACCCAGGGACCATATTAGTGCAGAAAGGGATGACCAGACCTGTTTTACAAAGACTTGCTGTGACGAATATATGAGTTCATACATGCAAAGAGCTTAGGATCATTCCTGACACATAAAATAAATATTAACTATTGGAATCCTATGAGGACTACTAATATCATCAGCCGAGAGGCAAAGTGAGTTCAAGGATGAACGATCGGATGCAGGAGATGAATCAAGAGCTTGTTAGTGTGATATAAGCTAAACAAACTCTGGGGAGAGTGGGGATGGCAAGAGAGACTGGAGACATTTAGGAAGAAGAATCCGCAGGTCTTGGTGCGACGGTGGGCAGGGTGAATGTCTCCTTTCTCTCCGCTGGGGCTGGAAGCTGTCTGAGTCCCAGGCTCCCGGTGACACACTGCATGGTCTCCCTGCACAGACTGACTCAGATGAACACCACGTACACACAGATAAGACTCGCAGAGCACATTCTGTCCCCAGTGCGGCACCCTGTCATTTTCAGAATATCACCTGTCACACATAGTGAGAGTTCTCTTCTGCTGAAACGAAAAAGGAAGAGGAAAAAAGGAAAAGAACCTGAACATAAACTGAAAAAAGATCTGAAACCTTGGTCCGAAGAACATATCATTGGCCACAGAGCCCTATTAACGAGGCAGGGTCTCCAGGGACATACTTCATACCTCCCCCAGGCAGGAGGAAGGGAGAGGGAAGAAACCTAATTCAGTGGGTTTGCCTGGCCAGCAATGCCCCCTACCCACCAATGCCCCATCCCCCATCTGATTCAGTCCTCATCACAGTCCTGTAAAGAGACCAGAGCTCAGAGGAATTAGGTAGCTTGCCAATGGTCACACAACTAGCAAAAGGTCATGGGATATGAATCATGTCTGACCAGCCCATGTTTGACAGTAGGACCAGTCAAACTGCACCTATGGGCCAATATTTAAGGAAACCGAAAGAGTAGGCAAAATGACGGCTTGAAGGCTAATACTGATAGAACCCTGCAGTATTACTTTTGACTTCACTGTTGACTCACCCAAGACATATTGCTTCACTCCTCTCTAACCTAGTCTCAGCATCCCTCAATATTTCCATAGTCAGATGTGTGGCAGATTCGATAAACAAAAGGGCACTGGAATTAGATTACGTTGGTTTCAATCCTAGGAGACTCTCTAACAAGGGACTGAGATTCTGTTGGTCAGGAGTGGGGCCCAGAGGGATGTGGGGAGCTGAGCCTAGCCCATCACCTCCTACTCCCTGAAATAAGTCACTCACCAGGGCTGTTGATATTACTCCCACCCTTTCTCCCTTCCTTCCCCATTCCTCTCTGTCTCCTTGGCCACTGCTACGGATGGAATGTTTGTGTCTCTCCAAATTCCTATGTTGAGTTAGGAAATCCTCATTGTGATGGTGTTTGGAGGTGGGGCCTCTGGCAGGTGATGAGATCATGAAGGGTGGAGCCCTCATGAATGGGATTAGTGCCCTTAGGAGAAGAAACACAAGAAAGGATCTCTCTCTTTCTTTCTCTCTCTCTCTCTTTATCTCTCTAGCCCTCTCTCTGCCTTGTCAGGATATAGCAAGAAGGTGACAGTGAGCAAACCAAAAAGCGAGTTCTCACCAGACACCAAATCAGCCAGCACCTTGATCTTGGACTCCCCAGCCTCCAGAACTGTGAGAAATAAATTTCTGTTGCTTAAGCCACCCAGTTTGTGGTATCCCGTTACAGCAGCTTGAACTGACTAAGATAGCCACTGTCTCAGCTCTGGTTTTCATCCTTCCCTGGTCCACTGCCTGCTCATCAGGCCCCCGTCACTGGTCCTTTGACCACCCCAGTCTCTGTCCACACTCTACAAATTCAGCAGAATGATCTTTCTAAAACACAACACTGATCATATTACCGTCCATGATTGAAACTCTCAGTCATTCCCCACTGCCCTCATACACCATGTCCAGACCTAAACTCTCTGATCCTTTTCTACCAACCAAGCTTAATATCTGGCCATAACCCATCTACCCTTCCTCCCAGTCGTATCTGAACTCACATCATCCCGTTCTCTCAAGCCCTAGTGGCTTTCTTTGTATACATTGTTCCCACTGCCCAGCACTGCGCGCGCGCGCGCGCACACACACACACACACACACACACACACACACACACACACACACACACACCCTCCCCCCCTCATCCATCCTTCTTCCCTCTCATAGCTCCGGTCTCAGGCACTTCCTGGAAGGATCCCCACTAGCATATACTCTTATTACAGCCCCAATCCCACTTCCTTGCCATTGCAGTTTTTCTTCTCTGTCTCCCATATCGCAGTCTAGGAGATGTGTCTGCTCCTTTCTACAGCCCTACTGTCCAGTACCTGGTATGCAGTAGGTACTCAACAGATGCTTGCTGAATGCATGACTACAAAACATGAATTCCACACTAGAGGAAAATGCAGATGGGACGGGAAGAATATTCCTACCAACTTTGCTCCTGTCAGTAAAAAAGAGACCCACCAAATACAGGACGTCACAAATGTTACAGAAAACCCAAAAGCCCCCCAGAAATATGGCCCTCCTAGTAACACCCACTCTGCTTTTCAAGCTGCTTTTTGCTGACCTGGGCTCCGCCAACATCAATAATTATTAACTAGTGACTTTATCTAGAGCTGGGAACAACTTCATTTGCATACTATACTGTTTTATTTCAGCCTAAATCAGGCTTAAAGCGAGAAATTGCTCCTGTTAAACTTGAAGTCCCCCCACCTCATTAACGGAACCTGGCATTTGAAAACCTGATGATGTTTCAAGCACTCCAAGGAAAGAATCTAGAATGGTAAAGACACTGTGACCTGAGTAGAGAAAGCAATGAACTGAGGTTAGTTAGGGCAGAAAAATAAGTATTTGAGATGTTGTTATTCCCTTCAAAAGGGCTACATGGAATGGTATCTGGGCTCACCTGTCAGGCTAGTGAAAACTGCCCTGTTTTAAAACCTGGAGGAAATGCCTTTCCATTCAAGCAGTTCCCCAGTGGCTGCTCTGGTGAGTGGCAGAGAGGAACTCCCTGAACATCACTGAATGTGCTCAAGCAGAGATGGGATGTCCACACTTCAGGAATGCCATTGAGGGGCATAAAGGACTTCTATCACTTTTGCCTGCCCAATACCCATCAACACATTTGTTAAGTGTACCCACAATTTTCATTTATGGAATTACTCTTTCATTCTCAGTGGATGAGTCTCCAGAAGGGGGTATATGATCATTCAAAATACCACATCAGGGCTTCCCTGGTGGCGCAGTGGTTGAGAGTCCGCCTGCCGATGCAGGGGACATGGGTTCGTGCCCCGGTCCGGGAAGATCCCACGTGCCACGGAGTGGCTGGGCCCGTGAGCCATGGCCGCTGAGTCTGCGCGTCTGGAGCCTGTGCTCCGCAACGGGAGAGGCCACAACAGTGAGAGGTCCGCGTACCCCAAAAAAGAAAAAAAAAAAAAAAATAGCACATCATCATGGCCACAGTGACTGGTCTGTAAATTTGCATGTGACCCAAGGCTGACCAATAATATCCCTCCCTGGGACTTTGTCTGGAGGGGCTGCTAATTGGGAAAGATGTCAGCCTGGACCCAAGAATGCCCATCTTTGCCACTACATTCCCTACAAAGAGTGATCGTTTAAATAGGCAAATGAGAACATACCATTTCCCTACTTAAAAATCACCAATGGCTTCTCATTACACTTAAAATAAAATCTAAACTCCTTCTGATGGCCACAATCCCTGTACCATCTGCCGCTCTCACTTGTGCTCACATGACTTTCCTCTTTGGTCACTAAGCCCCAGCCATAACAGCATCCTTTTCGTTATTCAAACACAGCAAGATCATCTCAAAGTCTTTGAAGGTGCTGTTCCTTCCGCCTGGAACTCTCTTCCCCTCAACAGTACATACCGGGCTCCCTCTCACTACACGTGTGCCTTCTTACAGGTCACCAGCTCACAGAGATGTTCTGTGATCATTCTCTTTACTCTCACTCTCTATCTCTATACCCAGCTTTACTGCCTCCATTACACCATTAATTGCAATTATACACACATTTTCATTTGTCTATTCATTTATATCTTTCCCCCTACGGAGATAAATTCCATGAGATCAAAGACTTTGCCATCTCATTCACTGCTGTATCCCCAATGCCTAAAACATGGCTAGTGCAAAATAAGCCACTAGTAAGTTATCTGATGAATGAATGAATGGATTTATTCCAACTGAGAACAGGGCCAAAAATTTAAAAAATAATTTAAAAAAGGAAAGTGGCTTTGGAAAATAGAGAGAGACAGGATTCCTAACAACATCATTGGAGCACATGGACCAAACCAAGGTTATCTCCACCTGGACTTTTCAGTTAAACAAGCAAATGAATCTCCTTCTCAGCTTAAGCTGGTCTGAACTGGGTTCCTGTCACTTACAACCAAAGAACTCTGACTTACACCAAGACGGTGCGTATAGCCAGTGGTGAGGCGTGCGCACGCAATCACTCTCCACTGTCTCCACTCGTATATTCCCCAAACAGATCTGGACAAGCCTTGGCCACAGTGGTTTAGGCCTGTTTCATCTGTCACTCACCGGTAATTTAACATGGCTTAGTACCATGCCTTTTACCTGGAAGTAAGATGAGGCAGGATGAGACACAGAGCGGCTTACGTTGAGAAAGGTGAAAGCAAGTGTGGTGGGGCCAGACATTTATTAGATGTGGCAGAACCAGACCCTGTATTCTTCCTGTGTCTGGGATCCATCTCACTCCTATAGGGGCCACTGGCCCCCATCTCCTGCCCGCCCTTAGAAGAGAAGCCCTATCTCTGGGATCAGTTCTGATCCAAAAGCGAAGCAATTAATCATCTCTAGTACCACATTCTATGTCAGCATCAGGACCTACTTCCTAACAGGTTAGCCTGAATGTTGTTCCTTGGTTTAAGTCTTTGAACTGTTCCTGGCTGGTTCCCCAAGCCTGAGTCTCTGCCTTAGAAGCCTTCTTAGTCACGATAATAATAGTAAATTCTTGCCTTTAGCTTACCATGTGCTGGGCTCTGTTCTGAGTATTTTTCTTCTTCTTAGTCTTTTTTTTTTTAATTGGGGTATAGTTGCTTGACAATGTTGTGTTAGTTTCTGCTGAACAACGAAGTGAATCAGCTATATGTATACATATATCCCCTCCCTCTTGGACCTCCCTCCCACCCCAGCCCCCATCCCACCCATCTAGGTCACCACAGAGCACCGAGCTGAGCTCCCTGTGCTGTAGAGCAGGTTCCCACTAGCTATCGATTTTACACATTGTAGTGTATATATGTCAATCCCAATCTCCCGATTCATCCCACCCCAGATACAATCAGTATCACCAACAGACATGCGAGTGGAGATGCCTCCAGATGGTTCCTGCTTTGAGTCATTGAGTTACTCCCACCCTTGAGTCTTCCCAAATGAGGACCCAGACATCAAGGAGCAAAGACAAGCCTACCCAAATTCCTGACACGCAGGACACATGAGCCTAATAAAACGGTCACTGTACGCCCCTAGGTTTTGCTGTGGTTTGTCACACAGCAAGAGTACCCGGAGCATCACCCCCGACCACAACCTTGTATATACCGTCTATAGAGCTCTACCCGTGAACAGTATCTGGCTCAGTCCCTAATACCTGACGACAGGTCCATCATATTCTGCTAGCCTGATATGTCACCCCATCATTCCTTTTTGAACTTCCTGAGTGCCAAAAGCCACCCTCAATTACCTCTCTTGTCTCTAGCCAGATCTTCACGACACCAAGTGTTACCAGCTAGACTGAACTTGCTCTTACTTGCTGAAGCTGTTTCTGACCCTTCCGAGATTGTCCAGAGATCTGTTTCCTGTCTCATTCCTCTCCCATCCAGGCCCATCCATTTTCAGGTGACTCAGTCATGGTTCAGAAATAGAGATAACCCAGCTTTTTCATTTGAGAGATGTAAAAATAGAGGCCCAGCAAAATAACACAAAATCGTGGGGATCGATCAAGATGGTACAGTAGGAAAATGTGGAGCTTGCTGCCTCCCATGAACACAGCAGAAATACATCTACAACGTGGAACACTTCTCACTGAAAACTGGAAACTGGCAGAAAGACTCCTGTACAGCCAGAGCTGTAAGAAAAATCCACAAGGAATTGGGTAAGAAGGGAAGAGAAGCAATCGGGTCGGGGGAGGGGACCCAGAGGAAAAAGGAGATGGCATGAGTGGAGACTCATCTGGGGAGTGAGAGGCACAGATTGGGTGTCCCCTTCCTGGGGTCCTATGCGGGGGAGATGAGCCCCCTAGGCTGGTTGGAGGACTGCTGGGACTAACGGGAAAGCTGTAGGAAGCCTGGACTCCACTCCTGAGAAGTGTGTGCACTGATTTGCCCCAAGCAGAGCAGAGAGGGCAAACTGAAACCACACAGCTGGCTGACTCATTTCCCACAACTGCCTCAATGCATGCCCCAGCCAGAACAAAGCAAGCCCTCCAGCCCTGCCACAGTGCAGTACTGGATCTGGGGTGACCCAAGCAGGGAAGAGACTTGACTGTGGGACACAGAGGTGCCCCAGTCCCAGGGCGGAGCCTGGGTGGGGCAGCAGAGGGCACATCAGAAGCAGCCCAGTTCTCCAACGGCAGTTGCACCACCACAGTTCATGCCCTGATACACACTGAGAGGCAACGTGGGCCCCACCCACCTGCCCTGCAGTGCAGCTCCACAACAGAGCCAGGGTGGCAAGGGTGTGGGGAGGTATTGGCTCTGAGGGACTAAGAGGATTTGGACCCAGGGCTGCGTCTGAGCAGAGCAAGGGAAACAATTGCTGGCACTTGAAATGGACAGAGAAACGGAGACAGCTCAGATCCCTGTCTTCGGCCAGCACAAACTGAGACTTGACCCAGGCCCCCACCGGCACCTGACTCTGGCACTCCCTCCCTCTGGGGCAAGGATCCCAGTGCTGGAAGAGGGGAAAGCATACATTTAAAGGGAACAGAGCCACCTTGGGTCCGACCCTCAGGGCTTCTGCTCCAACAATTCGGGATCAGACCCCGCCCCGATAAAGTGACAGCCACTGAGCAGAGGGGACGCTCCAACCCACACCTAACTCCAGCTCTAGCCCCTTCATCTCCAGCCCCACCCCTACCAAGGTGATAGCTGCCAGCACACCCTGGCTGCAGGGACGTGACTTGCATTCATGTCAAATCCCGCTCTCCCACCAAAAGCATTGGGAATACACAGTCTGTACAGGGACATACCCACCTAAGAACACCCCTTTCAAGACTGTACTAGGTAACTACTCCACCTAAATGCGTGAAGGCAGAGAAAGTTAAGCAAAACAAAAAGAGGAACTGGTCTCAATGAAAAGAGCAAGCGAAAACTTCTGGAAATATAAACAATGAAACAGAAATAAACAATTTACCAGATAAAGAATTCCAAGCATTGGTAATAAGAATGTTAACTGAATTAGGGAAAACAATAGATGAACTATGAGAATTTCACAAGGAACTAGAAAATATAAAAAAAAGACTCAATCAGAAATGAAGAATTCAATAACTGAAATAAAAAACACACTAGAAGGAAACAATAGCACACTAAGTGATATATAAGTGACCTGGAAGACAGAATAATGGAAATCACCCGATCAGAATAGCAAGAAGAAAAACAATTTTTTAAAAAATGGGAATGGCTTAAGAGATCTCTGGAATAACAATAAGCATACCAACATTCACATTACAGGGGTCCCAAAAGGAGAAGAGAGAGAAAGGGATCAAAAATAAATTTAAGGAAATTAGGGCTGAAAAATTCTAAATTTGAAGAAGGAAATGGATAATCCAGGTACAGAAAGCACAGAGGGTCATAGACAAGATGAAATCAAAAGAATCCACATTGACATATCATAATTAAAATTTCAAAATGTAAACACAAAGAGAAAATTCTAAAGACAGCAAGAGAAAAACACAAAGAGAAAATTCTAAAGACAGCAAGGAAATCCCCAAAAGACTATCAGCTGATTTTTCTGCAGAAACTTCACTGGCCAGAAGGGAGTGGCATAATATATTCAAAGTGCTGAAGGGTTAAAACCTGCAACCTAGGATACTCTGTCCAGCAAGCTTATAATTTAGAATTGAAGGAGAAATAAAGAACTTCTCAGACAAGCAAAAACTAAAAGAATTCAGCAATATCAAGCATGCCCTAAAAGAAACATTAAAGGGTCTTCTCTAAGTGGAAAAGAAGCAAAAATCTATAGGAAAGGGAAAATCCCACTAGGAAGAGCAAATATATAGTAATGACTGAAATCAACCACTTAAACAAGCCAAAATAAAGATTAAAAGACAAAAAATTGTGAAAGCAACTACAGATACAATAAACAGTTAAGGGATAAACATGAAGATGTAAAATATGACATCAAAAAAGCAAAATGTGGGGGAGGGGAGTAAAAAATGCAGAGATTTTAGAATAACGTGTTTGAACTTAAATGGCTACCAGTTTAAAACAAGTTGATATAGTTATAGGTCAACATATATGAACCCCTATGGTAACCACAAATCAAGAAACTACAGTATATACACAAAAAACAAAAAGAACACAAGCATACTTCTAAAGAAAATCATCAAAGCACAAAGGAGGAAACAAAAAGAAGAACTGAACAGAGGAGAACTACAAAAACAATAGGAAAACAAGTAATAAAATAGCAGTAAGTGCATACGTATCAATAATTACTTTAAATGTCAACAGACTAAATGCTCCAAACAAAAGACATAGGGTGGCTGACTGGATAAAATAACTAAAATTCATAACCACAAAAGACCCTGAATCGCCAAATCAAAGAGAAAGAACAAAACTGGAGGTATCATCCTCCCAGACTTTGGATTATACTACGAAGCTACAGTAATCAAAACAGCGTGGTACTGGCACAAAAACAGACACATAGATCAATGGAACAGAATAGAGAGTCCAGAAATAAGCCCACGCAACTATGGTCAATTAATCTACGACAAAGGAAGCAAGGGTACACGATGGATAAAACAGTCTCTTCAATAAGTGGTGCTGGGAAAACTGGACAGCTACATGTAAAACATAAAGAGATTAGTATGTTTCCTCACACCATATACAAAACTAAACTTAAAATGGATTAAAGACCTAAATGTAAGACATGAAACCATAAAACTTTTAGAAGAGAACATAGGTAGAATATTCTTTGACACAAATTGCAGTATTTTTTGGCTCTGTCTCCTAAGGTAAAAGAAATAAAAGCAAAAATAAACAAATGGGACCTAATTTAACTTAAAAGCTTTTGCACAGCTAAGGAAACATCAACAAAACAAAAGGACAACCTATGGAATAGGAGAAGATATTTGCAAATAATATCACTGACAAGGGATTAATATCCAACACATATAAACAGGTCATACAACTCAATAGCAAAAAAACCAAACAATTCAATCAAAAAATGGGCAGAATACCTGAATAGGCATTTTTCCAAAGAAGGCCTACAGATGGCCAACAGGCAATGAAAGATGCTCAACATCGCTAATTATTAGAGAAATGCAAATCAAAACAACGAGAAACCACCTCACACCTGTCGGAATGGCTACCATTAAAAATAACACAAACAGCAAACGTTGGCAAGGATGTCAGAAAAGGGGACCCTGTACACTGTTGGTGGGAATGTAAATTGGTGCAGCCACTATAGAAAACACTATGGAAGTTCCTCAAAAAAAAAAAAGAACTACCATATGACCCAGAAATTCCACTCCTAGGTATATATCTGGAAAAAACAAAAACAGTAATTCAAAAAGATACATGCACCCTAGTGGTCACAGCAGCACTACTTACAGTAGCCAAGATATGGAAATAACCTAAATGGCCATCAACAGACAGATGGATAAAGAAGATATTGTTATATATGTAGGATGGAATACTGCTCAGCCATAATAAAGAATGCAATTCCGGGGCTTCCCTGGTGGTGCAGTGGTTGAGAGTCCGCCTGCCGATGCAGGGGACGTGGGTTCGTGCCCTGGTCCGGAAGGATCCCACATGCCGCGGAGCGGCTGGGCCCGTGAGCCATGGCCGCTGAGCCTGCGCGTCCAGAGCCTGTGCTCCGCAATGGGAGAGGCCACAGCAGGGAGAGGCCCGCGTACCGCAAAAAAAAAAAGAAAAAAGAAGAATGCAATTCCGCCATTTGCAGCAGCATGGATGGACCTAGAGAATATTATCTTTAGTGAAATAAGTCACACAAAGACAAATACTATATGATATCACTTATATGTGTAATCTAAAAAATAAATGAATGCATATAGCAAAACAGAAACAGACTTACAGAAAACAAACTAGTGGCTGCCAGATGGAAGAGGGAAGTGGGGAGGGGCAAGATAGGGGTATGGGATTAAGAGATATAAAGTACTATGTAAAAAGTAGATAAGCAACAGGATATACATATAATACACCACAGGGAATTATAGCCATTGTTTTGTAATAACTTTTAATGGAGTATAATCTATAAAATACTGAATTACTATTCTGTACACCTGAAACTAAGATAATATTGTTAATCAACTATACCTCAATAAAAATAAACACTCCTATATGATATATAGCAAAGTTGTTAAGTGAGTAGATCCCAAGAGTTCTCATCACAAGGAGAAATGTTTTTTCCTTTCTTTTTATTGTATCCATATGAGACGACGGATGTTAATTAAACCTACCGTGGTAACCATTTCACAACATATGTAAATCAAACCACCATGCTGTACACCTTGAACTTATAAAGTGATTATGCCAGCTATTTTTCAATAAAACTGAAATTAAAAATGCCCTTAAAAGAACAGTAGCAACTGACATCTCTTAAATCCCTAATGTACATTACTGAATTTAACCCTCATAATTTATCCTGTGTAATTAATAATACCGTTGACTCCATTACACAGAAGAAACTGAGGCTCACTGACTCCATTACACAGAAGAAACTGAGGCTCAGAGAAAGTAAATCAGTTTTGGTCATGCAGTTGTGTTAAGCTACCTCAGTGGTCCCCTGAGAGGTCAGATCTTGGAAGGTTGAAAACAAGATAAATTATGGATTCCAAGATGGAAAAACCACTGGGTTTTTCTCCAGGCGCAGAGAGAATCCACCTGACATTCCAATAAGGCAACAGCTCTGGTCCGGATTTCCTCCACTTTGGAAATACACCTTATATCATAAGTACATCTAGGAAAGAAAGATGGTCCTTCCTCGTGAGTTGGTATGGTAGGTGTGGCCAGTACGGAAGATTTGTATTGGCCAGATCCCTCCAGTTTTTATTTCTTTCTTTGGGTCACATTCCAGAATGTCATATTGTAAATCTGGGTCCTTACAGTATGAAATCCGCCTTAGATGAGTGTACGATGCCTTCTCATGGCATGAAAATATACAGTGGTGGCTAAAAGAACAAACTTTTGGTATCAAACAAAGGTATAAATACGGGTCCTGCTTCTCACCAATAATATTAGTTGTGTGACCTGGGGCAAGCTGTGTAACCTGGTAAGTTTCCATGCGGTCATCAGCATAGCAGGGATGACAGGACCCATGTCACGGGCTGTCGTAAGGACTAAGTGAGATAATGTAGACAGTCTAGCACATGATAACCCCCCATGATCATTGTTACTGTTATTATTCAGAGAAATGAAAGAATCCCTACCAAACAGAAGTAAGCAGAATCTTACTACAGTCTAGAAAAAAACCACCGAATTTTCTCAAACTACAGTATTAACAACCTCTAAAATCCCACAAAGAGGCGAGAATGCCAACTCCCAGATTCCCAAGTGTTTATTCAGCCCCTCGTTGCTAAGAAGCGTTTTGACACTCATCATTCCCTGCAATCTGCAGATACTAATCACTACATTTCTACCTTCTCTGGTCAGTCTAGTGATTGGAAGACCCAGCTTCTGAACTAGAGGCTGCAGGTGGGAGCCCTGACCTTCTTAATCTCTAGTCTTAAAAAAAAAAAAAAAAAAAAAAAAAAAAAAAAAAAAAAAAAAAAAAAGCAAAAGAAAACGTAGGCAAATGATGATATCAGAGTTCCAGCCTTCTGGCAAAAAAGGAGAGACCATAAAAGCGAGTGAGAAGAGATTCAATTGTAATCTGATTAATGCTCCTCCAGAAGGTTTGCTATCTGCTGCAGAGCACGCCCCATTAAAGAAATCAATTTAGCATTTGACTTCTCCTCCTGTGGTGCATATTGAAGTGGGATCTGATAAGGATGGAAAACAGATTTGTGTTAAATACTGCCAATAACGCCTGTAGCTCAAGGTTATAGCAGTCAACGGAAATCCAGTGCCACGGAAACCCTGAGACCCTCATCCATCAGCCAGAGTCAGCAGCTTTGAAAGGAAATTGTAGGTCTGGCTCAGGAAGGGGGACAGTTAACAAAATTGGGTCTTGGGGCCACAGTAGCCTAAGATGCTGCTTTTGCATTAGGTCCTCAAAGCCTGAGCTTCCAGGTCTCCAAGGATCTTCTTTGTTTTTCTTGGTTGTAGTGGATATCTCTTATTTTTGCCTGCCTAGCATCCATTCAACTCTTCCTTTTCTATCAATAGCACCCACTTTATCTCGGGGAAAAGCTCCTTTTCTACTTCTCAGTCCATGAGATTTGGGTGGGATTTAGCCCACCTCCAGCTGTAACGGTAGGTAGGCATGTGATCTCGCCCGGTCCAATCAAAGCTAAACAGCACCCTGACCTCAGTGAATGCTTCCGGGAAGTACACACAATTCACAAAGGCCAATCAGAGCCAGTGTGACTCAGTCTTGGAGTTTATCATAATTGTTTGTTAAAATAAGTCATCTCTCCACTGGGATGGTTGGGAAGACAGGAAGCAAACCTGAAGCTTCTGGAAAATCGTCTTATCATCATAAGGAGAGAACAACTCAACCCAGAGAAAGACAGAAATAAGAGATGGAAAGAGATAATCCAGAATCTGATTAGGTCATTAGAGCTCCTAGAATCAAGCTGTACCTGAAAACCATCCCCTGGACTTTCCAGGTCCAAGTTCAAACAAGTCCGATTTTTCTTGGTTTTAAGCCAATGTGAATTAGGTTCTCGTCACTACAAAGTAAGAAAGAGCTGAGGACTGCAAGGTCACCGTATGTCCCAGATGAGGCAGACCTGTTTGGACAGCGTCAGCTCCCTGGGGAGCCAAACTGAAGACCACACTCGGCAGTTAGTCACATATTCCAATCAGCTTCGACTTTCCAATGTATTAAGAACACAAGGGCACAGTTTTGAAGATTGCACACGATTGCTGGGAAAGCAGATACAACATCCCGAACCAAGACTACGGGTACCGGTGACCCTCCACATACCCTCTCGGAGCCCCCCACCACTGCCATGCACTCCATTCTCACCTTGAGCAGTCAGAGCTTCCGTCTTCCTGAGAAAGATGCCCCAGGGTTCAGAACCCCGCTTCGCCCGTGCCCACGACAAGTCGGTAGTGCCTGGGAATTGGGCAGCCCTCCCTTCACCATTTACTTGCCCTTTGGCAAGGTCGATTCGGGAGCATTTTTAAACCTCATTTCTCAGTTTTCCCACAGGGTTGAGTTTTAGGCCCCAACTGTGATAGCGGGATTACTAACGCCCCCCCAATCAGCTGCCTCCCCTTCCCCCATCACCTCCCTACACCCTTGGTGGTGTCCCCATACCTCCTAAATCACCTACACGAGCTCCGTCACTGTCTCAGTATCCGCTTCTGCCTTGAGAGCAGAAGCGTCATCAAATCTCCCATCAGACACCTCTGTTATTGCCCTAATGGAAATTCCGCCCCCGACAGCCTTTTTTCCTTGGGCTGCCCAACCTTTTACAAATCCGCTTCCATGAACTCTAGAAACTCATCTCTCCCCTCAGCCTGAAGATCCCATGAGGCAAAACAAAATCCTAGAAGCTCTCACACCCTTCCCACCCGCCCCCAAAACTTATCAATATATTCACGCAGCAGAAACAGATTTCTTCCTGAAGGGAATGCTGTTGCCACCCAAATGGGATGCACCTATAAATACCAATGCAAAGGGTGGCAGCAAGCAGGGTGGCAAGCAAACTGCAGTCAAAAGTTAGGAGCGTGGCTGCTCCCCAGGGTCTGCCCCTACCCCGCCTCACCTCTCACCCCTCTCCCACCTTCCCTTCAGCATTTTATGTGGATCCAGCCATACTGAATTAACTACTTGCGGTTTCTCTAAAATAGGCCATGCTGTCTCTTTCCTTCTGCCTTGTTAAATGTCGTTCTATCTGCCTGAAACATCTTGTCTTCTCAGAGGCTCCTAAGGACTCATCTCCTTGTCACTTTACTAAGAAGGTCCAGCGTTCCAGGACCTTCTTACCCTAAACAGAGACAGAACTTGGAGGGGTCGCATTAGAAGACTGAGCTTCTTTCAGAGCAGATGATCAAGACAGGTCTAATGATAACTTGGCCAGATGTCAGAGATGGGACTGCAGATTTGAATAATGAAGTGGTTCCCAAAGTTCTGGACAGACACACCCATTATTTCAGGGGTTTTGCCAGATGTCTTTAGGGGATACATAAATACAGCAGTCAACTATTAAAACACACAGTACAAAAGATACTCTTTTCAAATTTCCTCCATTCCTTCTGATTGCTTTAAACAAAGTCTAATGTTATTCATATGTCTTTAAAACCTAACATTTATTAATCTCTCATTTTTAAAAGGCACAGCATTAATAATATTGTTCTTCTCTTATTGTATTATGTTTATAATTCCCTTCTACTTAAGGTTAGTGATACCTTTGGTTTCTTTTCCGTTTACACGAATGACATAAAGTTTTCATTTAAATGCAAAGAGTCAAAATAATTAAAGGTATTAAGTGTTTACACACACAGATATTTATATGTACAAGGGTGATACATCTCTATAATATATATATATATAACATAATATTATACATATAATTGCATATATTAACTGCAGATGGTGCTTGGATATGACAAAAATTTGTGATGTTGACACTCAAATAAGTCAAGTTTAGGGAAAAAAACCTAGAAGAAGGAGCTGGAGTAACTGACTTTTAAGATGCCCTCCTGCCAATGAAATCATGCCATTTGCAGCAACGTGGATGGACCTAGAGGTTCTCATACTGAGTGAAGTAAGTCACAGAGAAAGAGAAATATCGTATGATATTGCTTATATGCAAAACCTAAAAAGAAATGATACAAATGAACGTATTTACAAAACAGAAACAGACTCAGAGAACGAACTTATGGTTACGGGGGGGGGGAGGGTAGAGGGAAGGGATAGTTAGGGACTGACATGTACACTCTGCTATATTTAAAACAGATAACCAACAAGGACCTACTGTATAGCACACGGAACTCTGCTCAATGTTACGTGCCAGCCTGGATGGAAGGGGAGTCTTGGGGAGAATGGATGCACGGATACGTATGGCTGACTCGTTTTGCTGTGCACCTGAAACTGTCACAACATTGTTAATCGGCTCTACTCCAATATAAAATAAAAAGTTAAAAAAAAAGATGCCCTCCTTCCTTGACACCCATGAAGGGTTTGGTGGGCAGAGCCCCGAAGCAGGTGTACTCCCGAATTCCCCAAAGAAGCAGAATTTGAGAAACGGGCCGAAGCTGATTTTCCCAGCTTCACAGAGGGCTTCAGAAACCAGCTAACAATTTGAACTTTCCTGTTCTCCCTCCTCTTAGGGTGTCTAAACATATAATTGCATATATTAACTGCAGATGGTGCTTGGATATGACAAAAATTTGTGATGTTGACACTCAAATAAGTCAAGTTTAGGGAAAAAAACCTAGAAGAAGGAGCTGGAGTAACTGACTTTTAAGATGCCCTCCTGCCAATGAAATCATGCCATTTGCAGCAACGTGGATGGACCTAGAGGTTCTCATACTGAGTGAAGTAAGTCACAGAGAAAGAGAAATATCGTATGATATTGCTTATATGCAAAACCTAAAAAGAAATGATACAAATGAACGTATTTACAAAACAGAAACAGACTCAGAGAACGAACTTATGGTTACGGGGGGGGGGAGGGTAGAGGGAAGGGATAGTTAGGGACTGACATGTACACTCTGCTATATTTAAAACAGATAACCAACAAGGACCTACTGTATAGCACACGGAACTCTGCTCAATGTTACGTGCCAGCCTGGATGGAAGGGGAGTCTTGGGGAGAATGGATGCACGGATACGTATGGCTGACTCGTTTTGCTGTGCACCTGAAACTGTCACAACATCGTTAATCGGCTCTACTCCAATATAAAATAAAAAGTTAAAAAAAAAGATGCCCTCCTTCCTTGACACCCATGAAGGGTTTGGTGGGCAGAGCCCCGAAGCAGGTGTACTCCCGAATTCCCCAAAGAAGCAGAATTTGAGAAACGGGCCGAAGCTGATTTTCCCAGCTTCACAGAGGGCTTCAGAAACCAGCTAACAATTTGAACTTTCCTGTTCTCCCTCCTCTTAGGGTGTCTAAGCAAAATTTTAACATTCCTGGATTATTTCAGAGTTGAAAAACGACTGTTTTAGCTACATTTGCCTCCTCGGAAGTACAGGGTCTAGCAAGTTCCCAGCTTGCCAAATCCCAGCTGTGATGCAGGACAAAGGCTCTGCTGTCTTTGATAAACAAATGAAGCTAAACATTAAAGGTGCTTTCTCATCCTCACTTGAAGAGGCAGCCCCAAAGCAAGCCAGCCAGACCTTTCGAAGCAGCTTCTGACGTCCAGGTTGAAAAGCAATGAGTGGTTAAGCTTGTCATTTTTATTCTGAAATGTGGCTTAGAGATACACATGACGGGGCTTTTCTCTTCCTGATCTTTGGGATCGCTCCTTCTCACTCAACCAAACTCATTCAGATATATTTATTGAGCAGGGTTTCTGAGACTGGCACTGTTCTAAACACCAGGGATAAACAAGAGGCCAGAACCACAAAGTACCTATGCTCCAGAGATTCTAGAAAGGGGAGACAGACAGTAAACACATCCAAACATCAATAAATGAAAAGATGATTCCAGAGGAGGTAATGCTACTTAAAATATGAAATAGGATTCATCAAAATAAGTCCAAGGGTATGTGTGTGTGTGTGTGCGCACGCAGTGGGTGGTTTGATTGGGTGGTCGATGATGATCTTTATAATATTTTGATCTGAAACTTGCATAATGAAAGGACCCAGCCTTAAAAGATCTGAGGGAACAGCATTCCTGGTAAAGGGAGAGACATGTACAACAGCCATGCAATGAGACTCCTTCAATTTACCTCTTCTTTATCCAACTTCCTCAAGTATCGACCCTTCCTTCATTCCCTCCACTTCATTTCACGTGGCTTAAAGATGTGGCTCTAAACTGGTTTGATTCTTAGTTCCATTGCTCACTAACCGTGTAACTAATCTTCTGTATCTCAGTTTTCCCATCCATAAAATGGTAACAAGAATAATAACACTGATTTCATAGGATAGCTGTGAAAATATGAGGGTGTATCTAAAATGCTCAGTTGACTTCTTGGGTAAACACTCAGCATTGGTTATTCATCACTCTAATTTCACTGCTTTCCTTGGACGAACTCCAGAAAGCACTTAGACTCAAAAAAGCTAAAGGACTAGTCCTTTGTAAAAGCTGACCTGAATTTGAATTCTGAGTCCCTTCTTGTTTGAATGGGTTTGAGATTGATGATTGCGCAATAGGAGCTGATGTAAACTTTGTATTTTTTTGGTTCCAGGTACCCCTTCAATAGCTGGAACATTCTATGCCCACTGTCTTCCCTGTAGGGTTTTTTTCCCTAGCAGGGATCCAAGGAGAAAAAGAGTCTGTGTTTGGCTTCTGAGGTTAAAAACAGGTCTTTGAAACTCAAGGCAAGGACTACAGTCTTGAGTAAAAAGGCTTTTTGAGTTTCAAGAGCCTATATACTTTGAGTTTCAAAAGACCAAAACCCTGCGCTAAAAAACAAACACAGAAGAAAATGCTCATTGATCTGTGAGAATGGGTTTTTCTTCTGCCACAAAAAAAATCCCACAAGCTGGGGAGAAGCAGTAGAGGAGAAACATGAGGGTTAGAATCTGGTCAGGGTACATACGGAAGTCAAGTCCAGTGGAATATAAGAGTTAGGAATAAAATTGCAGATATGAGGGGATAGGGGAACCACTTCTCATTTCCCAAGTGGAGACCGGAAAAGTGAACATGAAACCAAGCAGGGCCTTATGGGGCTCCTAGGCACAAAAGCCTTTCTGTGTCTCCTTCCCTGAGTTCCAAAGAGCAGGTTCAAACAGTAGCTAATCAGGGAAGGGAGGGGATGCGGAGTTAAGGGAGGTGCAGTCAAGAAGCAACAGTGCAGCCTTGGGGCAGGGTGCTGCTTCCCCCTCAAGGGATACACATAACAATATCTTTGAGCTCTTCTGCAGAACTAAAACCGGCAACAAATGGAAGATGTTAATTGCTTGATGAAGCACTCTTCATTCCAGGGAGAAGGTCACAGTTTGCCCATCACCACCAAACTCCAGACGATCTCTGGATTGAAGGAATGCGGGCCCTGCACACACCCTGATCCTTATCAGCAACCTGCCCTTGGACTATAAGACTCCTCACAGGCCTCCCCCAGGTTGGGACACACAGTTTTGAAGGCATTAACCCGCCGTGGCCCCCTTTGCCTGGTAAAGCAATAAAGGTATTCTTTTCCACTTCACCCAAAACTCCGTCTCCGAGATTTAATTCGGTGTCAGGGTACAGAGACCGGATTCGTCATCAAACAGGATTCGAGAGTCCTCCAGCACCTTCCTGAGGGTCAACACTGGCCTGGTGTTATCGCTGAGGGCAAGAAGCTACAGGGTTCCTGGATCTGGAGACGCCTTGTGGATAAAGGTTGAAGCTGGTGCCTGCCTTCCACCATTCAAGGGAGCACCAGGCATCACCATGCTAATTGCTCTTCTCCTGTGTACCTGGTAAGGACAGCAGCCAGCATCCTGGACAAAGAGAAACCTGTCTGTGCCCCAAGACTTGGCTTAGCACCATCTGAACTACCCCACGTGGACACATCCCCTTTACCATGGCTCAGAGTAGTCATAAGCCCTTAAGATGGCATGGTGGCTCTAAAAATCAAGATGAATCAGCCTCAGCATTGATGCTTCAGTGGGAATGAAAGGAACCCCCGTGAGTTTCCCCTGGAGCTAGAAGGACAGTAAAACACGCTTTCATTATACACTTGCAATCAAAAGAGATTTTCTGGAAAGACAACCCACCATCAATAAAGTAATGGTCTAGAGAAAAAGCAGACGAAAGCTGCCTGACGTGAAGCTGGCATAGCCCTCTGCTTTCCCCTCTTCATTCACCTTCTCTCCTAGAACGGAAATGAAATTTCAGGAACATAAACTTTGGCAATGTAGGGTTAGATGGGGAAGGGGATACACGATGCCCCAGAGCCTCCCAAGCTCATTCCTTTCACTTTCTGGACTCCACGCTCCAGAAATCTTTCACGGGACACTAACAACTAACTGGACAAGGGAAGGATGGAGGAAAGTTCTCAAAGGGGTATTCAGCTGAGGAACACGGCTTAGTCCTGGGCTGCCGTCTGAACACTGTAGCAGAAGGAACACAAGCCACTAGCTTGACTGCATTTACGACTCTGTACTTTCACATCGATGACAGAGAGGGACAAAAGGTAACTGCCTCGGTTTCCCCAAGGGGACATCTTAGGTTTTCGAAAGCAAAACAATCTAAGATACTAAAAGCAAAACGTTAATATAGGAATGGGGGAGTGGGAGGTACAAACTACTGGATGTAAGATGGGCTCAAGGATGTATTGTACAGCACAGGGAATATAGCCAATACTTTGTCGTAACTGTAAATGGACAGTAACCTTTAAAAATTGTATGAAAATAAATGTTTTTTTTTATTCAACTAAAAAAATAAAATAAAGTAAAAATAAAATTCCACTGTGAAAATAAATAAATAAAAGCAAATCATTAGGAAGCAAAAGGTTAACTGACTGACTCCGTTCAAAAAGTAGAACTTTCAGGGCTTCCCTGGTGGCACAGTGGTTGAGAATCCACCTGCCAACGCAGGGGACACAGGTTTGATCCCTGGTCCAGGAAGATCCCACATGCCGCGGAGCAACTAAGCCCGTGAGCCACAACTACTGAGCCTACGCTCCAGAGACCGTGAGCCACAACTACTAAGCCTGCGTGTCACAACTACTGAAGCCCGCATGCCTAGAGCCCACGCTCCGCAACAAAGAGAAGCCCACACACTGCAACGAAGAGTAGCCTCCACTCGCCACAACTAGAGAAAGCCCGCGCGCAGCAACAAAGACCCAACACAGTCAAAAATAAAAAAATTTAAAAATTAAAAAAAAGAAAACTTTTTAAAAAGTAGAACTTTCCATTAAGACTGCCCCTAAAAATCACTGTTAGAGACCAGCCTATGAATCTGAAGCCTTTTCTTATAAATTTTCATAAAATTAAGTGCATAGTCAATGTGACTTGTACCTGATATGAACAAGCTCTACAGGTCACTGGGTTTGCTGAGGTCTGAGAACTCAGTTGTCCTCCAAGGTTCTTGGGCTCCGGGGAGCACATGCTCCTCCTGTCCAGATGTTGGCAGCCGAGCCCCATCCCCCTCCCGGGGGCCAGCCTCACCTAGCCAAGAGGAGCCTGGCAAAATACAGGAAGCCCAACAATTGCACTTCTAGGAATGTATCCTAAGGAAATAATCATGCATCTATGTGGAGGCTTAACTACAAGGATGTTCATCCCAGAATTAATTAAAATAATGAAAACTATAAATAACTTAAATATGTGACAATTGGGTAAGGATTAACTAAATTACAGGAAATCCATGGGCTATTACATTGGCCTTAAACGTCCTGTTTTGAAGAATATTTAACAATGTGGGAAACTGCTTAGGGTATAACATTTTTAAATTACATTACTGTGAGTGGGTACAAGGTTTGCAAATATTCACATGTGTAAAGAGGTTCACCAAAATAAAACAGCGACTCTCTGAACGGTGGGATTATGGGGGTATTTAAGTTTATTATGTGTGAGGGTTCAGGCCAACGGCAAAATTAGAGGGCACAGTCCCCAAGACTGCTCTCACTTCTGACACCAACTACAAGTTTGGGGGGTTGCTGGGCTTCGGTTTTCCCCAGGCCATGCACACTTTTAATGTATTTCAGCGAAACTCTAATTGCATTTTCACTGCAGTATCTTGTATTTTTTTGTTTGTGATTTAAGAAATGGGAAGAGAAAATACACAGACGCGTAATGGCTAACAGTGTTTCTTTCATTCCTTGCTCTAGAGCTAACCACTCTAAAATTGTTTGGTAATGTCACTTAGTATAATTAATTGTTACATGTTCTTTAAAATAAATTTAGTCACTGATGAAACTAAAACAAAACAAAACAAAAACACACAAAGAACAAACCTACCACCACCCTAAGTTTGGATAATTCTTTAGAAAAACTCACACTTACTTAAAGTTGTAATGCTCATCGTTACAGATGATACAGGGAAAGGATACAAACAAAGATCCACCAACAGAAGAGATGCACAGGGCAGAGTCCAGGAAAAGTACCAAAAGGGGAGCTTGCATTGCTTTCTCCCCCTGGAGTAAGGATGCATTACTTTTGGGACATCCACGCACAACAACTCTCACGGAGTATTGCCAACCAAGGACACTCCCTTAGCCTCAACGTCCGGTTTTCTGGTGGCTCCATTATGCAGGCATGACTAATGGCCCATATGGCTGATCTGTCTCCCATCTCCACCCCACTGGGCATGACCCAAAGCCCCCACCCCAAATCACATTGTTGGTCTTTCTGGCATGGCTCACCTTCATCCTCATGTGTGGCCATCCCCTACCCTAAATCATATTGTTAGACCATCCTGTGTGACCCAAGGTCCCAAGCAAACACATTCCAATCATGCGTGACATTAGTTCACCTCCCAATAGCCAAAAATAAAGACTGGACTTCTTAGGCAAGGTTAAATTCTTTACTACACACTATGAGAAACAATAAAAGTTATTCAAACAATAATATTAAGAAGTAACGCTGCATTAGGTAACTAGCGTGTTTGAAGTCTGATCCTGGACACCCAGTGATGCCAAAGAGCTGGTTCTACCCCATCCTCACCACCGGAACACTGTCTAGATGGGCTTCTGCCTTTCTTTGGTTGCACCTTAAGTCTTCAGTGGGGCTCTGACCCTCTGCCATTTTGTTGTTGCTACTCTTATTCTTGTTTTATTACAATTTCAATAAGGCCAATGACACTAGCAACCATTGCCATCACGTATTGATCACGTATTGACAGTGTTCCAAGGACTGAGATACATTTTTAACATAGGCCATCAAATATTTTCATCTAAAGTATCTGTTCAGTATGTGCTATTTTAGCCCCATTTTGCAGATGAGAAAACTGGGGAACGAACAGGTGAAGTTCTTCATCGAAAATCTCACTGCTAAGAAGAGACAGAGCTGTCATTCAAACCCAGATCTGTCTCAGTTCAAGTGCCCCTGACTCTGCTGCTGCACTAACAGCCCCGCCCCTGGAGAATCACCATTCTCCGATTCACGGTCCTCCACTCTGGCCCAAGATAACCAGCTGGGAAGCCAGGTGGCCACCCACCTGAGGCCAACAATGAAGCTTCCACCAGCCTCATGAAGTCCTTCTGAACAGAGCCCCATGCCCACCGAAAGCCCCGGGAGCCTTCTATCTGGGTGCTGGACACCAAAAAGGAGCTCCCTGTCCACCTGACCCAAATAAACACTTCACCTGGACCCAGATCACCTCTCAAACTTCCATTCCCTTTTGGGTGTCTGTCCATTCATCCAGCTATTCTTTATTCCCAGTCTCTGACATCTCAGGATTTTTTAAAAAACTAATTTGTCGAAGGACAACTTCATCATAATTTTACACATCTGATAAACACCTAACAAATCTCAACTACATTTTAGGAGTGTTTTATATACTGAGGGACCTCTTTCTCCATTTACTTTTTTCTTTCTTTTTTTTTTTTTTTTTTTTACTTTGAATCTCTAAAGACTCAAATTTTGGTTAAGTTCCTTCCTTCAAAATGTATTTTAATTTGTACTGACAGATGAAAGGCTATGAAAACACACAAAATGGAATGGAAGGTCTTAGTCATGAAGTGAAAGGGTTTAGACGAATCTGCCTGCAAGGGGCTTTCACGGGACGAACTGGTCCTCACCCCTGTCCCCTGACTTCCATTGTTCCTGTTTATTTCTCTTTCCCACTAGACCAGCACCTCTGTGCATTTCCTGCTTGTTTTCAATCGTTGTCACAAAGGCATTTTCCAGTTACAGTTTTACTCCTGCTCAAGAAAGCCAGCTGCTTCTTCTGACTTACCTCCTTGACGGGTGAGCCACCTGTACTGAAATCAGAGCATAAGAAGACAAACTACCCTCATCCCACAGGACTTCATGCAGAACGAGAGGAGACCACCCATCAAACACAGCCACTGCATCCTCCCACAAAACCACTGAACTAGCCCAAAATCTATAAAAATCCATTCTTGCAATCCTAACTCGAGTCATGCTCTTTATTTATGAGATGTATAAGCAGAGAAAACCTCTGTATCTGGACGTCTCTATTCATTCCACACGCCTGTTCCTAATTTCACTGTTATTTTCCGTCTATTAATTTAGCAACCCAAGCTCTGTGAGTTATTTAGCAATTACTGGGGGACGCACAGGATGGGGAGAAGGTTGACAAACGCCCATTAGCACCAGGCCCACTAATGGTCCCATAATGCTGCCTTGCACTTAGCCAGATGAAAGCAGCTATATATTGCAAGGAACTTTAAAGGGTGTCACCAACCTTAATTAATACTCAATGCTCCCAGAGGAAAGTGTTTACTCCCACTTGGGAGTCTGGGAACAGCCGCACGGAGATGGTTACGTGTCACAACAAAAATACCCTAAATCAAGTTTACCTCAGAGCCTACCGAAGTGGCTTCAAGCGCATCTGCATCTGAAGCCCTTAGCTCATTCAACAGATATTTATAGAGCGGCAGCCACGTGCAGGGCAGGGTGCTAGGCTGTATGGAAGAAGATGAGCCGAGAAGACGTGGTCTCTGACCACGTGAAACCGAGTCTCACGGATGAAGACAGCCCTGAAGCAAATGTATTTCATTAACTGGTTAATCACACAAGTTGCTTGATGCTAAGAGAGGAGCCAGGCGTAACCCAGAGTCTCAGGGAAGAGAGGCTTGGGTTTGAGTAACTATAGGACCAATTATTAGCCACATGGCCTTAGACAACTTTTCAACCTTTCTTCGACTCAGTTTCCTTAGCTACCAAGTAGTGATGATACCAAGCAGGACCCTGTGGGGCTCCTGGGCACAAAAGCCGCTGCGTGTCCCCCATTTCTTGATTACAGGAAATAGGTTTCATTCAGCCTCCATGATCTTCCCTGAGTTCCAACCAGCAGGTCAAACAGCTGCTAATTAGGGAAGGGAGGGGATGGAGAGACAAGGGAGGAACAGTCCAGAGATACAATAGTGTAGCCTTGGGGCAAGGTCCTGGTTCCCCATCAAGGTATACACACAATATCTTTGAGCTGTTTTGCAGATACGGAAACCCCCCTAGGTGGGAGAAGTTAACGGTTCACGAAGGTATGTTGCCCACAAGCTCGTAGACTCCATACCAGTTGGAACCAGAAGGTGGATGATGGTGACTCCCACTGACCTCACCACCAACCAATCAGAAGAATATCCACAAGCTGACCACGCCCTCTTGGAACCATTACTATAAATCTCCTCACTGACCCCTCCAGGTCAGGACACACAGTTTTGAGGGCACTAGTCCGCTGTGGCCCCCTTTGCCTGGCAAAGCAATAAAGCTATTCTTTCCTACTTCACCCCAAACTCTGTCTCTGAGATTTAATTTGGTGTTGCAGTACAGAGGCCGGATTCAGCTTCAGGGTCCACATCAAAATTCTGTTGAAAGGATTAAGTGGGTCCGTGCATGGTGCCCGCCCCAAAGTAAGTGCTGAATCAAGGTGAACGTGTATAGCTATGATTATTATTCTTCAATAGCCACGGAGAGTGTGGGTCCACTGCTCATTCAAAGACACATCACTTAAACCTGAAAGAAGTTTCTGGAATCCTTCAGAACTAAATGGACCTCTAAAGGTCTGCCAGGTGCAACTGTGTCTAGAGTTAACCCCAGGGAATTCGGCTTAGATGCTTGAGACAGCGACATCCTCCCGTCCTCCTAGGATAGGATCCTTGCCTGGGGAGAGTAAGAGCCGGGAGAGACAGCAGCGCTGGGCGCTGTTTCAAAGCAGAGGACAGCTGATTTGGGGAGCCTTTTCTGGAGCTGCCATCGGGGACTCCAACCTACTGCCAGAGCAGTGTCTTCACCACTTAGCCAGAAGGGAAGGTGGTCTCAGCCTAGGGCCTAAGAGTCAACATTTTTATCGAGGGCTCAAATGAAGGCTGATAAAAATCTGCATGTGACCCAAAGTTGGGACTTTATCGTGTATGCAATATGCTACATAATGGAATCAGGTTCCCAGAAGACCTCCACCAGCTGGTGCGAAGACTGAATTACACAACATGAAATGTACCAGAGATCAACACAAGGTTCTGCCTTTGGGGCCCAACCAACAGCTGGACAAGCCCTGAATGGGGAAGCAGGTGTGAATGCACCTGGCTGGTTTTCATTCCCTATAAGCTCAATACCAGTCAACAGTGTCATGTGGTTCTCAAAGGACAGTCAGATCATTTTTGGTTGCATTGCTCAAAGTAAAAGTCTAGAGAGCAAGGGAGGTGACACTTCCGTTCTGCTTTGTGTTGTCGGTTTGGGTGTGATTCTGCCAGATATTAGCACTCTTGAGCATCACGGAATAAGTGCAACCAGGGAAGTGATGGGGACATCAAATCACATCCTTTGTGGCTGAAGAAACTGGGAATGATTAACATGGAGAGGAAAACACTTGGGGTAGCAGGACCGTTATTTTCACATTTTTAAGAAGCTATAAAAATAGCAGTGGATTTGGGCCAGGCAATGGTCTGAACGCTTGGCATGCAGCAACTCCTTCCTCCTTCAGTGATTCCCCAACTGAAAATGAGGAAACGGAGACTGACAGGGATTAAAGGACAATTTGTCCAAGATCACGCATCCAGTGAGTGGCGAAGCTCAGATATGAGTTATCTGGCCCGTCTGAGGCCAGATTCAGCGCGTTAACCAAGATGAGATGTGCTGTATGGAAGACACCCCTTCCGGGAGACAAGTCATAGCATACGGCTTATGGGTGGGATGCCTGCTTGCCTGTGCACTTGCCAAGAAGATCCTGACCTTATGGGCCCTGTCTTGGCCGTCATCACATCTGCAGTGCCCAGCACACAGTAATATCTAATAAACAACTGCCGAAGAGATGAGTGAATTAATGAACAAAGACAAGCTGCAGGGTTGCATAAGGAGTAACTCTCTATAGCAAGAATCGTCACTGCGCTGGATCCCAAGGCTGCCATAACAAAGCATCACAAACTGGGTGGCTCAAAGCCACAGGAATTTATTCTCTCACAGTTCTGGAGTCTGAAAGTAAGGCGTCAGCAGGCTATGTTCCCTCTGAAGACTCCAGAGAAGAATCCGTCCTTGACTCTTCCTAGCTTCTGGCAACTGCTGGTAATCCTTGCGGTTCCTTTGCTTACAGCCGCATTGCTCCAATTTCATTGTTCCGTCTTTGTGGCATTCGTCCCCTCTGGCTGTGTCTCCTCTGTTTCCCTATAGCTCTTCTTATAAGGATCCAGTCATTGGATTAGGGGCCGTCCTAATCCAGTATGACTTCACTTTAACTAATTATATCTGCAAAAATCCTATTTCCAAATTAAGGTCTCATTTACAGGTTCTGAGCGGACATGAATTCGGGGAGACACTAGTGCAATCACTGAATAGGAGGGGCGATTCTAGGGAGGTAGGGCATGGCTCCACCCTACGGATGATCAGGCGGAAGTTTTCAAATTTAATCGTGAGGACTCAGGCAATAAAATTAAAGCTCCGTCTAGAATATGATCCTTTCATTCAATAAACATTTACTAATCCCAACTGTCTACCTCGCATATAGTCACGTGGTTGAATAGTCCAACACGAATAAGGCACAGTGGTTCCCTCAGTGGATCTCAAAGCCTGGTGGGGGAGACAGATGTGCAAAGAAACAACCAAAATATGATACAAGGAAGTTTGCTCTGAAGACCTATGGAAACATAGAAGTTATAGTAATTAACTCAGCCTGGAAAGAAAATAGGGAAGAACGATGGAAGTATCAAGAATGAGGGGAGTTCTCTGGGCAGAAAAATTATGGCAAAAATATGTGTCTCCAGCCCAGGTTCCATCCTTCCTTCCTCCTTCTAGTAAAAACACAAAACTTTCCTTTGGGAAACCACTCCTTCTCCATTCTCAGCACTGCCCACTGAGTAGAATGATCCCACCACAGCTCCAATAGTTTCAGGCCAGTCAGTATATCCCATGTTCTTGACTAACTAGAGCCAATAAGAGACGAGGAGACAGTGGCCGAGGTTGAGGGAAAGAGTGGTTTGGATTCCGCTGCATTCAATGCTGTAAGAATACAAGGCTTGCAGCAGCTGGAACCATCGTCCAAGCCAAAGGGAAGAATCTTGAAGCTGCCAAGAAAAACAGCAGATCCTGGGAATGGAGCCATTCACAAGAAGCACGGCCAAAGGCTAGTCCCGTTAACGTTATTTATGTCCTGAATCAAAGTGTACCTGAAACCAGCCCTACCCATGGACCCTCCGTTATGTGAATCAATAGCTATATTTCATTTTGCTTAAGCCCGTGTGACACCTACAACGAAATGACTCTTAACTGAAACAGCAGTCCAGGATGCAAAAAAGGCACGTCAGAAGTCACAGAGGCCAAGAGAGCAGGGTGCTTTCTAGAAATGGTTGTGAATTTAGTGTGGTTGGAAAATGGGCAAAGAGATGCTGGAGGTGTCATCGGAAGGGACTTTAGGTCAAGTGGGGTTTGGGTTTCATCGTGAAGGTTCTATACCCTTTCCAACTCTGAAATTCTTTGGTTTCTGAGTCTGCATTCCAGAAATCTTTGCAGGAGAAAAGGAACTTTAGCCCAAGAGTAGCAGCCTTGCCTGAGTTACAGCCTCAGATCCGAGTGTACCTGTTATTGGCCATTTTATCTGTATCCATCAATCTACAGGGAAGCAGAGAGTCAGGGGTAAGAATTACTGGCCGGGGCTCCTGGAGCCCATGGTCCCTGGGTATGCATATCACACACGTGGCAGTAACCTTCACAGACTGCATGAGCTATACTTCCATGGCCAAGTCTCCCCCATCCTCAGGTACCTACAATCCAATCACACTTAGGGATGCTGGAAATTTCCAATTCTGAGCTCCTGAGCATTCTCAAGAGTAGGCAACAGAGTTGAAGCCTGCAGTCACATCTTAACATTCACATGGTCCCTAACCCTCATACTGGGCTTAGCAGCTGTGACACAGAGGAGACAGTTGCCCAGGGATCACCAGAGACTCATTCTGGCCACTCCACATGGTACACATCTGTCTCTGTCTGGGGAGGAGATGGGGTCTGCAGAGTCAGCTGTCAGCCTGGACATGCAGACTCGACTGGGCACATGGACACCAAGAGACTGCTTGGCATTCTCATTAGTGCCATAAATGAACAAAGCCACATAGAGGGGGCAGCGTCCCCTCCCTCCTGAAAGGGAGCCAAGGAAAAGAGTAGCAAGGCTCCCATATACCCAGGTATCCAAGAAGCAATGACAGGGACAAGGGAACTAGTTCAGATAAAGGTGAAGTTGTAGGAGAGTTTGCTTAGCTGTACTTGTCTTGGTTACCTGGTTGTTTGCCTGATAATTGTCTAATTTGCTAAAATGTAGGTTCCATGATAGCAGTGACCTTGCCTTTTTTTGATGAACACTGTATCCCATGCATATAATGATTATAAACCAATAGCTCTACAGTGGGGCCACAGTGGTCAAGCAGTAGTCTAAGAGTGTGTGTGTGTGTGTGTGTGTGAGAGAGAATGTGTTTGATTCTCTCAATAATCGCAGGAGGTGGGAACAATCATTAACCTCTCAAACGAATGAGTAAGCTCAGGCAGAGGCTGGATGACTTGCACAAGGTCACACAACTCGATGGTGGAGCCAGAATTTGAACCCGAAACAAACTGGCTCCAGAGTCCAAGCTCTAGTGATTCCTATGCTTCTACTGCCTTCCAACTGCCTGGGACGTTCATTCAACAAGTACTAACTGAGTATTGACAACATTCCAGGTACATTTCTAGGTGCTGGGGATTCAGCTATGAATAAAAAGAAGTCAGGGGCTTCCCTGGTAGTGCAGTGTGGTGGAGAGTCCGCCTGCCAATGCAGGGGACACGGGTTCGTGCCCCGGTCCGGGAGGATCCCACATGCCACGGAGCGGCTGGGCCCGTGAGCCATGGCCGCTGAGCCTGCACGTCCGGAGCCTGTGCTCCCCAACAGGAGAGGCCACAGCAGTGAAAGGTCCGCGTACCACAAAAAAAAAAAGGAGTTCATTAAACATCTGCTGGATGGATGGATATACAGATGTAGAATGGATGGCTAGAAAGATGAAGCAATTGACGGATGGATGAGTTGATGGATGGGTGAAGAAGGTGGGAAGCAGAAATATGGAAAGGATCTGTTGAATATTACAGGTGAGCCATCAATAAAAGAGACTGTGGATCTCTCTTCATGTGTTTTTTTTCCCTACATTTGACAGTAATTTGTCAGTGGAATGCATGCATGCTCTAGGACCAGAAGCCTGGCTCCATCGCTGTACCATCTGCGTCATCTGGAGCAAATCACTTAGCCCACCGAACCTGTTTCCTCACTTATAAAATGAGAATAACCCCAGTTACTCACACAGTTACTGCGGATTAAATGTTATTTGCTATTGTTTGGAGCCCAGTCCAATTGTTATCTCTTTTCTGTAGCTTTCAATTCAATGCAACGATGTTATGAAATGTGTCCTCTTTGCAGACATTGTGCAAGGATACAAGAGTAAATTAGACAAATATGGCCCTTTTATTTGGGGACATTTTACTTTAGCAGGGAACAGGGGAAAAAACGTATCAGATGAGTGTTAAGAAACGGGAACTGTAGGATGCTAAGGGAGTGTTGAACATGGATAGAATTAGCCTCTCTTTCTTTATGCTCTCATATTACTTCACTTGGGTTGGCTACTAGTGGGCACATTTCTCTCCCCTGTCAATCAAGGCTCTTAGAGAGATGCCCACACAACCCTTAAAGAGGAATCGATTGCACCAAATGAATATATGGATGGATGATGGATGGATGGATGGATGGATGGATGAATGGATGGATGAATGGAAGGAAGAAAGGAAAGATAGATGGAGCAGCTGATGGATGGATGGAAGGAAGGAAGGAAGGAAGGAAGGAAAGAAGGAAGGAAGGAAGGAAGGGAGGCAGGGAGTGAGGGAGGCAGGGAGGGAAAAAAGATGCATGGATGGATGCAGGCATGGATGGACAGATGGTCAAAAGGAAGCTGAAACGATGGTCCACAATCAGGGAACAGTCAGGACTTCACAAAAGCCAAGTCCAGGGCAAAACACAGTCTACTCTGAGGTGATGTCCACATATTTGAAACCTGAAAGGAACCAGAGCATTAGAGGCAGATCTGGGGCAAAGCCAGAAACTTCAACTGAGATGACACGAGGAAGATGAAAAATGGGGCTTGGCTGCAGGAGACGAAATTGGCAAAAAGAACCCTTTAGACAGCTGGACTCAAGGGGACAGGCGTAGTATGTCACAAAAATGGCCACAAATGTCTCCCAACCCTTACTGGTGCACCCCTTCACGATACGACTTCGCAGCTCCTCTCATCAAGAGTGGAACTGTTTTATCTACATCTTGAAGCTGACCTTGCCCATGTGATTTGCTTGGGTCAATGGGACATTAGCAAATGTGATACAAGCAGAGGCAGAAAAGCACTTGCACCCTGGAGTTTGCTCTCTTGCTGCTTTGGGAACCCCAGAGACCGCTGTGAACCGCCAGGCTCACTAAGCTTGCTAGATAACGGGAGACACGTGGCTGAGTCATGCCTATGGCCCCGACTGACACAGAGCCCATCGTCAGGCATGAATGGGACCATCCTAGAAAGGCAGCCTCCGCTGTGCTGCCAGCTGACTGCAGAGATCAGGCTGCGTTGTCCCATAACCAGAAGAACCCCCCAACCACAGAATCATAGGAAATAAAAAAATAATGACCATTTTAAGCCACTAAATTTGGGGTGGTGTGTTATGCTCTGAGAGCTCATTGAAACACAGGGAATCACGAGTCGCCATGCCCACCCCAGCAGACTCGGCGAACAAGCTGGTACGGATGAAGCCGTTCCTTTCTATTTGCCAATTCTTGGAGCAGAGGGATACTTTCAGCAAAAACCCTTCTCATCGGCTCCAGCACACGAGCTGACCACTCTCTAGAACTCGAGAGTCAGCTTGCAGGCATGTCTTTATTCCATCACTTTTTAATTGTTGAATACTTTATTCAACACACATTAATGGAGCACCCACCTGGATTAAGCCCTGCAAAGAGAGTGGAGGCAAGCTAGACATGGGTTGTATTCCAACATGGCTAAGTGATCACATTAGGGGCTGGAAGGAGGCTTTGAGCAGAAAGAGAGTTTTCACAGGAAGTGGCATGATGACAAGTGTCTGGCCTGAGCCTGGGCCCTCAGCCAAAGGATTTCACCCCCATGCTGACTGCCAGCACCCAGGAAGTTCTCAACGACAGCTGTCTTCACTCTTCGCAGAGTGGTTAAGAGGACGGACTCTACTGTCTGAGTCGGGATTCAGGACTTACTATTTGTGTTAATCCCCCAGTGCTTCAATTTTCTTATTTAAAAAATAGAGCTGGTAATAGCTGCTACTTTGGAAGACTGTTGTAAGGGTTAAAGAGGATAATCCATATACCTAGAGTACCGGGCTCTATGTAAGCACCAGTAAGTATATGTCATTTTAAAATTTTTATTTTATTCAAGTATAGCTGATATACAGTGTTTCATTAATGTCTGCTGTACAGCGAAGTGACTCAGTTATATACATATACACATTCTTTTTCATATTCTTTTCCATTATGGTGTATCACAGGATACTGAATACAGTTCCTTGTGCTATCAGTAGGATCTTGGTGTTTATCCATTCTATATTATAATAGTTTGCCTCAGCAAGTCCTAAACTCCCAATCCACCCCTCCCCCAATGCCCCCTTGGCAACCACAAGTCTGTCCTCTATGTCTGTGAGTCTGTTTCATAGATAAGTTCATTTGTGTCATATTTTACGTTCCACATGTATGTCATTATTTTTTATTATCCTTCCTGTCACCCTCTTCTCACTCCTCATTCTATGAGGCCCCTGACATGTGGCTCTGACTTTTTTGCCCCGAAATGGTTTTTCCTTCCCCAGTTTACATTCTGGGCATCCTCTTTGAGGCAGCCATGAAAATGTGCCTCGAGTCCACTGCTGCGGGAGCATAACTGACAGGTAGTTCTGGTTTCAGGGCTGTCCGCTGGCCTGGCCAAATTTCTTTGAGAACTGTGTCAGCAACAAGTCCTACCCAACCATCCTTCTTTGCTCTCTCCTTTGCAGGTGACAGACCTGCACTGCAACCTGCAAACTCCCCTGCCGTCTCCATCTTCCTTGCCTTTTTCCTTCACATTCTCTCCCAAACCTCTCATATGGCTCATCTTGTACTGACATCTCCTCCTGATCCTTGGAGGACCCAAGGTAACCCAGTCTTTGACACTATATCCTACCCATGTTCTCTGGTTTCTTCTCTTTATTGTTAGCACAGGCAATCGCCCCTCAAATAACTAGAGTTCAAAACCTACAGCATCTGTCTCCCTTCTCTATGGACCAGGAGAGAGCACGAGAGGGAGAGGCATCAGCTCTGCCTCATACCCCACATCTTATCGCCTCTACCTGAAAATACAGCAGAAACCTGACCACTTCCCCCTCCTCCACTACCACCATCTTGGTCCAGGATGCCATCCTCTCTTGTCTGTGTGTTGGCAATAGTATCCTAGCTGTTTCCCCGTCGCTGCACTAGCCCCTCTGCAGTCTACTCTGTTAAAACGAAGTGATAGGAGTAACATATACACACCACTATATAAGAATAGATGACCAACAAGGACCTACTGTACAGCACAGGGAACTATACTCAATATTTTGTAGTAGCCTATAAGGGAAAAGAATCTGAAAAAGAATATACATACATATATCTGAATCACTTTGCCATACACCTGAAACTAACACAATATTGTAAATCAACTATATTTCAATTAAAAAAAATATTTTAAAAGCTAAGTGTTCCTATTAAAGCTAAGTCAGATGATGTCAGCACCTCTGCTTAATGTCTTCTAACACATTCCCATCACTCTGACCAAAGGCTAAAGTCCTCACCATAGAGCAAAGACGGCAGAGTGAGGTGCGCGGAGGCTATCTGGCCTTTGGGCCGGGGGAGGTCCGGCCCCGGGCGCTTCAGAGCTTCTGCTGGCCCATGCAAGGAAGAACATTTTCCTTGACTTGTAGGTGCTTTTATATTCATCTCGAAAAGACAACAAAATTCTGAACTCAGGATTTGCCTTCAACCAGAAGAGGTTATTTACTCAAGCTCAGTTTGGAGTTGAGGTATTTCTATGTTGTCTCCCGGAGTGGGGTGGCCCTGCTTCTTTTATCAGGCTACCTTCCCTATTCTTGAAATGTGGATATCTCCTGTCTACACTTTACCTCCACGATTTGGACTAGAAAAGGCTGCTTTTCTTTTTGTTCCACCTCTCAGATTCAATGAAGAGAAACCCCTGGGATGCAGTCATCCTGCAAACTTCTCGAGGAAGAAAGAAGCAACTGACATACATCTTTTGCTGCAATTTGCTTAAATCACAAACAAATTATTTTACAAGCTGAAAATAGATACATGAAGTCCTCGCCGTGGTCTGAAAGCCTCCCTGACCTACTCCAGCACGGCCACTTGCTCACTCCACTACGTTTACATTTTTCTTCTGATGCTTCCACCTCAGGGTTTCATCATTTGCTGCTTCTCTGTCTGTAAAGCTCTTCCTGAAGACAGCGTTTGGTTCAATCGTCTCTTTACTCCAATGCCAGCTTCTTAGGGAGACCCTCACTGGCCACACTGCCTGAAATTCCAAATTCCCCTCCCTACCCCCCGCCATTTTTTTCCCATAGCACTCATCATTATGTAACAGAGTTTATACTTTATCTTATCTTGGGTATTGTGCATCTCTCCCTAATAAAATGTAAGTTCCAGGACTGCAGGTAATTTTGTCTGTCTTGTTCACGGCTGTATTCACAATAGCTACTATGGTATCTGGCACATAAGGGAGGGAGGGAGGGATAGATGATGTAAGAATGGAAGGAGGGAGGAAGGATGGGTGGATGGATGAATGGATAGAGAAATGAAGGGAGGGAGAGATGGATGAATAGATGGAGGGATGGATGGAGGGAAGATGATTAGATGGAGAGAGGGAAGGAGTGAGGAGAGAGGGACGGAGGGATAGAGGAGGAACAGAGGGACAGATGGAAGCATGAATGGAGGGATAGAGAGATGGAGAGAGGAATGAAGGGATGGATGAATGGATGGCTAAATGGACAAAGAAATAAAAGGAAGGAGGGAAAGAGATGGATGAATATATAGAGGGAGGGATGACTAGATGGAGGGAGGGATGAAGGGAGAGATGGAGAGATGGAGGAATGGAGGGAGAGATGGGGGAGGGAAGGAAGGAGGGGGGGTGAATGAATAGATGGAGGGAGCGATAGGGAGGATGAACGGAGGGAAGGAGAAAGGTAGGGAGGGATGGAGGCCTTCATGGAGAGATAGAGAGATGGGCAGAGGGATGGAGGAAAGGAGAGAAGAGAAGAAGGGAAAGAGAGGAGGGATGAGAAAGGCCAGCCAGGTGCTGGAAGTACCACAAAGCTCATCCGAGAGAAGCAAACTGCTATCAGCAAGGATATAACTGATGCCCACATGGGCTGAACCCATGGATTTTCCCTGAAAATCCTCTGCTGTAAAATCTAATGTAATTCATCCTTTCAGACCCTGAGTTGGGTGGGAAAACATAAGGTTGGATGACCTGGGACCTCTACCTGTTATATCTCAAAGATGGAGATGTACACTGTAGGAAGATCTGAAGCTTCAGCGTAAGACAGAGAGAGATCTGAATCCTGGTCCTGGGCAGTCTTGGCCAAGTTACTGAACCTCTCTGAACCTTATTTTCTTCATCTCTAAAACTAAGATAACAATATGTTTATATTAAGGTAACAACAGAGATATTCTAAGAATTAAATGACACATATAAAAGGCTTAACACAGAGTCTGGAATTTAATAAATGCCAATTACTCCCAGAGACAAGTCATTCTGTGTCTTAGTTTCCCCATGAGGAAGAAGGGATTAATAACACCACCTACTGATGGAGTGTCTGTGAGGATGACACAAGTTGACAGTGGGCTCTGGACAAATAACGACTCAATAAATGTGAGCAGTGTTGCTGCTTCTGCTGTTGGAGATGACGGGCTCTGCAGACGAGAGACGTGCACCCGAGGTCCCGCAGATACCCTGGAATAAGCCACTGAACTCCCGAGCCCTCCCTGTAATTACTTATGAGATGATTATCTTCACTTATTTTGCTCCTGAGAAAAAAAGTCCAAAAAAGGTCAAATAACTTGCCTAAAGCCACAGAGTTTACAGGTGGCAGAACTAAGATGGGATCCATGGGGTGGGGGAGGTCTGCATTCAGCGTCTATCCACTTCCCCAAATCCCCGAGGTCATTCTGACCACCCCACACGCAGGGGAAAGTTGCCACAACTTGTCCTTCCCCACCTGTTAAGAGACTGCTATTATTTCACAGTCCAGACCTTCTCTTGCTCAAGGGGAATCTGTGAACTTGTACCATCAGGGCTGTTTCTCCACAGAGCGTGAATCACCAGCCTGGTCCCTGGGGCTGCGACTCGGATACAAACCCCTCCTGCTTCCCAGTAGCAGATGGCTGCCTCTGAAACCATCTTTCACTGAGCTCCTTTCTGGTACCCCAGGAGCCTTCAGTAATTACTGCTATTATTCTTACATTAAATGAGTTAATAAAATCAGAACTCCAAAGGTACAGTGGAAATACACACATACCCAGAGACACATAAGCACACACACAGACACACACAGACACAAGCACTTCGATGCCACAGAGACTCTTCGAGGCTGGGACACAATGAAGTTCATTCTACTAGTGGATCTGTCTACACAGAGATCTTTTCATCTTGTTTTCTCTTCCAGGCAGATCCAGGGTTTATTAACCACCTTACCCGCAATTTACCTGCGAGGAACGTGGCAGGGGGTAGGCAATGACTATGGTTGACAAGGGCAATCTCTGTTTCTCTTGATTCCTAACCAGTTTTTAAAATTGACAATCTGAATTACAACATTTGCTCCTTAAGGAAATTACTCACAAGGAGTTTTAGCCTCTGGATGAGACGCTCGGTTTTTCTCCTGTTTGTCTCAATTCTGAACCTTTTCAAAGTGAGGGTTCCCCAACTGGTTTCTGTTTACGAAATATTTTCTCCTCCATCCTAAACAGTGGTTGCATTTCTTTTTCTTTTGAGATGACCCTGAAATGGAGCAGACTGTCGCTCCGTGTCAAGGTACTCCTGGGCGTCTGCTACAGGCTGACAGAGGGACATCTGTTGTCAGGGCCGCGGCCTCCTACGGAGGGGAGGGGGGCAGGGAGGAGAAGAGAGGAGCAGGTTGTGATGCCTGCTGTTCCATCCGGATTTAGAATCTTACAATGAATCTTCAATTTGTAAGAAAAATCAGCTTTTTGGCAAAGAAGTTGTTGCAGCCGCCAAAGTTCTAAGTCTGCTTCAATTCTCTTTTACAGGATTCCAAAGAAAGTGACTGGGTCCTGGCGTTTTCCATCTTGGGAGCACCCAAACCTCATTCAGGTGGGAGGCAGGCAACGGCAGAAGCAGCAGGAGCAACAAGACAAGGGTGCAGGTCCAGATTCTGCTCTAGCTGATACCTGTGCATCCAATATGAACCATCCTCGAATCTCTATTGCTTTATTTTTCTGGTATCTCAAAAGAACACTCTGAAGGAGATACATACATACCTAAATCTACATACCTACCTGTCTCCCTATCCATCCATCTATCTATCTATCTACCTACCTATCGGTATGTTTATTTTACTCAGTTGAGTAAACTGAGGCCCAGCAGATACTTACCAAGCTCCTGTTACATGTCAGTTTCTGCGAGGTTTATGCAACTTGCTTGGATATGAGTAAGTGGAGATTAACTCGGCTCTTCCAACCTCACTCCCAATGTTCTTAATCAGGATCCTAGTCACTCAGTAATTCTTAATCGTGACTGTAAACAATTTCAGCATTCACTCAAACTAGATTTGTTGAGCACCTAGTATGTATCGGGGCCACCTGTGGCTAGTGAAAGAGATATTGGCTGAGTCCTGGGGATTAAAACCCCCATAGAAAGTGCCTTAGTAGGTCTGTGTGCATTGAGCAGTATGTGTATGTGTGTGTGTGTGTGTGTGTGTCTGTAAATGTTGAAGGTGAAGACAGATGATACGTACATCTAAAGCAAAGGGCTTGCACGGCAGCAGAATATGTTTGGTTAGATTAAAGGAGTCAGTCTTACTAGCGCAAGATCCTAAAGCCACACAGAGGGCACTGTAGGGTCAGCAGACTCTCCTCTTAGGGAGAGTTTCAAATCTTAGGGGATGACCTAATTTCTCCCCTTCCAGCTCTGCCAAATCAACAACACAGAAGAAATGGTAGCATCTGCTCCTCCACCAGTGAGGTTGTTAATGTCCCCATTGCCCTCTTTCACCCTAACACTCTCCCATGATTATCCTCCATAAATCCTCCTTAAGCCTCTGGGGAATCTCCTAAAGCATGTCATGGCTTTGTAAACTGGGCCCCAGAATCCAGGCTGGACATAAGGTTTAGGGTTTGACAAGTCTTCTTTACTCTCACTGGAAGGTAGGATTTAAAGGATGGATTTTTATTTTAAAGTTTGTTTTAATTCTATCAAAGAAAAGACAGCCCAGGTTTGAGATGTTTTCTGTGACTCTGTGGTCGGATAAGATTGGGTCCACTCCTCTTCTATATGAATGGATGAGTGAGCTTTCCAGGGAACCAGGATTCCCTAAATATGTATAAAGGATGAATACAAGGCTCAGAGAAGCCAATGAAATGGATGTTCTGACCATTAAAATTACTCTGCAAGATCCCAATGCATGGAGTAATAAACCTTACTGCCCCCTCTGCAATAAATGTTACCTTTAATATAGAAGGATAAGCCCTCTAAGCACAAGGCACGTCTCCAGCCCTTTAGCGAGATCCATGAATTACTTAGAAGTACAAGTGAGCTCACAGCACTGGATGACACATGTGAAGTCTCAGACCATTAGCCTCTGTTACAGACTGAATCATGTCCCCTCAAAATTTATACGTTGAAGCTCTAACCCCAATACTGAATGTGACTGAATAAGACAGGACCTTTGGAGAGATGATTCCATTGAAAAGAGGTCATCAGACAGGCCCTAAACCAATCTGAGGGGTGTTTTTATAAGAAGAGATTAGGACACTCAGAGAGACACGGGGGGAGGGGGGGGACGGGCGGCCTACACAGAGGGATGACCACGTGAAGAGGCAGCAAGAAGATGGCCCTCTGCAAGCCAAGGAGAGAGACTCTCAAGTAAAATCAACCCTGCTGACACCTTGATCTTGGACTTCTAGCCTCCAGAAGTGTGAAAAAATAAATGTCTATTGTTTAAGCCCCCCAGTCTATGGCAGTCTGTTACGGCAACCTGAGCAGACTAACACATGAGTGCAAACATTGGACATCTTGCATAAAATGAGGTAGCATTGGAGAAAACCTTATACAGAAAGTTTCTATGTTCAGGTGACTTTTAAGGAAAGAGATTTTTAAACCTCTAACTATCTAGCTTAAATATATCTTTCCAGAAAAATGCACAATATAACACATGTTTATAAAATCAAAGCAATGTTTAATTTCAGTGGATGACTTGACCTTTTAAAGCAAGATTGAATATTTAAAAAAAAATATATATATATGGGGATGCATGTATATGTATAGCTGATTTTAAAAATATATATCCAATTGTTCAAAATTATAAGACTTTTAGAGGGTCATATAGGAGAATATGTCCATGCCGTAATAGTAGACAGAGAAACCTCAATTAAAAAAAAAAACTCAACACATAAAGAATAACTTTTGATTACCTTAAAATTAATAAGTTCTATTTCTCACGAAACATCATTAAGAGAGAGAGAAGTAAAGCCACACAGTGGAAAATATACTTCAAACACATAAAACTAACAAAGAATTCATATCCAGGATATATTACAATAAGAAAGTGTGCTACACAAGAGAAAAAATGAGTAAAATACAACACGAAGAAAAAAATCTAAATAGCCAAAAAGAAAGAATGAGTGTCCAATTCCATTAGAATTAGGGAAATGCATATCAAAACTGTAATGACCTACCACTACACATTTTTGACAAAGATGAAAAATTCAAACAATATCAAGAATAAGCAATATGAAGCAACAGGAACTCTCATATACTGCTGGTGGGAGTAAAAATTGGTAGAACCACTCTGAAAAGCAATTCGGCATTATTCATTGAAGTTGAAGATACAAATACCCAATGATCCAGCATTTCTACTTCCGGACAAGTACTGGAGAGAAACTCTTGAACACACACACCAAATACAGGTACAGAAACATCCATAGCTACTGTGATACTGTGATATAATAAGAAATATATATCCCTGGATCCTGGTCAGAGCTCCAAAAACCTTTGCAGTTTCCTAAGTGATAAAGGTACTAGGAGCATCTTATGTTCTAATATTTGGTCTTTGACCCCCATTTCCTGACACAGAGCTCCTAAAACCCTTAGAATTTCCTAGGTGATAGGAGCATCTTTTTTTCTAATGAGATGGCTCTTGGTGAGCTCTGGGATAGCTCCTGGATAAGGGTTTGTGATATTGTGATTTATAATAAGAAACACACATTTGGTCCTCAATGATTCCTGGCACAGAGCTCCGAAAGCCCTTGGAATTTCCTAGGTGATGAGAGTGATAAAGGTGTTTTTTGCTTTGTTAATGTGGTGACTAGACCACACCTGAGGGTCCAGGCTGGTAACTAGGAGAACAAACCAGGTGATTAGAGGGCTGGAACTTTCAGTCTCACCCCACTCCCCACCCCCAACCTTCAGGGAGGGGAGAGGAGCTGGAAATTGGATCAACTGCCCATGGCCAATGATTTAATCAATTGTGCCTACGTCATGAAACCTCCATCAAAACTCAGAAGGATGGGATTCGACTTCCAGGTTGGTGAATGCATGGAGATTTGGGGACAGCGGTTCAGAGAGTATGGAAGCTCCATGCCCTTTCCTCACACCACGGCCTATGTGTCTCTTCATCTGGCTGTTGATTCGTATCCTTTAATCTAAAGTGGGAAAAGGTTACCTGAGTTCTGTGAGCCTCTCTAGCAAATTAATCAAACCCAAGGACAGCACGGAGAGAGAGCACGGTGGGAACCTCCAGTTTGTAGCCAGTCAGAAGCACAGGTGACAACCTGGGCTTGGGAATGGCATCTGAATTGGAGGGCAGTCTCGTGGGACTGAGCCCCTAACCTATGGAATCTGGTGCTATCTCCAGGTAAATGGTGTCAGAATTGTGTCAGAGAATCACGTGCTGATGTGGACAAAATCCTTACACATGCAGAATCTTACAGGGCTGGTCACCAGAAAAACCAAGCCACGATTAGAAGTTTGGAACTTCAGACCCCATCCTCTGGGGAAGAGAGAGGGGCTGGAGGTTGAGTTAATCAATCATGCCTATGTGATGAAGCCACCATAAAAATCCCTTAACTAGGGGCTTTAGAGAGCTTCTGGGTTACTGAACACATCTACATGCCAGCAGTGTGGGTTATCCCCACTCCACGGGAACAGAAGCTCCTGTACTCAGAACCCCTGTAGGGCTCAGACCTCGCCCCATGTATCTCTTCATCAGATTGTTCATTTGTATCCTTATTATATAATAAACCAGTAAATGTGTTTCCCTGTTTTCTGTGAGCTCTTCTAGCAAATTACCACATCCAAGGAAAGAGTTGAGGGAACCCTGATTTCTAGCAGGTCAGTCAAAGTTCGGGTGACACCTGGGACTTGGGACTGGTGTCTGAAGTAGGGTCAGTCTTGTGAAACTGAGCCCTTAACTTGTAGGATCTGATGCTAATTCCAGGCAGTTAGTGTCAGAACTGAAATTGAATTATAGGACACCCAGTTGATGTCCACGGAGAATTGGAGAACTGCTTGGTATGGGAAGAAGGCACACATATCTGGTCACAGAAATGTCCTGTGAGGGCTGCAGAGGAGAAACACAAGAGCTTTTTCTCTTCAGTCATATCGCTCATCATTGTCATAAGCTGGAAGCAATACAAATGTCTCTTATTATCAGATGGTCTAGTTACACAATGGAACACTGCACAAAACTGAACGAAACTACAACTATACACTAAAGTCAGGGACTCTTTCAAACGTTATTTTAAGCGAAACAAGCAAGACATAAAATAATACACATGATTTCACTTGGGCAAATTTTAAGAACTGGCAAAAATTAATTAAGGGATGACAGGTGGTAAAATTAAAAAGAAAAGCAAGGAATCAATTACCGTAACTCTAGATAATGTGTCTGTCTGTTTTCTGAGAGAAAGGGAAGAAGGTGTGACCTTGATCAAACTATCTGAGGGGACATAAAGGGGTCTTCTGAGGTGCTAAGTAGATTACCTCCCTGATCTGAATAGTGGGTCTATGACTGGTACATTGTTTCTCATTCACTATACTTTTGGTGCACTGTTTCATGTTTTATTTTACAATAAAAAAGTAAAGAACAAACAAATAAAAAGCTTTCACACGTGCCAATAATTTAAATCATAAAACATTACAATAGGAGTAGGCCTTACGTATTCATCAGAGGGTTTATTTGTAAATAACAGGATCTACTCTGTTTTTAAGAGTTAGTAAGCAGGATGGAATTCACTGTGGTACACGGCACACAGAATCATTGGGACAGTTGAAGAAAGAGACTCTAAGCTGAGCTCACAGAACTACACAACAGAACTGGGTCACCAATGGAGCTGCTGCCATCAGGGAACTCCTGAGTCAAGAGCCACCAGTGCAGCTATAGATGCCAGGGCCCCATGTCTACTGCTCTAATCTATACTTGAACAATGATGCTACAACCCGGTTCAAATCAATGTTTTTCATACAGGTGCATCTGATAACAACACTGAAATCATTCGTACACTGAAAGTAAGGTGGGCTGGGAAATGCAGGTTTGTGTGGTTCTGGGATATGTGCATGTGGGGGGTGTTTGCTTGTCTTTTGTTTCTTGTTTTTTGTAATTTTACCTGGACAAGATTTATATCATTGGGTACTACCAAAACAGTGTTCAAAAAATTGTGGGCACCCATAAGGGGAGGTATTCACAACAGAGCCCAGGTAGTTCAACCTTGTTATTTTGCAGGTTGATGAAATGTTATCAGAGAAAAAAACAACTCAGTTGCTTAGAGGAAAGCACTTTCAAGGGCACATGAGAAAAACTGATTTTGTCCTGACCCTGCACTTACTAGGAGAATTCTCTACCTCTCTGAGCCCTCAGTTTTCTCAACTATAAAATGGACATCATTACAGAGTTACCATACAGTACAGCTGTGAAAATTAAATAAGATAATGCATGTGAAATAACCTGAGAGAGTATGCCCTCATTTAATTTTTCGTTTGCCACTATTCTTTTTAGAGATTTACCGAGAATTGCATTGTATCTGTACTGTCTGTCCCAACAAACACAGTTCTGTTAAAACTGCCGGTCCATTAGGAATACACATAGAGAAGATTGAATTCATGTGTGGTTTCAGAACAAATTTCTCTTTTCTCCCTCCAAAATTCCAAAAAAAAATGCCAAAAAACACATTTTTAAAAGAATAAGTTCAGAAAGCCAGGGAACGATGCCCGATCTATGGAGGAATGCTGGAGTAATCCCCACGCAGGAAATGACTGCTTCAGAGGAAAGAGGGGTTGACACTTTCCAAACCTAAAATGAACAAGTACAGGAAGTCGTAAGTCCCTAGGGATATTCTCAAGTTGAAAAACTGGGAAGTTACGTTCAGAGCTGCTAGACAAATAAAGAGAGGACACATACACAGCAAAGGTCTACGAACGTGGGGGATCATTTTAAAAATTATATGAGAGCACTATGTAAAATTTATACATGCAAAATGAATGACTTCTTGGGAAAACATAATTTACTGAAACTGACTCAAGAAGAGGTAGAAAACTCGAGTAGACCACTAATCATCGAAGAAATTGGAAATGCTGTCAGAAAAACTACTCAAAATAAGGAACCAGTGAAAGGAATTTGGAAATAGCTTTTAAAATTAAAAACACACATACCTTTCAACTCAGAAATCCCACTCCTGGGAGTCTCAAATAGAAATAAAAGCACTAGTACATAGGATATGTGTTAGGGTTGTTAATGCAGAATTATTTGTAGAAGAAAAAAGCAGGGGAGAAAGTGAAGGGCCTCCCATGGAAAATTATATAGTCATAAAAAAAATGAGCTAGACTTTTATCAGCTGATTTGGAGCAATCTGCAGAATGTACTGATAGAAGAAATGGCAAGACACAGAGAAGCACATATAAGCGTATTCTGATGTTTGCAAAACAATCATCAAAACAATTCCCTGTGTGGTGTGTGCACACACAGGTATTTGTATAATTTTATGAACACAGAGAAGATTCTGGAAATGTACATACCAGACTGGTTATAGAGTGAGGGTCAGGGAACGAATTGCTAAGGAAAGTGGAGGGAAGGTAAAAGAAGCAAAAAAGGAGAAACAAAAGATTACATGTAATAAATTAAGGATTCCATGGCAAAATGTTTCCATGCTATGATTCCTTTGATCTGGCATCAGATATGTGTATGTCTGAGTATGCACGTGTATGTATGTGTGTGTGTTCTGTGCGTATTCATCAGTGCAAAAAGTTAATGAAAAAGACACTGACCCAAGCTTTTCACAGGTTTCCCAAACCTTTAAGATACAATAAAAAGCCCTAAAATTTTAAAGGAAGGAAGCTTCTTAGCTCATTCTTTGAATCCTGTTGGCAAAACCGTACAAACAAGATACACATACCAATGGAAAACTACAGCCTAGTCCCACTGATGGACAGAAAGGCAAACTATGAGGTAATCCTCTCCAGGAGGGCATGAAAGAACATCACGGCAACGAAGGGTTCATTCAAACAATGTGAGGAGACTTCCGGCTTTGGTTCCAGCATGTAAAGATCTTGGAAGTCATCACACCCATCCTTCCAATAAGAAAAAGTTGAACAAGCAGAAAATCAATGACTTTTCTTGGATCCATCACAGAACTGAAGTCATAGGGTAAATCTCCACCTTGTAACGTACAAGTGAATCTACAGAGTTATGGCCAGGATCTGCTTATCTGGAGCCACAGACTGCAGGAACACTTACATGGTCATTTTGACAAATTGCTGGGGGCCAGGTATGGACTAGTGTGAGAATGAGAGATTCCTGGGGACCCCAGTCTTAGGGAGTCTCTGATTCTACAACACCAACTGGGTGTCCAGTGATTCAACTTAATTCTGACACTAATTACCCAGAGTTAGTGCAGACCCTACAGGTTCACAGGCTTAGTCCAACACGACAGCCCCACTTCGGATGCAGCCACAAATGGAGTGGTCAGGTTACCCACACTTTTGCCAGCCAACTGCAAATCTGATGGTTCCTATGACTGCCTTCTTTGATTCTATAACTTGATAGAACGACTCACAGAACTCAGGAAAACACGTTATTTACATTAATCAGCTTATTATAAAGAATACAACACAGGAACAGCCAAATGGAATGTATGTGTGGTGCAAGGTATGGGAGTGGAGGGTAGTGCAGAGTTTCCATGCCCAACTTGGGTGTGACACCCTCCCAGTGCATCACTTACACAAAAGCTCTCTGAACTCCATTGTAGTTTAGGGGTGTCTGTGGAGGTTTCATTACCCAGGAATGATTGGCCATTGGTGATTGAACTCAATCTTCAGTCCCCCTTCCCTACCCTGAGGTTGGGGTACGGGGCTGAAAGTTCCAACCCTAAAATCATGACTTGGTCTTTCTGGTGGCCAGTCCCCATGATGATGCTCTCTAGGACCCACCCCTCCCCTGCCAGGAGAGCAGCACACCAAAGAGTAAATTCCACGGATTTTGAGAGCTCTGTGCCAGGAACTAGGAACAAAGAACAAACACTTATTTTTTTATTATACCACAGAGGGCCTCCACACTTTCATAGATTTTACCTTCAGAAACCCCACCAGCAACTCACAGCGAACAGCAGAGAAAGATCAGCTTGTGGTTCTGGTGAGGGAGAAGGGAGACAGTAGAATTTGTCCAGCGCATTCTCCATTACAAAGGACTACCTTCTGGGGATGTGACTGTATGAGTTTTATCCTACCTGGGGGAAGGGTATTCCTGTACTCCTGAGTTTGAAGTCGCTGGCACCTACAGCTACAGCAAGTACACAGCCCAGCCCACAGCCATGTTAAAATAAAACTTCACGTGATCTATTTATCTCAGCTCCTATTACCCAATACACCATGTCCAACTTTCAACAGAAAATTACAAGCCACGTTAAAAGGCAAAGAATGAAAGAACTATTGAACTTTAGGGTTTCTATTCATATCATTTCACTACATTACAGAATAAGAACAAATATATTTGATTATTCAAGTAGACACTGGAAAAGCATTTCATAAATTTCAGCCTTTATTTTTTTTTTAAGAAAACACTGAGAAAATATTTCCCAAGTCAAGAAAGTGTATCTACCAAAAGTCTATAATAAATGCCAACATAAAAAAAATTCTCAATGAAATCAGGTGTGAATGAAAAATGTTCCCTGCGTATCAGTAAACAAAGGATGTCGCAGCCATCAAGACACCAGTCACCCCTGCCCCACGGTGAGCCCTGAGGGAACTCAGGGAGACAAACAGGCAGCCCACTGCCAAGCCCTCAGCCACTGCAGCCGCCCCCAACGGTGCACCCTGAGGGGACTTGGAATGGGAAAGAACAGGATGCTGGCCCTAGACAGCTAAGGTGCGTATCAAACGAATAACTACAGTGAGCCCAGACTCTTGCATCTTCCCCTACAGAAAAGAGTGCTAAATTCCTTAACTTGAGATATCTGGTTTTCTTTAATTAACAGTAATCTTTTGATGTTCCGACTACCTGAACTTGGTTGAAAAACTCCTATATATCCTGGCTCCTCCCTGACCTCCTTGGAGCAGTCCCTCAGAGCCATCTGAGAGGCTGCTCCTGGGCTTGAAGTCCTCAGAAAGTCCGCCAAATAAAACATAATTCTCAACTTTTAGGTTGTGCATTTCTTTTCAGTTGACATAGGAAAAGACAAAATTCCTGATACCATATTTGTTATATAATGTTATTCTGGAGTTTGAATGAAAGCAATAAGACATGTGAAGAAGACGAAATATTGGAAAAGAAAAGGTGAGAGTCATTATTAGTAGAAGATATGATTGATTTACCTGGAAAAATAAAGAAAAGCAACTGAAAAACTATTCAAACTAATAATGCAATCCATTTAGGTGGTCAGATACTTTATAAATACACAAAAGTTGTTTTCTGTCCTGTACACAAACAACAGTGAATTAAAAGGATTAATGATAAGATATGTCTTCTTCAAACAGATGAGATACAAAGGAAAAAACTAGGCAAGACAAATATAAAGAAAATTGCATAAATTTATAGAAGTATCTTAAAGAAGATCTGAATAACTCAAGAAGGCAAATATTTAAAATCTCCCCCCTGAAAGTATCTATAAATCCAGTCCTCTACAAATTAAATTATCACAGTATTTTAATCAAATTCAGTAATCTATTTTTAAAGGAAATATTTTTTAAAATCATAAAATTTCTGTAAAAAAATAGTGGTGGACACATGCTCTATCTGCAACCAAAACATGTTAGGAAGCTAAAGTAATTTAACAAGTGTGTTATTGACGTAAAAACAGATAAATGGATTAACAAAACAGAAGAGAGTCCAGAAATACAATCACGACTTGAAAGAAAGTTTGTGAGCCATGCAGGTGGCACTGAAATCAGAGGAAGCTCATAGAACTGACTTCAGCAACTGGGGCTGGCCTAACTGACTATACATTTGGAAAATTTTTAATGACATTCATCCATCACAATACACACACACAATTAAACTACAGATGAATTAAAGACCTGAACATTAAAAATTAGATTAGATGATAATATAGTATAATACTTTTATAATCTTGGGCTGGGAAAATATTAAGCAATAAGCAAGAGAAAGAATCAATGAAAGAAAAAATTACTGATTTGACCTTGAGGTAAATTTAAAACATCTGTTTGACAAAAGACTAAAGAAAGTTATACGGTCAGATTCTAGGAGAAATTATTTGCATCATATATGACAGAAACAGGATATCAATGTCCATAATATTTCAGAACTCTTATAACAGATTTTTTTTAAAAAAAGAAAGGATACTAATTTTTTTCTAATCGGGGAAGATACATAAGACATTCAGACAAGAAGAAATATAAATAGCAGATAAATATTTGAAGATATGTTCAAGTTTACTAGCAATCAGGGAAATGGACTTGACTGTCAAGCCACTGGAACTGAGGCATTTTAACAGTATCAAGAAGAAGCTGGCAATCCGTTCCTGTACCCAGGCCCCAGAACTGGTTGGGTTCCCAGTCTTTCTGCTATCTTTTTATTCAATGTGATCTTTAATCCCACAAGCTACCCCATATCTTTCCACTGTATTTGCCCTTACGTTTTCTAGGCTCATCTTCTGTAACTTACAGCCTTAGTTGACAGAAATTTTAAGGAATATTTAGCAGTCCAAAAAGCCACATTTTCTACTTGTATTATTCCTATTGTAATAAAGTATCATGAACTGCATGGCTTAAAACAACAGAAATTATCATCTCACAGTTCGGGAGGCTGAAAGTCTAAGTCAAAATGCCACCAGGCCATTGTAAAGCAATTATACTCCAATAAAGATGTTAAAAAAAAAAAAAATGCCACCAGGGCCAATCTTTGAACCCTGTAGGGGAAGAATCTTTCTTTGCCTCTTCCTAGTATCTGGTGGCCCCAGGAGTCCCCCGGCTTGTGGCAGCATCCCTTCAATCTCTGCTTCCATCTCCCCTGGCTGTCTTCTCCCTGTGTGTTCTCTGTGTTTTCTCATGGCATTCTCCTCCCTGTGTCTTCCCTTTCTTCATATAAGGACCCTAGTCATATGGGATTAAGGACACACCCTACCTACAGTGACCTCATCTTAACTAATTATGTCTGTAAGGGTCCTGTTTCCAAACAGGTTGCATTCAGGGGTAATAGGACTTCAACAAATATTTGCAGGGAGCGGGTGGGGGGGAAGACACAGTTCAACCATAACTCAACAATAAAGAGAGTGAAGTATAAATACACACAAAAACTTGGATGGGTCTCAAGGACATTATACCAGTGAAAGAAGGCAGTCTCAAAAGGTCACATATGGCATGATTCCATTGATATGACATTCTCAAAGAGACTGAACTACACGATAGAGAACAGATCAGAAGTTCCCAAGGGGTAGAAGTTGGGGGAGAATGTGACGAGAAATATGTTGGGGGGCTGATGGAACTATTCTGAATCCTGACTGTGGTGGTGGTCACATAAATCTTTACATGTGTTAAAATTCATGGAACTCTACACTTTTAAAAAAGTGATTTTTGACCACATGATAATTTAAGAAATAGAAATTTTAAAAGCCACAAATTAGAGTGCTGTTAGACCTTCAGACTGTACTCACAGAGCAAAAGGCTGATGCTTTGTGGGCCATCAAAATATTTAGACTAAAGTAATATCCTGTGTTGTTTCTGCCTCATAAAATCAGCCCCAAGCAGAACTAAATGATTCTGACATACTCCCAGCTTTACATGTATAGCCCTTGATTTGATAGTTTTTCCTCCATTGAGAACTTTAATGCAATACTGTTTACTCATCATATACCTCACAAATTGATGATTATAGAGTCATTCCTATAAAACCATAGAAGTTCTTTTTAAAAAAGAAAAGGAATAGTGGAAACTAAACTACTTTGATGTAATTAGTGCAGCTCAGATGCAGAATCTGTTGCTATAGATAAATCTGTAATCCTCTGACCATTCCATCCTTAACAGAATTATTGTCTTTGGTATTGCCCAATGATCACGTTATTTTGCTCTTCACACAGCAAAATACCTGCCACATAACAGATAATGTGCACGCCTTCTTGGTTCAGTCCATGATGATATGTAGAGATTTCTGTCGAGAGCAATGTATGATTTTTATGGATGGTATGGAGGTCTATTCTTAGATTTCACATTGTGGAATCTGAACAATTTTAGCCCATCATTCACCAAAATGCACTGAGCCCCCAAACGTGCCAGTATATTAGCATGGATGTCATCACCACCATCACCATCATCACCATCACCATCATCATCACCATCATCATCATCACCATCACCACCACCATCATGATCGTCTTCACCATCATCATCACCATCACCATCATCATCATCCCCACCACCATCATCATCACCACCACCATCATCATCACCATCATCACCATCATCATCACCATCATCACCATCACCACCATCATCATCATCACCATCATCACCACCATCACCATCATCAGTATCAGCATCACCACCATCACCATCATCATCATCATCATCACCACCATCACCATCATCACCATCACCATCATCACCATCATCATCTACAATGGAGAAACCATCATGATCGTCATCACCATCATCATCACCATCACCATCATCATCATCACCACCATCACCATCATCACCATCACCATCATCATCACCATCATCCTCACCACCATCATCACCACCATCATCACCATCATCACCATCGTCAACATCATCATCACCATCACCATCAGCAGCAGCCCTGTGAAGAACTGGCATTTATTTCTTGCTCCCACTCAATACCCATGGGCTAACTGGTTGGCTGGGGGCTCTGTGTCACATCTCCCTTTTTCCAGGACCTGGTCTGCTCATCACCTTGGCCAAGAAAAACAGGAGAGGTCTGAACATCTCAGGTGCGGTGGTGTGGGATGTGCCATGAGGAGATTGCCAACAAAGGCTAACGGCTAAGAATGGCCTCTGGACTCACACCATTTGAATTTGAATCTCTGCTCCATCACTTACTATCTCTATGACCCCAGAAAGTAACTGAACCTCTGTGCCTCCATGCCTTCATCTGTAAAATGGGGGTAATAATAATAACTACTTGACAAATCAGGAAGATTCAATGAACCAACCCAAGGCTCAGCGAATTACTATGTTCTCTGCTTGACTCTATCTTAGAAGGCAACTTAACAGACTTAAACTAGGCAGTAACAACATCTGCCTTAATTGCTTTAAAAATAGGACTCATTCTAGCTTTGCTGTGGAAAGTGGATGGAAGAGGCGGGTACGGTGGATATCAGGTTGAGAATGAATTTGCTGTCCTTTCTTCTGTGTGTATACATTGGCGAGGTTAGGGAGTGGAGGCATCAAGCATGAATTTCAAGTTTCTAACTAAGAGACTTCATTAATCAAGAGTTACCAAAATGTTGAGTTGAGGATTTGTGTATCATCCAAACAGGAGTACCCAGCATATGTGTGGCTCTATAATTAGGGAAAGGTCTAGGCTGTGGATATCAACACGGGAGAGTCAACATATAGAGAGAGGGGAGCAGAGAGAGGTGATCATACTTCAGAGAGACTTGGTAGAGTAAGAGGCAAAGGCCAGAGTTTCAGGAGTGCTTAAAGACTTTCAGAGGAAAAGGATTCAGAAAAGAGACAAAGAGGATTCAAAGAGAAGCAAGTAAAACTAAGGGGAAGTAAGAAGCTATCTGTCATGAGAGGCTCTGCTGCTTTTCTCATCTATGCTTAGCAGCACTGATTCAAATCCCAGCTCCACAGTTTACTCACCTGACTGGGTGATTCCCTATGTCACCTTCCTCATCTCTAAAAGCAGATAATATAGAACTCACCTGATACTATTGTCATCGATGAGCGAGTGTATAAAATGTGCAGACCAGGACACGTAGCCCATGGTCCCTAACTATCTACCATTGTTATTGTATCACAGCCAGACCCCTTAATGACTTTTCTGAAGTGTCAGTAGGTATTTCTCATTAAGAGATTGTATGTCACCATCAAAACCAAACTGAATGGTACCTATCAGGAGAAGTGTCAAATGTGATAAATTCTTGGTTGTTTACTAGGTCTAGTGTGAGTATTTCAAGCACACTAGCTCCTGATCTGCCTGTCCATGTCCCACGGTTTTCCCACTTAACCCCACTCTCCCCTCTATTGAAGCAACAGAGATTGTCCGCCCAAGTCCTCTTACTGTGCCCCACCAGCTATGCCCCAAAGCTTTCTTTCAGAGGAACCTGTGTTTCAGCTACCTCTGGCCTCCAGAATGTGGGAAGGGGGCAGTTCTGTGCCCCACCAGCTATGCCCCAAAGCTTTCTTTCAGAGGAACCTGTGTTTCAGCTACCTCTGGCCTCTAGAATGTGGGAAGGGGGTAGTTTCAAGAGTAACCACAAAAGTTAACAGTGTTGGGAATTATTCTGGAAGAAAGAGAAGGTCACACGATGGCAGTACACTCAACAAATACATTGGAAGCTGGCTCTCTGTGGCAGAGGACAAATGGGAGGCTCTTTACTCAATCAGCCCAGTCTATAGGACCACACGAGCATCAGTGCTCACAGAGACAGGAACAACGGGAAACAGTGATGACGGCCATTTGCAACTTGCCCTCCTGCGTGGAATCAAGGACAGTGAGCAAATAATAAACACGAAATAAAACAAAAGGGGCATAGTGCCCAATGTGCCAGGCATCTGTGTGGAAAAGCGAGCACGTATTATAAACCCCCAATGGAGTCAAGTGCTAGTAGGGATGGGGCAGGAAAATGGGAATGTGTTGCGTTATTTACGAGCGCCACAATGCTTGGCCATGTCTCAGTTCCCTTGGCAAAATATCCCGAGTGATTTCTCCAAGCTCCATTCTTTAGGAGCCCAAGGATTGCCAGCTGTTCGACTATAGGAGTGAAATGGGAAATTATCAGGTAAAAGGTCCAAGTTGAGTCCAAAGACTTTGTAATGGGCCAACAGACTCAGCATCGCCCTTTGCGGAAAAAGTATTTCCACATGAAAACCTATGCCTTTTTCGTCCTCACCTACCACCACTTCTTGCTCCCTCCTTAAAAGAAAAATAGTTACTAGCCACAATGACCTGCTAGTAAAGTCCCAAACAGGTCCAGTGTTTTTATGCCTTGGTGCCTCTGTATGAAATTTCCCTCTCTTTCTTCACTTTGAAATCCTTCTGCACACAGCAGGCACAGCCTCTGAATACTCAGGATACCCCAGGTCTCTGTAGGGGGTTGCAGAACCAAGAATAACAGTAGTAATTGTTTTTTTTTGGGGGGGGGGCGGTGGTGCTGGGAGCAGGGAAATTGAAGTAGCAAAGAAATAAGAATTTTGTTTTTTCTTTCATGAATCCTAGAGAAAGTTAGTTGAGTAGATACAGATAATACAATGTACTAAGAGCTAAAATTTAGATGTAAGAAAGTGACAGAAACAGAAAGGAGAGATCCACTTATATTCAGGGCTAAGAATTTCTAGAAAGGTTTCATATGGGAGGTGAGATTTGAATATCATCTCAAAGGCTGAGTATAATTTCTCAAATCAGTCAAGATGTGAGGCTTTTCCAACCCATACAGAATTTTCAAACTTCTGATACCACAAGGAAGAGTTTTAAAAAATATATACATAGATGCTCACGACAAGACACACTCCTGGAACAAAATAACTCAAAAAGATTGAAAATAAAAGGGCAAAATGTCAGTTAAATGTAGAGAAAAAGAAAATAGTATGAGTAATTTAAATATCAGAAAAAAACAGAATTCAATATAAGAGACATCGTAAGGGACAGAGGAAGATATTTTAGTAATAAAAGATGATCAGGTAAGAAGCTACAAAAGTTGTGAAGAGTTATGCATCAAACAAAAGAACTTCAAAATAAATACAGCAAAATCATTCAGAATTCCGAGGAATGACCACATATTTCCTACTCAGATTTTCACAGATCAAAAGAAAAATTTAGAAAATATTTCAATGACAACAATTAACAAGTCTGGGTAAACAGAAGTATGATCGTACATATACATATATGTATGTAAATACAGTGGACCCTTGAACAATCAATGTGAGGGTTAGGGACACCACCAACAAAAATAATCTGCATATAAATTTACCATTGGCCCTGCATATCCGAGGTTCCACAAGCCTGCATTCAACCAACCACAGATTGTGTAGTAATGTAGTATGCATTTCTTGAAAAAAAAAATGCACATATAAGTGGACCTGCATCATTCACACCCATGCTCTTCAAGGGTCAACTGTACACGGGTCTGCACTTCACATGTACATTTTGTACCCAGAGGACATACATCCTTTACAAATAAATTTACCAAAAATTCCAATGTTTTTCTCAGGCCATAAGCAAAATCTCAAATTCAAAAAAAAGCCAAAATTGTTAAAGGTGCAGAGCAGAATTAATGTGGTACATTTAGAAATTATTAACAAATATATAGCCAAAAACCAAAAGGAAATAACAACATCACAAAACTATCTGCTTTTATATTGAACACTGTTTTCTGAATAACTCTTGGGTTAAACAGAAATTCGAAACTGAAATTTCAACCTGTTTAGAAGTGAACAACTAGAACATTATGTATCTAAATTATGGACTGTGGCATTACTCAGGAAAATTTATAACAGTAAATGCCTGTATTAGAAAACAAAGAAGACTGGAAATAAATGACTAAACATTCAGCTTGGAAAGCTGGAAAAGAACAACAAAAACAACAATAAAAAAACTGAAGAAAGTAAAAAAAAAAAAGAATGAAAAAAGATAAACAGGAATAAATGAAATAGAAAACAAAAGAAAAGTAGGAGACTGCAGCAATAAAACTAAAAGCTAGCTCTGTAAAAAGAGCAATAATATAAACAAACCTGGAGCAAGACCTACCAAGGAACAGAGCACAGATAACAATTTTAAGAATGATAAAAGGTATATGTATAACTACAAATGTACTGGAGTTTATACTATACACAGATTTATATTAATAAATCTGCAAATTCAGATTAAATATTTTATTATTAAGGATTGTTGATCTACCAAAATAAATTCAAAACAGTTTTTAAAAAGCAAAGAGAAATTTTTAAAAATTAAAAGTCAGCAAAATAACACCCCCCCTACAAATCAACAGACTTAGATACTTTTATGGCTGAGTTCCACCAACATTCTTATAGCAAATAACCTGTACTTTATTGTGACTCTTTTAGAACACTGAAAAAGATGGAAAGCTTTCCAAATCATTCTCAAAGACAAATATAAAACTGAAAAGAAAAAAAAAACTGTATTTCAACAGAAACAAAAACACTCAAACAAATGTACCAGTTTAATACGTAAATATGAATGCCAGAAATCAACACAAAAATCAGTTGTTTCCCACACATGGTCACCTTATCTTTGACAAAGGAGGCAAGAATATACAATGGAGAAAAGACAGCCTTTTCAATAAATGGTGCTGGGAAAACTGGACAGCTACGTGTAAAAGAATGAAATTAGATACATCCTAATACCATATTCAAAATGGATTAAAGACCTAAATGTAAGGCCAGACACTATAAAACTCTTAGAGGAAAACATAGGCAGAACACTCTATGACATAAATCACAGCAAGATCCTTTTTGACCCACCTCCTAGATAAATGGAAATAACAAAAATAAACAAATGGGACCTAATGAAACTTAAAAGCTTTTACACAGCAAAAGAAACCATAAACAAGATGGAAAGACAACCCTCAGAATGGGAGAAAATATTTGCAAATGAAGTAACTGACAAAGGATTAATCTCCAAAATATACAAGCAGCTTACGCAGCTCAATATCAAAAAGACAAACAACCCAATCCAAAATGGGCAGAAGACCTAAACAGACATTTCTCCAAAGAAGACATACAGACTGCCAACAAACACATGAAAGGATGCTCAACATCACTAATCATTAGAGAAATGCAAATCAAAACCACAATGAGATATCATCTCACACTAGTCAGAATGGCCATCATCAAAAAATCTAGAAACAACAAATGCTGGAGAGGGTGTGGAGAAAAAAACCTCTCGCATTGTTGGTGGGAATGTAAACTGATACAGCCACTATGGAGAACAGGATGAAGGTTCCTTAAAAAACTAAAAATAGAACTACCATACGTCCCAGCAATCCCACTACTGGGCATCTACCCTGAGAAAACCATAATTCAAAAAGAAACATGTACCACAATATTCATTGCAGCTCTATTTACAATAGCCAGGGCATGGAAGCAACCTAAGTGTCCATCGACGGATGGAATAAAGAAGATGTGGCACATATATACAATGGAATATTACTCAGCCATAAAAAGAAACGAAATTGAGTTATCTGTAGTGAAGTGGATGGACCCAGAGTCTGTCATACAGAGTGAAGTAAGTCAGAAAGAGAAAAACAAATACCATATGCTATCACATATATATGGAATCTAAAAAAGAAAAAAAAAAAAAGGTTATGAAGAACCTAGGGGCAGGACAGGAATAAAGAAGCAGATGTTGAGAATGGACTTGAGGACACAGAGAAGGGTAAGCGTAAGCTGGGACGAAGTGAGAGAGTGGCATGGACTTATATATACTACCAAATGTGAAATAGATAGCTAGTGGGAAGAAGCCACATAGCACAGGGAGATCAGCTCCGTGCTTTGTGACCACTTAGAGGGGTGAAATAGGGAGGGAGGCGCAAGAGGGAGGAGATATGGGGATATATGTATACATATAGCTGATTCATTTTGTTATAGAGTAGAAACTAGCACAACATTGTAAAGCAATTATACTCCAATAAAGATGTAAAAAAAAAATCAGTGGTTTTAATCTAGTAGTATCTACACCAATAATACAGCAGGATCACGTAAGATCACGTAATGATGGTTCATCATTAGGATTTCTGAAATTAACCACCTTCATGAAATAAAGGAGAAACTCTATATGACCATCTCGATTCACACTGATAATTTTGAAAAATATCTACCTCTATTCCCAAGAAAATTGCACAGCAAGTGAGAAATGGAAGGAGATTTGATTTCATCTGATAAAGGATATCCAGCAGATATCTATTAGAAACACCACACTTAGGAGTGAAACATTATAGGCATTCCAATTAAAATGAAGGATTAAATGCAAAAGTTTATTATCACTGTTATTATTCAAAATTGTTTGGGATATACTAGACATTGTACTTAGTGAAAAAGAAAAAAAATCTGAGAGGAGTTAAAATTATAAAGAAAACTACAAATTGTCCTCATTTGAATGTGTTTTAACTCCTGACATAAGGAAAAAAAATCTGCTAAGGGCTTCCCTGGTGGCGCAGTGGTTGAGAGTCCGCCTGCCGATGCAGGGGACACGGGTTCATGCCCCGGTCCGGGAAGATCCCATGTGCCACGGAGCGGCTAGGCCCGTGAGCCATGGCCACTGAGCCTGCGCGTCCGGAGCCTGTGCTCCGCAACGGGAGAGGCCACAACAGTGAGAGGCCCACGTACCACAAAAAAAAAATCTGCTAAAATCAACTTAATATTTTTAATTAAGAAGAACGTTATAAAGGTTGCCAATTGCCAACAAAAATCAATAGCTCTCCTCAACATCAATAGGAATTTACAATGGGAAAAGATCCTAATTATAATGATACCAGTATGAAATACCTAGTTACACACATAACAAAAAATACACAGGATGAAAGGAAAATTACACAATTTTACTGAAGTACATTAAAAAATACTTAAAAGTTTAAGTATTAACCTTTTATATTACTTATTTTATTGAGTATTATTTCAATGCAATCCCATAAAAAATTACAATGTGATGTGTAAATGAAACTTAATAAACTGCTTGTAAAATTTATCTAGAGAAGCAAATAGAGAATATGCCAAAATAAAAATCTGGTGTTAAGAGACGGTTGGAATAGGCAAAGGTATTTGCCACTCTGGAGTTTGATTATGATACTGAGAAACTCGCTATCCAGAGAGTGACAGGATGGTGGGCTAGGAGGTCCCCTAACAAAAACAGTGATTTAACAAGTACCCATCAGCAAAAACAGTTCTGGATGAGCTCTGGAGTACAATTAAGAAACTGTAGCAACACAGCAGAGCATAAAAACAGAGGATGACTGTGTAGAAAAGTGTAGAAAGCATTTTACTTGCATTATTTCATCACCAGGCTGGCACAGCTCAGTGTCAAGAGGGATCTCCTTGGCCACAGCTTCCCGCCATGGGGGAAAAGGAGAGCAAGAAGACTCCAGCAGCCCTTGCCACCACTGTAGATGCCTCCAGCCTTCACTGCTGAGGACCCCTGAAGTCTTGACCGACACCAGTGTTGACCCCAGCTATTGGAGCTGCCTGCAGTCCACGCTGCTAGAAAGAGTTAGAAATCACACACACAAGAAAGAACCAAAGAGAAATTCCGGAGCTGAAGAATACAATAAATTTAAATTAAAAATTGCAATAGAAAGTTTCAAAAGCATACTCCACAAAGCAGAAGAAAAATCAGCAAAGTCAAAGACAGACAAAGACACCACAAGAAAAGAAAACTACAGGCCAATATCCCTAAAAAAGATAGTAGCAAAAATAATCAACAAAATACTAGCAAACCAAATTTAACAGCACATTAAAAAGATCATGTAGCATGATCAAGTGGGATTTATCCCCAGGATGCAAGGACAGCTCAACATATGCAAATCAATAAATGTGATACACCACATCAACAAAATGAAAGACATATTGTCATCTTAATAGATACAGAAAAAGCACTTGACAAAATTCAACATCTCTTTATGATAAAAACTCTCAACCAAGTGGGTATAGAAGGAACAAAACTCAACCTAATAAGGCAATATATGACAAGCCCACAGCTAACATCATACTCAATGGTGAAAAGTTGAGAGTTTTCTCTCTAAGATCAGGAGCAAGAACCCAAGAGTGTCTACTCTCACTACTCCAATTCAACCTAGTACTAGAAGTCCTAGCCAGGGCAATTAGGTAAGAAAAATAAACAAAAGGCAACCAAATCAGGGAGGAAGAAGTAAAATTGTCCCTGTTTGCAGATGTGATCTTATATGTAGAAAATCAAAACAAAAAAAAAAACCCTCTTAAGACTAATAAATGAATCTAAGTAAAGTTGCAGGATACCAAAATTAACATACAAAAATCAGCTGCATTTTTATACACTAACAGTGAACTATCTGAAACAGAAAACAATCCCCTTTACAATAGCATTACTATTGTATTTGTATAATAGTATTATACAAATACTATACTTAGGAATAAATTTAACCAAGGAAGTGAAAGATCTGTACACTGCAAATGGTAAGAGGTTGATGAAGGAAACTGAAGACACACAAATAAATGGAAAGATATCCCATGTTCATGGAGGAAGAGTTAATATCATTTAAATGTCCATACAACAGAAATTCATCTATAGATTCAATGCAATCCCTATGAAAATTCCAAAGACATTTTTCACAGAAATAGAAAAAAACAATCCTCCAATTCATAGTGAACCACAAAAGACCCTGAGTAGCCAAAATAATCTTGAGAAAGAACAAACTTGGAAGCATCACATTTCCTGATTTCCAAGTGTATTACAAAATAAAAAAGCTGAATTCATACAAACAGAGTAGATTGGTGGTTGCCAGGGACTGGGGAGTAGGGAAAATGAGGAAATGTTGGTCAAAAAGTACAAACTTCCAGTTATAAGAATAAGAAGTTCTGGGGATCTAATGTAGCATGGTGACAATAATTAACAATATTGTACTGTAGGCCTGAAAATTGCTAAGGGAGTAAATCTTAAATATTGTTACCATAGCAACAACAACAAAAAATGGTAATTGTGTGAGGTGAAAAATGTGTTAAGTAACCTTATTGTAGTAAAGATTTTGCAATATATACACGTGTTGGATCATCACATTGTACACCTTAAATTTACACAGTGTTATATGCCAATTATGCGTCAATAAAGCTGGGGGTGGGAACATTATAAAGCAATAAATAAAAAGGAAGTAAGAAAAACTCCTACTCACAGTCGCAACAAAACAAATAAAATAGGAATAAACTTAACCAAAGAAGTGAAAGATTTGTATAGTGAAAATTTTAGAACATTGATAGAGGAAATTAAAGACACAGATTAATGTGTCTTCCTGTGTTCATGCACTGGAAGAATTAATATTGTTCAAACGGCCATACTACCCAAAGTGATCTACAGATTAAATGACATCATTCACACGGAACCACAAAAAATCCTGAGTAGCCAAAGCAATCTTGAGCAAGAAGAACAAATCTGGAAGCATTACATTTCCTGATTTCAAAATATATTACAAACCTACTATACTTCTACAAAAGTAGTATAGTAGCGGCATAAAAACAGACACATAGACCAAAGAAACAGAATTGATATTCCAGAAATAAATACACATATCCACTGTCATGTGATCTTCAACAAGGATGCCAAGAACACACAATGGGAAAGCATAGTATAGGAAAACTGGATATCCCTAGGCAGAAGAACAAAACTGGGCCCTTATCTCGCACCATATATAAGATCAACTCAAAATGGATTAAAGACTTGGAGGTAAGACTTGAAACCATAAAACTACTAGAAGAAAACACAGAAAAAAACTGCCTTGAGAGTGGTCTAGGCAATGATTTTTTGACTATGACATCAAAAGCACAGGCAACAAAAGCAAAAATAGACAAATGAGATTTCATCAAACTAAAAAGCTTCTGCCCAGTAAAGGAAACAATCAACAGAGTGAAATGGAAACCTACAGAATAGGAGAAAATATTTGCAAACCGTATACCTGATAAAGGGTAGCATCCAAAATACATAAGGAACTCATACAACCCAAAACAAATCATAACAAAAACAAACAAAAGAAAACAAACCTAGTTAGCCAAAAAAACCCCTAATAACTCAATTTTTTAAAATGGACAAAGGACCTGAATAGACATTTCTCAAAAGAAGACATACAGATAGCTACATGAAAGATGTTCAACATCAATAATCATCATCAAAGTGCAAATCAAAACCACAATGAGACATCACTTCACACCCGCTAGGTTGGCTATTATCAAAAAGACAAAAGGTAACAAGTGCTGGTGAGAATATGGAAATAAAAGAACGCTTGTACACTGTTGATGAGAATGTAAATTGATACAGCCATTATGAAAAACAGTATGGAGGTTCCTCAAGAAACTAGAAATTGAACTACCATATGATCCAGCAATCACACTTCTGGGTATATATCCAAAGGAAATGAAATCAGTATCTCAGAGATATCTGCATTCCCATGTCCACTGCAGCATTATTCACAATAGCCAAGATATAGAAACAATCTAAATGTCCATTGAGGAATGAGAGGATAAATAAAGTTTGATATATAAAAAGAGTATTATATATAAACATATAAATATTATTCAGTCTTAAAAATGAATGAAATCCTGCTATTTGCACATGAATGAACCCACAGGACATTATGCTGACTGAAATAAGACAGACACAGAAAGACAAATATGGCATGATCTCACTTATGTGGACCGGGTGAGGAGGAAACGGGGAGATGCTGGTCAAGGTACAAAGTTTCAATTATGCAACATGATTAAGTTCTGAAAATCTAATGTATAACAATGTGGCTATAGTTAACAATACTGTATTGTATACTTGAAGTTTGCTAAAAGGGTTAATCTTAAGGGTTCTCGCCAAAGGAAAGAAGGAAGGGAGGGAGGGAGGGAGGGAGGGAGAGAGGAAGGAAGGAAGGAAGAAAGGAAGGAAGGAAGGAAGGAAGGAAGGAAGGA